>NC_140910.1:866728-1244657 GCF_045865225.1 Trachurus japonicus | reverse complement strand
GACACGACACTGGGCGGTTACTTCATCCCCAAGGTGTGTCAAGATCACACTAATCTAATGCTTAACAGGATTATAACAGTTTGGGGAGTGGAAACTCTAGCTGTTGTTTTTGTCTTTGTGTTTTGACTTGTCAACGATCTTGTTTTTTTTGTTTTGTTTCTTGTTTAGGGCACAGCAATAATGCCCTTCCTGACCTCGGTGCTGTTTGACAAGAATGAATGGGAGACTCCAGATACCTTCAACCCCGGGCACTTCCTGGATAGTGAGGGAAAGTTTGTGAAGAGAGAAGCCTTCCTGCCTTTCTCTGCAGGTTAACCACATTCACCTCAATCCTAACCAGAACCTGAACCATGACATAAGATGATCCTGTGTTATTTGACCTCATGTGTGTGCATATGTGAACTCCTCAGGGAAGCGTGTGTGTCTTGGAGAGAGCCTGGCCAAGATGGAGCTGTTCCTGTTTTTGGTTGGTTTACTGCAGAAGTTCTCCTTCTCAGCTCCCGACGGAGTGGAGATGAGTACAGAGGCAGTCACTGGATCAACACGAGTACCACGCCCCTTCAAGCTTAACGCCAAGGCTCGCTGAATTATGCAACTCACCGGACCATTTCCAGTCGACCACTGTGAAGGAGACAAGAGCCGAGAGCAAAAAAACATAACATGATGTTGTATGATTACAGAGGGCGGGTTATTATATCATAAAAATGTTGTTGATAGTACAGTATGAAAGATATTTAGCTTTGTTCTTGTAGTTATTCAGTATACGTTCATACTGTGGAACTACAAGCAATCTGTACTGGTTGTTTTTCGAAACACTTCTTTCCTCTCATGTATAAACCATTATTAAGTCATAGACTGAAATTATTTTGTTGATATATCAGGAACTTGGTGTATGTCATCATCATAACAAAGTCACTGAAGCTGGTGACTCATTAACAAAGCAGTAACTATTATCACAAAGTTGATTATTGTGTTGATTTCTAACTGTAAGTAATTACTCATTATGGGGTAATAAAGGTTGTGGGACCACCAGGGGAGCATCGTGTGGTTGTGAAATAGGTTGTGTTTTCTATTTTAGATTCTACAACGCATGAAACACAGACCATAAATACAATTTCTGGAAAACACCACATGTGTATCATAACATGCATCATCAATCTTTAAAAAGGTCTACAATTTCAGAATCATCACTTTTTTTTTAAACGTCCATGCATGCATAACAGGCAACCGACATTTCCAAGAACAACTGAGCCTCTCAAAGCAGACTGATGTTTAAAATCTACCCAGGCACTAAAGATTAGTGAAGTCTATGAAAGCAGCACAACATATAGTGTACCTGGGTTGCCAGTTTTGTATCTTTAAACCTTAAAAACAGAGAAGAAACTTCCAAGTCCTACATTTACACAAATGTGGTTTTATGTTATGGCCTGACACTTATTTCACTTTTTTAATGTCCTCTTTATAAATGCCCACCTTGATATTCTATGTATGTTTTGGGTCAGCTTGTAACTTATTGTGTTTTTATCTGGTAAATGAAGAGGCGTTCCAACTCTCTCTCTCTCACACACACATAGATCATTGTATATCTGTGAGTCAGCAGAGCACCAGCCCATCTCTAACTAGGGGCTGATGATAGAGCAAGTGATCCAAACCAGTCTCTTGCTCTTCTCTGCTTCACTATGAGGCAGCCTCTCTTCCTGTGGCTTGACCTGAGGGGAATCCTGCTCTTTATTTTGGCTCTTCTCCTGCTGGTGTATGTTCTGAGCAGAAAGACTCCACCTAACTTCCCCCCGGGACCACTGGCTCTCCCTTTCTTAGGAAATGTCTTCAGCATTGAACCAAAACAGCCTCACATATATCTAACCAAGGTAAGCTGACAGCAGACACATTTTAAGTTAAAGTGCTTTTTTTTTTTAAATTCCCACTCAACGGACCCAGAGAGGCTGCCAAGGACACGACACTGGGCGGTTACTTCATCCCCAAGGTGTGTCAAGATCACACTAATCTAATGCTTAACAGGATTATAACAGTTGGGGAGTGGAAACTCTAGGTGTTGTTTTTGTCTTTGTGTTTTGACTTGTCAACGATCTTGTTTTTTTTGTTTTGTTTCTTGTTTAGGGCACAGCAATAATGCCCTCCCTGACCTCGGTGCTGTTTGACAAGAATGAATGGGAGACTCCAGATACCTTCAACCCCGGGCACTTCCTGGATAGTGAGGGAAAGTTTGTGAAGAGAGAAGCCTTCCTGCCTTTCTCTGCAGGTTAACCACATTCACCTCAATCCTAACCAGAACCTGAACCATGACATAAGATGACCATTTCCAGTCGACCACTGTGAAGGAGACAAGAGCCGAGAGCAAAAAAACATAACATGATGTTGTATGATTACAGAGGGCGGGTTATTATATCATAAAAATGTTGTTGATAGTACAGTATGAAAGATATTTAGCTTTGTTCTTGTAGTTATTCAGTATACGTTCATACTGTGGAACTACAAGCAATCTGTACTGGTTGTTTTTCGAAACACTTCTTTCCTCTCATGTATAAACCATTATTAAGTCATAGACTGAAATTATTTTGTTGATATATCAGGAACTTGGTGTATGTCATCATCATAACAAAGTCACTGAAGCTGGTGACTCATTAACAAAGCAGTAACTATTATCACAAAGTTGATTATTGTGTTGATTTCTAACTGTAAGTAATTACTCATTATGGGGTAATAAATGTTGTGGACCAGGGGAGCATCGTGTGGTTGTGAAATAGGTTGTGTTTTCTATTTTAGATTCTACAACGCATGAAACACAGACCATAAATACAATGTCTGGAAAACACCACGTGTGTATCATAACATGCATCATCAACCGACATTTCCAAGAACAACTGAGCCTCTCAAAGCAGACTGATGTTTAAAATCTACCCAGGCACTAAAGATTCACACACTCCTATGTTCTATGAAAGCAGCACAACATATAGTGTACCTGGGTTGCCAGTTTTGTATCTTCAAACCTTAAAAACAGAGAAGAAACTTTCAAGTCCTACATTTACACAAATGTGGTTTTATGTTATGGCCTGACACTTATTTCACTTTTTTAATGTCCTCTTTATAAATGCCCACCTTGATATTCTATGTATGTTTTGGGTCAGCTTGTAACTTATTGTGTTTTTATCTGGTAAATGAAGAGGCGTCCCAACTCTCTCTCTCTCACACACACATAGATCATTGTATATCTGTGAGTCAGCAGAGCACCAGTCCATCTCTAACTAGGGGCTGATGATAGAGCAAGTGATCCAAACCAGTCTCTTGCTCTTCTCTGCTTCACTATGAGGCAGCTTCTCTTCCTGTGGCTTGACCTGAGGGGAATCCTGCTCTTTATTTTGGCTCTTCTCCTGCTGGTGTATGTTCTGAGCAGAAAGACTCCACCTAACTTCCCCCCGGGACCACTGGCTCTCCCTTTCTTAGGAAATGTCTTCAGCATTGAACCAAAACAGCCTCACATATATCTAACCAAGGTAAGCTGACAGCAGACACATTTTAAGTTAAAGTGCTTTTTTTTAAAAAATTCTGAAAATTTCACATGAGTATGTCCACAACAGGTCAAATAATAATGTATATGTTTTGTTTTGTTTTTTACTTTAATTTACAGTCACTGCTTCATAGTAAGACCCTTAGTTAACAAAATGTCTATGTTTATTTGTGGCTTTCCTGCTATTTAATAGTATGATAATAATAATAAAGGTTTGTTGTATAAAACACTGTTAAAACCCAGTTGATATGAAGTCACAGTGTTAGCTCTTATCAGAATCACATGCTCAACAATAGGCTGCTTATTCTCCTGCATCCACAGCTAGCTGATGTTTATGGGAATGTGTTCTGCATATGTCTGGGAAGACACAAAACCGTGTTTGTGACTGGCTGGAAGATGGTGAAGGAAGCCTTAGTGACACAGGCTGACAACTTTGTGGATCGGCCTTACAGCCCAATGGTGGAGAGAATTTATTCGGGCAACTCAGGTAAATCCCAGGAATGTGGTACATCAGAACGGAAGTGGTCAACCCGGCTGACCTGGCTTTGTTCTCTGTGTCAGCTGGTCTATTTTTCAGCAATGGGAAGGTGTGGAGGAGACAGCGGCGCTTTGCCATGGCCATGTTACGTACCTTTGGTTTGGCCAAGAGCTCCATAGAGCAGAGCATCAGTGAAGAGAGTCGACATCTGCTGGAGGCGATGGAGAAGGAGAGAGGTTGGCAAAAACCACAGAGAGAAATAATACAATGCAAAAACTCAAAATATTTCCAAGAATATTTGTCTTATTTCTTGTCAAAATGTCTCATTTCTAGTCAAAACGAATCTCCTTCCACTTAAAATAAGAGTCATCACCTAAAAATTAACTTGTTTTTAAATAATTTTCACTTGTTTCAAACACATTTTCTCTTAAAATAAGTAGAAAAATCTGCCAGTGAAAGCAGGTTTTTTGTGCTTGTAATAAGAAAGAAAAACTTGCTCCACTGTCAGATTTTTCTACTTATTTAAAGTGGAAATTTTGCTTGAAAAAATTAAAAAGTGTCTAAAAGATTAGACTACATTTATTTTGACTAGAAATTACATTTTGACAAGAAATAAGACAAATATTCTTGGTTAGATTTTGATTTTTTGCAGTGAACACCAAAACCCAGTGCAGTCAGACTGAGGATTTTTCCTCTGTGCAGGTGAACCATTCGACCCTGTGGCCCTCTTAAACAACGCTGTGGCCAACATCATCTGTCAGATAGTGTTTGGGAGACGGTTTGACTACAGTGATCACAACTTCCAGAACATGCTGAAGAACCTAACTGAGATTGCCTATTTGGAAGGATCCATATGGGCTCTAGTAAGATGCAGGACCAACACACACATGTTTGAGATGGATAGATATAGATATAGTTATAGTTATTTGAGTTTGTTTTAATTCTAAATTGAACATTTTAATAACAAAACATATCCCAAGCCAGAGTAAGATCTTTACTTGCCTGTAGATAAAACCAACATGAATGAGTTAGTCCCTTTTCCCCTCTTCAAACAGTTTTATGATGCCTTCCCAGCGCTGATGAAACACCTGCCAGGGCCTCACAATGGCATCTTCAGCAACTCCAAATCTCTGGAGGCCTCTATCAGGAGAGAGATAGAGAGACACAAGTTGGATCTGGATCCTAGCAACCCACGGGATTACATCGACACCTTCCTGATGGAAGAGAAAGTACAATGTTCACATTCTTGACTCAGTCTCTATGTGTATGTGAACAGACAGTTAACCCTTTCATGAGCTGAACCCTCCTTTGTCTGACAGAGTACAGGACAAAGTGAACAGGGCTTTGAGGACAAAAACCTGGTTCTGTGCTGTCTGGATCTGTTCCTGGCTGGGAGTGAAACCACTTCAAAGACACTGCAGTGGGGGCTCATCTACCTCATCAAGAACCCTCATATCCAAGGTGGGTGCTCAGAGGAGACATGTTGTCTCACAGAGTTTACTTCAATCAGTTGATTTAAGTCTTTCATTTCACCTCTCAGACAAAGTCCTGGCAGAGATAGACAAGGTGATCGGACAGACGCGTCCCCCCACCATGGCCGACAGAGCCAGCCTGCCCTACTCTGACGCTGTCATCCATGAGATCCAGAGGATGGGAAATGTTGTTCCCCTCAATGGATTCAGAATGGCTGCCAAAGACACCACACTGGGAGGTTACTTCATACCCAAGGTGCATCGACTTAGAACGCACAGAGGAAGTACTCCATTACCATTTACAGAAACTAAGGATAAAGAATTAAATAAAAAACTGTTCAAATGTAAAAAAAAAAAAAAAAAAAAAAAGTGTAAATCCTAGTGCTGGATGCACAAAACACCAGAATTATTTATAAAAACCCATTAACTATTCATTCATTTGTTTAATGTTTTCTCTTACCCTGGTCTTAAACTCGCACTAGCACTGAAAACCTGAATGGTGAAGTTCACCCTTCTGTAGTCAGGCCAAGAGATAATAAAAGAAAACCAACTTGTGCTGTAGCGTACAAATTTTGAAATTTGTTTCTTTAATTTAGTTTAATTTAAATCTTATAATTTTAATTTTATTGTAATCTATCATGACCTGGCTGAATGTGATCCTTCACAGACACACAAACCATCTGTCTCGTCCGTGAAATTACTAACAAGTCACAAACATTTTCAAGCTCACACTGTAGACCCAGTGTGAGCTTGAAAATGTTTGTGACTTGATGTTGTGAAATAAAATACAGTACAATAGTAAAACAGATGAGAAATACTTAAGGACCTTGTTCCTACTTAAACACAGTAAGTGAAATACATAATGTGGGGAAATCCAGCTAATGTTACTGTACAATGACTTGTCTAGTTTCACTGTTTTGTTGATGTTTGTCCTACAGACAGTATTTAGTGTGGAGCCCTGTATTTGCTGAATTGACCCTTAAAGTTCAGCTTAAGTGATGATATTTGAGGTTGAAAAAGGTTCCCTATAAGTACAGAAGATTAACAATATAACTTTGTTACATTTTTGATACCTCTCATGTCTGACAACTATAACAGTGAGTTGATTGTTCTGTTGCTCTTGGTTTGTGCAGGGAACTGCTGTGATGCCAAACCTGACCTCTGTGCTGTTTGACAAGACTGAATGGGAGACACCGCACACATTTAACCCGGGACACTTCCTGGATGCTGAAGGGAAGTTCATGAGGAGAGATGCATTTTTACCTTTCTCTGCAGGTAAACTTACCTTTCAACTGAAACGTGCTACTTCATAGTGATAGTAGAAAGCGATGTGACTGTGGATGGGTGGTGAGAACAGTGCTTGGTCTTTATCCAGGAAAGCGAGCGTGTCTGGGAGAGGGCCTGGCCAGGATGGAGCTGTTCTTGTTTTTCATCAGTTTGTTTCAGAAGTTCCGTTTTTCAACTGTGGATGGAGCCGAGCTGAGGACAGAGGGAATCATTGGAGCCACGCGCACGCCGCACCCCTTCAAGATCTACGCCAAGGCCCGCTGAAGCCCCGCCTACTGCAGCTACAGTACATACACAGTGAAGAGCATGCACATGAAACTCTGGAGATGATAAGATAAAAGATTGAGGATGATATATTGTTATGTTTTGTCACAACACAATGAAAGTGGGACAGTGTGATGACTTACCCTGGACATCATCTAATACCTTCCTTCTTGTGATAATTACAATATCAGCAGCCGTGTTTCCAACTTTCTACTACAGGAATGATTTCAGCTCCTCTGTTGCTCATTATAAAAATAAATATCAGACATAATGGTCAGAATTTGTCCTTGTTGGTCATGTATGGTTGGCTCTGCCCTGATAAGACTGATTTGTAATTTGTCAGAGAGGAAAAACACCTGTGTGTACGGAAGAGCATTAGGGCTAACAACAGATATTTTTTTAAGACTCTGAGATAAAAAGTCACAATTTCTGACTTTTTTTCTCAGAAATTTGTGTCAAATGAGTGAAAATGTATTCACTCTTTAAAAGTGTTATGTTCCAAGTCTTAGCAGGCCGTCTCCAGATAGTCAATCCAGATCAGACTGGTTCATTTCAGGGAGATATTTGAAGGTTACTCAAAATCCTTATTCTTCACTGACTCTGCCAAACTCATTTCATCTTAAGATGCTGAAAAAGCAATTGACCGCGTAGAGTGGGGATAGGGATACCTAATTTATGTTCTTAATAAATTTGGCCTTGTGGCTTTGTGGAATGGCTAGAACTTGTATCTCGTGTAGCCTCTGTCAGCAGCACTAATGTTATTAAGTCACTTCTATTCCCCTGAAGTAGTCCCCTCTGACCCAGTCTTTCGCACCTGGCCTGATAAAGGTGAGCTTTAATGACCTTTTTGTGAAAGCCGTTTTCTCCTCATTCATTGGTTTGGCAGCAATAGTCCTCCAAAATCACAAGACCAGTTCTTAACCCTCAATACCAAGCAGAGAGCACTCATAGGAACCATACAGTATACAATACATTTATACACTGTCTCCAAACTGTTCTGACCTCGGGGTTCTGTTGTCTGATGAACAGTGGGAGGAGATGCTAAATAGTGTTCACTCATCTCTATTTGTGCGAGGCATAGCCTTCTACAATGTCAAATTCTGCATAGAGTTTATCTTAGGAACGCCAAGCTGGCTAAAATCTACCCTGACAGAGCAGACACTTGCAACAGATGCAGGCAGTCACCTGCTGACTTTGTCTTGCCCTCTTCTATCAGAGTTTTGGGCTACATAATAAAAAACAATTAGTAAAGTAACAGGCCAAATTATAGTGCTGGAGCCCCTCGCTGTCGTCTTTTGAATTTCCACCTCATGCAGTGCCCAGGCCCACACAAAAAATCATTGCATTGGAGGAATTGCATATGGGGGAAGCCGACAACCTGTCATGGAACTATTGTCTGTCATGAAGCTGATCATTAATGCCTGTGATCTTGTTTGTTCTATGGAAAAATCACTAAAGAAAGTTTGGATTAGAAAAAAAAGTGTGATGTGCGTTTCCTTATCTTCAGATCCAAACTGAGCTTGTTGCCTCTGAATGGAAGAGGATTTTAGAAAAATAAAGGATTTATTTATTTATTGACAAAAAAAAGAAACAGGCATTAAATCTTTAACTACTTAACTTCATACTGCCTTCCTCACTTTCCACCATTTCCACACAGACATGACACTACACATCAAGTTTCAGTGCTGTGCTACATTTGATTGTACGTCTTATTTTGACATAAATTACACAGCTTTTAAAATCAGGAAAACCTACAAGAATCAGTCACTGCAAAGGAAAAGTGCTTTGACACATGTCTGTGTGTACAAAAGGCAAAACCATGACAACAGAATGCCCCTTTAGTGTTATTGCAAACGCACAGAGTAACAAAGCAATCGAGAGCCATTTCATGTAGTGAAACTAGTGCAGTTTAACCTCCAGACTCCCTAAGATCAGACACTCAATATCCCATAACACCCAAGAGGGCAGCTGCCTCTCTTCACTCTGAACTAAAGACATCTGATTGAGTACAATATCAACTATAGAAATCAAAATTTTCATATTACAATTCGCAGGTAGTGTACAAATGTGGAAACTGGTCCCAGCATTTGGATCAAAAGCTGGTGTCACATCATGTTTACATTACAGCTGTACAATTTCAGAGATTACAGTTTTCATTAGTCGTTACTAAAGATTAAGATTCAACACACTGAGTCAATAGAAAGGCCTGCCAGTTTACATTTAGAGTATGCAGAGTTCAAATATTCCTGGATTTCTTTTGTAAGATTTGTAGCTGCAGCTCTGAGGTCGATCACTAAATATGACCTGTGTGTGTTTTCACAGCTTTGCATGATGGGCTTGTTCCATTTAGTAGAGACATTTTTCAGTGACTGATGGCTGCCAGCAGCTATGCTGATCATTTACAGGAGACTTGTCTTCTCAGTCTGCTGGATGAGAACATCGGTACCTCCCTCACTGCATAGTATGATGGTTCATTTGTACATATTATATCAACAATCATCAAGTTACATGTAGTTGGCATTAGCATTCAGAAGAAATTACATTCATATATTACAGGCTCCAATTCTGAGTTCAATCATTAAGTGTATACAGGAGAGCAAAAGCTAAACTGAAGACAAGTGTTCAGCTGAGTCTGCAAAGCAACAACAAAGACACCTATGAAGTATGCTCTAAGTCTGTGGTACGACAGGGTGCACTACTGTAGCTTGTGAGGTGAACACAGGTTGTGGGTTAATGCTCTATGCAAGGCAAGCTGCAGCCAGTGTGCAGTGGGACAGTGTGGGTGACTTACAGGGTGGTGGGGTTGGTAAGTTAGTGCTCATCAGTCCCAATCAACTCATCAGTGACCATTCCCCGAGTGCTGAGAGCAGATGTGTTTAAGGTCACTTGAGTGCTCACTTGTGGGAGGGAGGCTGTTCTCCCTTCACTGAAGAAAAGGTGAGACGTTTGGCTCTGAGTCTATTTGGAGTTGGTGGCAGGCACGCTGACGGAGAGCGCCCGCCGTGGGGCGTTGGAGACTTGCCGCTGTTGGGCCAGGAAGGACTGGCCGGGCGACGGCGTGGATGAGGCGCGGCCACCGAGGCGGGACTCAATTGCCAGCTTCTGAAAGTTCAGACTCTGAGGAAGAGATGACAGGTTTACTCCAAGTTCAAGTTCAAGTTTTTGCTTTTCATACAATATCTGTGATGGAAATAAGGCGTTACTAACGGCGCTACTGTTTTCAGTAACGAGTACACAGTAAAAGCCAAATCTCAAATACTTAATCTGGTCAAGACGGCTAGCAAAATCTTGGGTTCCCCTGTCCCACGCACACCTCAAGATCTGTTTGAACAGGCCACCATTAGGTTGGCAAACTCTATTCTAGCAGATCCTATGCATGCACTTCTCCCTGATTACTGTATGTGCTCTTAAATTCAGGTAGAAGATACCGAGTCCTCTTGTGCAGGCACAATCACCTCAAAAACTCGTTCATCCCTCTGTCCATTAAATGTATGAATGAGCAGCTTGTGTGATGATGTGTATGAATGTTTGTGTGTCCGTACATCTGCCACTAGCACTCTCTGAGGCATATTGCACTTTAATGATTTTACTGTATGTTTTTAGTACTTTCCTGCAGCTCTTCTTTTGTACTGTTTTTGTCTTGTTGTGAAGCAGCACTGCTCTCTGTCCGAGAGAAATTTCTCCCACGGAAGACTAATAAATGATTTTGACTTTGACACAAAAAAGTTACTGCTTCCCTGTTATAGCGCCGTTTCCGTTATTTGACTCAAGAAGTCCCGTCACAAAATAATACTCCTCTTAAAGTGTACGTTATATTACACTTTTTTTTCAGTCCATCAACTAGTCGGAAAAAAAACATTTATCTGGAACTAACCAACTCAGTATTCCTCAGTTGGTTAACTCGGATAAACGGGAGGTTAGGGTTATGATCGGGGGGCGACTCCAAGTAATTTGACATATTTGAGCATTTTACAAAAAGAAGTACCGCAATAGTTACTTTTCCTGGTAATTAGTTACCGGGGGGGGGGGGGGACTATAACTAATTACTTGTTTAAAAGTAATGTGCCCAACACTGTACAATATACAGTAAGGAAGAAAGAAATCTAGTCTTACCTTGTTATACCACGCTGTGACAATCAGCTTCTCCTCATACTCCCTCAGCCGGGCCTGCTCACACTGACGCTAGGGTAGGCCACATGAAATGAGTTGGATTTTTAAAAACAGTCTTAAAAGTTTGTTCATCTTATAAACATTAAACAAAGAGTGAACAAGTCAAAAAGCAACTTTACCTCCAGGTTGAGGATCTGCTTGTCGCGGTCGGCCAGCTGGTTCCTCAGGGACTGAATCTCAGCAGTGGCTGGATTCAATTTAGGGTCCAGCGCTCGGATAACCTACAAGGAGGACAGGAGGCTGAAACACTGACCGGGCTTCATAGATTCAGGGATTAACACAAATAGAATACAATAAGAAAATCTGAAACAACACTCATCACTCACGTTGCGAGCTTTCTCCAGGTACATTTTGTACCTCTCTTCCATCGCTCGCATATCATCGTCCTTCTTCTTCAGAGCAGCCATCAGCTCATCCACCTTCAAGGCTTGGGGGAATTCAAGTCTTTAGGTTTCACTGAGGTAAATGTCATACAACTTTTATATTAGCATTCCACAGTGAGACTTACAGGTTTGAGTGTTGTCAGGCTGAAGGTCCTCCAGCAGCTCCTTCTTCTTCATGATTTCATCCTGAGCCTCATTCAGTTGGACCCTGAGGAAACAGAAGTCGTTTCTTTATCTCCCTCTACTGGACCAGATGGAAAAACATTTTACATGTTTGCTTATGAAAGCGTTCAGGCCAAGGCTCACACTTACATATGTGCATCAAGTTTCCGCTTCAGGTTTGACTAAAAGAAAATGAAAAAAAAAAAAAAAAACTGACTTAAAAACATCTACAAATACAGTGACATTCAGGGAGAGCATTTACTTTGCACAGAAAAACATTAAAATCATAGTTTGAGTTTTGACTGTAAATAAAATCTGAATGCTGCTGGACCCTGACTTATTGAAGATATTTGTTTTCCATTTGTCCATGCCTCAAAGAACTGAAGTCACCAAAAATGCCAGAGGTGCAGGTACTAAGTGTGATATTTTTGGTTCATGATTCCAATAATTTCTCTCAGCGATTCCATTCATCTGAGTGATTCCATATTCTTTCCCTCCACTTTATCAGAAAAAATGTGCCACTCATAACAATTTAATTATTATTTGAGGTATGTTGACAAATCAACATGTTCAGCAGTTAAAAAACAGCTCTGTCATGTCTGTGATTTGTTTTTTGCATCCCCCATTAGTAGTGATTCCATATTCTTGCCAGTGGTAGTAGTGAATGCTGACACACTCACATCATCAGGTTTGGCTGCCTGACTCTGCAGCGCCTTCTGGAGGTCCTCCACCTGCTGCTGCAGCTCGCCAACCCGCTCTCGGCTCAGCCTGGACGGTTGTCACAATGCAGAGAGAGAAGGATACGTTTGAAAATCTAGCAGAGGAATCAACCTCTATCATATCTACACAAAGTCTTTACCTGTTCTCAGTGTCCAGCTCACTGCGCAGCTTATGTGCTTCCTCCAGCTGAGCCTGCAAAGCTGCGATCTTCTCCTGCTCATATTCTTCCTGTTGCACTCTCAGCATCTTGTTCTCATGCTGCAACCTGATGAACTTTTCCCTGAGCAATCACACAGAGTCAGTATTCCCACAGTAGCAGGAAGGAAAACAAATCCTCCTTTGTCAGTGGCAGTGGCTCTTACCTGTACTCAATGGGTATCAATTCAGCTGCCAGGTTATCATGGCTGGGGCTGCTGGAAGACAGCATCCCTACAGGGAAAGGTGATATGCATTTGTGAATATGAAAGTGACAGGTGGGTCATTGTCGTTGCGTCCAACCGTCCAGACCATAGACTGTAAAAAGAATGGACGTAGCGTCCGTGACGTCACCCATTGGTTTTGGGGAGTCGTTTTTGTGACTCAAATATGGCGGCCTGAACAGCGCCATGTTGGATTGGCCGGCCGAGAGCCCGCCCACTGGCCTCGAAGCAGCTGTCCACGGAGCTGCTCGGACCTGTCACTCAACGTTTCCGCGCCCTAATTGGCCAGAATTTTAACCTAATAACAGTAAAACGGTAGAGTTAAAAAAAAAATTCACCCCCCTCAGAGTGTGTGCGGGGGTAGAAACTATCGATTGAGACGAAAAAACGTTCTGACACCAGGCTTTTAACATGTTTACTGAGGATGTAAAGTCGGCGATTTTAACATGGGGGTCTATGGGGAATGCTCCCTTCTGACACCAGCCCCCAGAGGAATCCGAGGGGATTGCAGTTTTTTGAACGCGGAAGTGAGCTTCACTTCTCAGACCGACAACTGCCCCCTTGGTCCAGACAGACACCGTACCTGCTTGGGAGAGCTGGTGATGTTGAGCCTCACTGCATCGCAGCTCCTCGTTGATCTCCTTCAGAGAATCTCTTTCGATGATGATCCTCTGGTGGAGGGGAAACAATCCCATAGTTAGTCAACAGTTTTACAGAGAGAATTTCCTTCCAACATTCTTCAAAAGCTGCACCACCTCTTTCTCCTTGATGACGGTGTCGTGCTTCTCCTCCAGCTTTTTCATCTCAAAGGCGAGGTTGTCTGCTCGCCTCGACTCCTCAGACAACTTCCTGTGTAGCTCCTGGACCTGAAAAGGAAAAAAAATGACCACACATCAGGGAAATACATAGTGGCATGTAATTATGAAGTGGCTTTTATTTGAGGTTGGAGTTTCTCTTTGTGACCATCACATACCTGTCTTTTGTATGACTCGAGCTGGGCACGAGCGGCGTTGGCCTTGCGTAGCTCTTCTTCCAAGCTGACGGTGTTTTGCATGTAGGTGGTGTTATTCTCCTCCAGGAGCTTCATCTGCCTCTTCAGATCGCCCAGATTCTCAAGTTTACGCTTGTATGTTTCCACTGAGGCTTCCAGCATCACCACTCGATCTGAGCAGCTCCTGTATGAACACAAAGCCCATGAGTTGGAGTACAAGCCAACAACAAAGAGAAAAGTATGCCAAGACAAATAATTGAATTAGCATTAATTCAGGTCAAGTCAGGACAAGTAGACACTGTAAGGACAACATTAAGGTCACATACTATCTGGCAGTTGGTAACAACAAACTGATTCAGAAAGAAACATTTCCTGTCTTCAACCTCTGATCACTGGTTCCAACCGACACAAATAAAGAATCTTGGCTTTTGCCTCCATGAACATTGAACTGTCAAACTTGTGTAAATACATTTTAATTCATGCCATCACCATAAGCTCATTTCACTGATTGGCTCCATCTTCTCTGGGTGAGTGCTTGGTAATCAGTGAAATCACGGTGCAGGTCTTCCTTCTCCATCTAACTGCCTCAGCTGTCTGTCTGTTTACTGCCTTTAAACGCTGCCTTTAAAAAAAAAACATTACTTAGTTTTTGTCCCTACACAGACCTCAGAACGTCCAGTTCATCTTTGAGAGCACGAGATTCTTCTGCCAGGCCGTTGAGATCGTCATTACGGTGCTGAACCTCGATCAGCTGCTTCTCCAGCTCCTCACAGTGAATCCGGTAGTCGTCCTTAGCGGCCTCCAGCCTGAAAGATGTAGAGGAGAAACTTCCACAGCCACTCTGAGGTAGTTGTAGTGTCACAGTTGTTGTTTATTGTTTATTTGCACTACCGACTGACCACCTTAATCCACCTGCCACTTTACTTATCTTTACTTATCTATGTTTGTACTTGTACACACATAAGAAAGACAGCAACAAGAACTGAGCAATGACATAATACAGCAGAGTCAAATTCCTTGTATGTCTGTACATACTTGGCAAATAAAAATCTGATTCTGAAATAGCCCAGCCTCAGTGAGGGAGACAAAGAGGGAGGCCATGCAAGTTTAAAGTCAACTAACCCAAATGTAATAAGATTATAACAACATAGAAGGGGTAGTCAGTGGTCGAGTGATTGAGAGCATGTCCCATGTGGGCAATGCCCAATGCAGTGAAGTAAAGGAACCTGTAGTCTGGTAAGTGAGTGATGAATGCAGTGTGTATGAGAGGTGTGGTGGAGACAAACCTACAGAACAGACAAAACAAACAGGCAGCAAATGGTCAGAGAGAGGGTGAGGATGAATGGCATCACACTCAGCAGCTCCGAGCCCTCAAAAGGAATGCCAGCACACACTCAGGGCCTGTCCCAATATGCACACTCGACACACTTGGGCACTTGGCGTGTGTTCATGTTCTTAGTGTCAGTGCGCAAGTGTGTCCCATTTCTCCAACGACCGAAAGTGCAGCACGTTTGATTTGCACTTTACCCACACTTAAGGTAAGAGCGCATCCGAGTGGTGTTTGGCCAAGTATAAATCCCACAATGCACCACGGTGAAGTCCGCCGTCACCGGGAGCCACAAGCCACGTTTAGGAAATGCGATTCTTTCTATCTCATAATTATGACTTTTTAATGTCATACTTTATGTGTGTGTGTGTTGTAGTTGCGCTAGTGTGCGCAATGGCACAGGCTGCACTTGTCAAGTATGTCCCGATTGTTTTTAAAGGGACAACGAGGAGTTTCTATTTGGTTATAAAAAAGTCTCAGGTCAATGTGGATGAATCAACACTACCCACACTTGTTAATGGCTCCATTTTCGATAAATATATCGTTTTGTCTCTATCGTTATTTTGTTATTTTAATTACCGGGGGAAACGCTGGGCGAGCCGACCAGCGTTTCCTTACTTTCGGTTTCGCGGACGCTGCCCGGCGGGTCATGGGAATAACGAAGCCGAATCGTTGTTTATGGTCAGAACTACCACGGTATATGATCGTCTTCCAACCTCCGACTTTCATTGTTGATGAATGAAAACATTCTTGGCAAGACGTCCGTCTTGCGCCGGTCCAAGAATTTCACTGTGCGCGCGGAGACTCATGGTAAATGTAGTATGAGAACACTTCGATTTCCAAAACTCCTCGTTGTCCCTTTAAATATAACCCCACACGCTTGGCCACTTAATACATGCTTGCATACTATGCAAATATACGTTCAGCCGGCAAAACGTCACCAAAGTGTGTGCGTAACCAAGCGCACTGAGCCAAGTGTGGAGAAATGGGACAGGCCCACACACACACACAGAGTAGGATGGGTGGTGCCAGGAAGAAACAGACCTGAAGTTCTCCTCCTGCAGAGTCTCCAGCTGCTGCTGTAACTGGCTGTGTTTCCTTCCTGAAGGTGTGCTGGGGTCATCGAAAGTGTCGAGCTGATTGGCCCGGTCAGTCAGTACATCATTCTCAGCCAATAAGCTGTTTCGTTCCTCCTGAAGAACGGCCACCTGTCCAGGTACAACAAGGTGTTAGAGTCACTTTCACAAGCTCAGAATTGAATTAAATATACAAAAAAAAGGTCAGCAGGGATATTCTATGATGCTGACACTTTCTGTGGTCAATTATTTCATGCAAAGCAGCAAAGTCACATGTGAGCATCACAACACACACTCCTGTCACAGATACTCCTCCTCTCCCGGCTGTTAAAGCAAAGAGTTAAGTCAATCCATGCTGGAAGCAGAGCACAGACAACGTGCACTTTAAGCAAACATGTTAATACACTGTTAGTCGATTTCACTTCACACCCATTTACCTAATGTATTTTACCACCAGACACTGGATCATTAGTCATCTCCAAAAACCATAAACTACACCTTTAACCAGGGCTGGGATACCCTAAAATAAATAATCAATAAAGTTAAAAAAAAGAAGAAAAAAAAAGAAAAAAACATGATAACATTTTTGTTTTGTGTCATGAACCATGTTCCACTGTTGCAAAAAAAAAGTTGCAGCAACTTGTTTTGTAGTCTTCTATTATAAAGTCAGTACTGACAATAATTATGAGAATACAATTTAACTGAATGTTTATATAAAATAATATTGAACCATTGCCCAGCCCTTCCTCTAACGTCTGTTCTCCTCTCCTCTGGACTGTCCTGTCATTTTAATTATCCAGTAAAAGGGCCATGTAGAAATTATAAGATGTTGCTTTAACCCTCTGTGGATTTCTGGAAAAACAGAAGTCAGTATCGAAACAGACACACTGTATGACTTGTCTCGTGCAGGATCCCGATAGAGCCGTCTGTTAGCCGAGTTAGAGGAAACAGTTGAGCAGCTGGTTTAGATGGGTTTAGTTGAGCTGGATCAGCAGCCATGTTGGACTTACCTCGCTGCGGCCAGAGATGAGCAAGACTGGAGACAGAGCAAATCAATCTGTCAAGAGTCCAGGTGAACAACTGATCAGAAGCTGTTAGATGAGTCTGCCTGTACTGACATGAGTGGGGCCTAGCAGTGCTACAGCATGGACTGGTTGCCACGGTGAGAGCCAGCAGAGTCCAGACTGGAAGCTCACAGTCCTTCTGCCACAGCAGCTCCAGACAATAGACCCGAGCATCACAGCCAATTACACAACTCCTGTTTATACTGTACATTATGGGCTGGCATGTGTCCGTGGGCGTAGACATGGACTGCTGAATATGGGCTGTAAATGACTCATATTAGTGTCTATTTTTCTTTACAAGCGTACGCAGAGTCTGAGCGTGTGTGTGTGCAAACTCTTCTCACCTGTATGTCCAGCTCCTGACAGCGTTGGGCTAGGGCGTCCTTCTCCGATAAAAGTTCAGCAAGATCCTCAAGAGCTTTCTTTAACTACATGCATGAAGGAGAAACTGAAGTGAGTAACACACACACAGTGGGGGGTTTGCTTCAGAGATGATCTGACTGTCTGCCAAACGTTAGGTAACTTCCACAGTTTATACAGGTCATTAGAATCAGAAGGATAAGTAAATGACCAGTCGATTAGCCAACATAGAATGAATGAATCAATAATTCTTGAGGTTGTTTTCTCTGCTGGTCAGACAAAATGGACCTGTGACAAGTAAGGGATAATGTATAGTTGGTCGGTTGTTATGGAGAAATAAACCCCTTCAGGTAGTGTATGAAACCATACAACCTGTCTGGGTTTATTTCTCCTTAGAACACAGCTCTCTTGAATACTCGATTCTGATTGGTCAATCACCAATATTCTGCGGTGTTTATTTCTCGATAGACCACCGCTGAGCGGACCGTTGCTAGGGACTCCATAGCAACGGCCGACTGGAGGAGCAATCACTCATCAATCAGTGAATCCAAACATAACGGACCGCAGAACGCAGCGATGGACCAATCAGAGAGCAGCATTCAATAAAGCCGTGTAATACATGACATACAAGAAAACAGAAAGGAATCTCATTTTCTACAACTACACAGATCAAATATTCATTTCAGGTCCCTACACTTGAAGGGTTCTTGTGTGCTCCCTTCCGTGGTGCAATTTAGAGCTGCAACAATTAATCGATTAATCGAATAATAATTGATTATTAAATTAATCGTCAACTATTGAAGTAGTAGTAGTTTTTTAAGAAAAAAAAGTCCAACTTCTCTGATTTCAGCTTCTTAAATGTGAATATTTCTGGTTTCTTTGTTCCTTTATGACAATAAACCGAGTCTCTCTTTGGTTTGTGGACAAAATAAGACATTAGAGGACGTCATCTTGTGGTTTGGGAAACACTGATTGATATTTTTCAACATCTTTTAACATTTTATTGACCGAACAACTAATCGATTAACCGTTTACATAATCGACAGATTAATCGATAATGAAAATAATCGTTAGTTGAGATGCAGCCCTAGAGCAATTGTTTCTGTTCATTGCATCTCCACTTAGAGGATGTCACAGCAGAAGTGAATGAAGTTTTCTCTGGTAACAACACTGACCTGCGGCTCCAAGTCCCCTGACAGCTCTGCTGCAAATGGGGCCATGGTCTCTTTACTCATGAGCTGCAGAGAAACAAAATGTCGCTGGATTTATTACAGATTCATTAAAGCTTCGTCACAGCTCCTGCTGCTGGCGACGTGCCTTTGAGACAGAAACTTTCAGGGAAAAAAGTTACAACTGTTCAATCAAACCTTTCTGGATATTTTCAACATCTATAAAACAACAAATGAGGAAAAGTTATCATGAGGGACTGACCTCCTGGATGGCTGTCATGACAACATGCTGCACAGACTCCTCCAAAGTCATGATGATCTGAATGTATTCTGTCAACAGAATGACAAAGATTGGTCAAACACATTACTTATTGCTTCTGTGTCCTGGCTCCAAATGTCCAAATCCACTCCTGTCACTGATTCCCCAGCCAGGCTGCCTGATGCACTCTGCTTTTGTCACTGACTTGGCAGGACAATAATTAAACATTGTTTGGGTGACGGTCTAAACCTGACTGAATCTGGATGAATTCCCCCCTTCTATTTGCTCTGTGCAGCAGATTTACAGTACATTGCAGACGGACATGAGTACCTGTCCGTGTTCATTTTGTGCACACAAACTGTACATGACATAGAAGCAATCACATACCTTGTTTACGTTCACATCTGACAGCACAGCCCAGTACGAGCTGCACCAGCCTCCCCAGCTCCACAGGGTCTGAATGCTCGGCCACCAGAGCCAGGTCTGGCAGATGGAAGTCTGAGGTCTCCTGGGCTAAGACCTGATGGAGCATACAGGTATACAACAATTATAGCAAATATAGTACTGTCACTGGCACTGCACACATTTTAAACACTTTGCAGGCTCCAGATTAATGTTTTTTACTAGGAGCTCAGTGGCCCCTCACTTAAAACTTCAGTCATGTGCTAAGCCTAATTGAATAAACTGAATGGAAAACAATGCTGGCCTTCAATATTGTATGTGGATGTATTGTCGACCGGGATTGACCTCAACTACGCACTGCATTGTCTTTATGCAAGTCACCTGGGGCTAGGACACTTTACCTAGGACACTAGGTAAACAGTTCACACTACAACTCCCAAAGGTGCACACACATGCACACACACACAAGGAGGATGCTTTGTGCATGGCCACAGCCTACCTCATTGTAATATTCAAGCACCATCTGAAGAATCTTCTTTAAGTTGTTCATCTGAGGAGGCCGCGCACACAAGAGATCGTTAAATGTCATGAACACACACACACACGTTAATCATGCAATGATAAAATTAAGAACTTTCAAATGTGTGACAAAAAAACAGACTGGGCAGGAATTTTGACATGTTATAACGAATAACATTAAAGGGATATGTCAATATTTTGGCAAATTATCCTATTGTCATAATCCCTATAGTTAGGAGTAGGTTCTTTACCTTTAATTGTCAGTGCAAGCTGTTTTTAGATCGGCGGGGCAGAGACGTTAGCTGCTCAGCTAACGCAGCGGAGGCTCATGGTATTTCTACGTTTGCCTCATCAAATACACAATCCAACAGCTCCAAAACGCTCTGGTGAACAAGTTGCGACCTGCACAGTCACCACGCTATGAGGTAATAACGTATAATTATAGCTGCTGCGCAGCAATGGTCGGGGCCGGGCAATTTTTTTTAATAGACAAAATTGGGCAATTTGAAAGTGAAAGTTGCAAAGCTAGCACATATGGTTGATCTGTTATGAATTTATTTTCAAAGTTTTGAAATTTAGATACATGCTGTAACGCCACCATCACCACCATCAAATACCGTCCAATGACAGCTGAATATTTGAAAATCAAGCAATGATGTGTCATGTCTGAGGCAGGAATCGATGACCTCATGATCAGTAAACCTTTACTCTGCCACTAGGCCACCAAGAGCCAAGAATCACATCAGTTCTATACTATCGTAAATCAAAGCTGTTTGAATGCTAGCTGGAAGTCTTGTGAACATTTTACAAGAAACATGTTAACATAAACCAAGAGAGAAAGACAAAGAGGTAAAGCGAGAGATCAATTGGAAAATGCACCAACAAGGTTATTGAAGCAAGATAGAGGGTTCCTACGCAAGTATGGAAAGTATGGAAAAGTATGGAATTTGATTTGATAAATTTCCAGGTCTGGAAAAGTATGGAAAATGGAAACTATTGTATGGAAATATATTAATCTTAATTCTTATCTACTTGCACTTTGAAATCACTCCGTGTCTGGAATGTAGTTCTGGCTCCGCATTTGCCTCGAAAACAACTCTGTCTTGTAATGTTCCATTATTATCTCATAGTGTGGTGAATGTGCAGGTCACAACTTGTCCATGAGAGCATTTGGAGTTGTTGGATTGTGTATTTGATGAGTTTGATGAGGGAAAGGCGAAAATACTGCGCGCCGTGCAGAGCTCACGTCTCTGCCCCGTCGATCTAAAAACAGCTTGCACTGACAATTAAAAGGTAATGAACCTACTGCTATGACTATAGGGATTATGGTGATATGAGAATTTGTTGAAAATGTTGAAATATCCCTTTAACACTTAAACTGTCCCAGTAGGCCATGACAGAGTGACAGTAAGCCAGCATGCACAATAGACACTTTTCACAACAGACATTTTGACTCAACAACATACCAGGCCTGGCTCACTTAAAGCAGAAGTAAGCGATCCGGCCGTTTTGGCTAACTTCCTGTCAGCCGATGGAGTTAGCAGTCCGCCCCTTTATGCCGTTCTCTCTCCTCATTGGATAAAGCTTGTAGGATACAAGGAAAGTTTTCTCCTCGGCTTACAGCAGAGCAGAGTGACTGACAGACCCTAGTTTCAGACCAAACACTCTATGTAAGTGATTGCTGTCGGAAGATATAACTATTTAAGACTTATATTAACACAAACATTCCGCTTACTTCTGCTTTAAATGGACAAAAACCCACCAATGATGATGTGCTTTTCCAGCTTTGACAAGTCAATATGTCTGCATTGAAAAAAGACTATACCAGAACCAGCAAGTGCTCAAGAGTGCTTTTCCTATTGTCACATGTCAAAATGTCTTCGGTGAAAGAGGCCTATTGGGGCAGACAAAGCAGTAGCAGGGAAAACGCAATCACAGCCAAACAGAAAGAAGGGAACAGCGTGCATTTTTTTTTTGTAATTCACCCTGATTGACATATATGGACAAACATACATGTACACATTTCACCAGGAGTCAGAGCGCAGGGTCAGAGAGCAGGCTAAGGCAGGAGAAGCCCCCCGGAGCAGGTAGGAGGTCAGTGTCAAGGACAGTTGAGTACGACTGAAGCAAACAGAGGATTTAGCACACGGGGAGGAGGGGGTTCAGCAAAACAAGAAGAGAAAAGTCAGAGGGGACACATGGAGGACCGGGGAGAGGGCACCGCTTTGTACCTTCAGTCTCCAGTTGTCCTCAACATCTGCTTTGATGCGACCCAGCCATCCATCATTGAACCATGCTGGGTCTCTGCAGACACAAAGAAACAACAGTAAGCAACAGCTAAGCCACTCTGACTCCTCAGTAAACCATGCAAAGACAAGTCTGACCCTCGATGAAATGAATTATCCTGTATTTTAGGAGTGAAGCTGTTGCAGTTCCCTTCTGTCAGCATTTTTTTTATTCCAGGCAGTCGTTTCCTACATTTCCCAGAATTACTTTCAACAATACAAACAGGCCATTTTATTTTAGCTCTGACAAACACTCCAGACAGCATCAAAAGGTCTCTTTATGCTTCCCATTCAGTGCAACACACAGTAATGTACAGGGCAATTCACAGTAAATCAGATTTAAAAAAAAAAAAAAAAAAAAATCAAGGAAACACCTTGTGAAAACTGCTTTTGATTACCGCAGACTATGGGGCTGTGTATTGTGCTGCAAACCTGGAATTGTTCAGTAACTATGTTGTTGCCTGAGGTATCAGGAAGAATGATATGTTGCCTGTATTAAGTTCTTACCTGTCTTATAATTGTGAAAATGTCACTTTTTAGTAAATATTTCCCAAGTGCTGTTAAACAGAGCAAAGATTTTTTTAACACAGCTTTTTCAAACATCATAGTTTTATTTTGGTTGCTTGCATTAATTTACTTTGCACTCAGAAATCGAATTATTTCACAAAAAACAAAAACTACCAGGGTCGAAGTTATTACCCCGCCTGATGCAAATAGTCAGTTGCATATCCTTTTTGCTGGATAACAGCCTGACACGTCTCCTGTGGAATACCAGCCCATTCTTCTTTGGGAAATCTCTCCAGCTCCTCCAGATTTGATGGTCTTCTGGCGTGGACCTTGGTCTTCAGTCCACCACAGACCATTTCTATAAGATTCAAGTCACAGCCTTGAGCAGAACAGTCAATAACATTCACTTTGGTCCTCTGGAGGTAGTTCTTCACTAGAAGCGACGTATGTTTTTGTTTGTTGTCATGTTGGAAGAAAAAACAACAACTGCTGCAGTCAGAAGTTTTACTGCTGACTGCTTAAGGTTTTCTTTCAAAATCTTCACATATTCTTCTTTCCTCATGATTCCTTCCACCTTGACAAGATTCCCAGTTCCAGACACACTGATCATCCCCACAGCATAACACTGTTTGGTGTTCTTTGGGTTAGTCGCCTCTCCCTTCTTTCTCCTAACATAAGCAATCACAATCACTAGAGCTCTGCACATGAATGGGCAGCAAGGTTGCAGACCAAGAAAGACTCAACCACTGAAGAAGAGACACTTTCACCCAGACTGAAGTATGCTAGGGACAACCTGGAGAAAGATCATCCATACTAGAAGCATGTCCTCTGGTCAGATGAGATGAAACTACAACTCTTTGGCCATAGACACATTGATTATGTTTAGAGGAAGAAGCGAGAGGTGACTAACCCAAAGAACACCGTCCCCACAGTGAAACACGGTGGTGGGAGTTTTATGCTGTGGGGATGCTTCAGTGCGTCTGTCAAGGTGGAAGGAATCATGAGGAAAGAAGAATATGTGAAGATTTTGAAATACAACCTTAAGAAGTCAGCAGTAAAACTGGGTCTGGGTTGTTGCTTTGTCTTCCAACACGGCAACAAACAAAAACATAGGTCGCACCGAGTGAAGAACTACCTCCAGAGGACCAAAGTGAATATTATTGACTGGTCTGCACAAAGCTCTGACTTGAATCCTAGGGAAAATCTGTTCAGTGGATTTAAGACCAATATCCATGTCAGAAGACCATCAAACCTGGAGGAGCTGGAGAGGTTTCTGAAAGAAGAATGGACTGGGATTCCACAGGAGACGTGTTGAAACTGTTGAGACTTGTTGAAAACTAAAACAAATTACTGTTTGCTGTTATGCAGCAAAAAGGACACACATATTGCACTGTGTTGTTTCTTCTTTGGCATCTGTAATTTATTGTGTTTTGTATTTGAGTGTCGGGACTACAGATGGAAATTAGCCCAAGGGCTAAATCTGGTACAACCATCAATATGTTTTTTTCAATTGACTGGTAATGTATATGGTAATGGAAACAAAAACATAACATAACATTCAACAACATACATCTACAAACAAAACACACATTTAACAACATAAAAATAGATAATCAGTATGTGCATACTACATATCTCTTATACATGCACCATAAATCCATCATAACTCAATAAATAAATTATTAAGTAATTCCCTCTACAGCAACCAAAAAAACAACAATAAAAAAACAAACAATAAACTATATTGAATCTTCATCCCGAGTTTTTGTTAGTAAAAAAAGTATCTTTGTTAGTAAATAATGATGTTTAATGAACAGTATAAAATATCTCAAATTAACTGTCCTTGACTTTCCCAAGCAGAACAATAGTATACAACTGACTATTTGCATCAGGGGGGCTAATAATTTTGACCCTGATTCTGTGTAATAATTCTGTTTCTGAGTGCAAAGTAAATTAATGCAAACATTCAAAATACAACTATGATGTTTGAAAAAGCTCTGTTAAAAAAATCTTTGCTTTGTGTAACAGCACTTAATCACAAAAAAAGTGATTTTTTTATAGGGCGGCTAATAATTTTGTCCTCAACTGTATGTAATGTAATTTTCTTGTGCAGGAAAAGTAGTTGCTACTGATGTGGTAGCTACTGAACAAATAAATAAACGGTGCTCTTTCTTCCAGTTGAGGATTCTACATAGTATCTAATTAATAAGAATGACAACACAAACAAGTAGGAATGAGTGTCAGATTGCTGCTTGAAGTGAAACTAGCTAGTCTATCCTCCTTAAATTAATGAGCATTGATCATTTCTGTTTAATCAGCTTTTCTGTTTATGAGATTTGAATGGAACCAAATCAATGCAGAGCTTAGCCTTTGCTTTGCTACTGAAGCTTAACAAAGCACCAGGCTGCTTTATGAGCTCCGAGTTATTTGAACCAGACACAACTGGCTGTGAATAATGTATCAGTAGAGCAGCCAGGTATCATGACCAATAGGGCAGACGTGTGTTGCTGTGTGTCCCTGTGCTCATCATTGTGTGTGTGTGTGTGTGTGTTTTCTCACATCTGATGCAGTGCCTGTGATATTGCCGCTCCAGTGGTCAGCTCCTCCACTGTGGTGCAGGGTGCAGGAGTGTTAAAGGTCTGCAGCTGGGAGACACACAACACACTCATCTCAGGGTCAAGGCAAGGCAATTTTTATCTGTATAGCCCATTTTTACCAACAGTTTGTCTCAAAGGGCTTTACACAGCATCATAACAACATCCTCTGTCCTTAGAATCTCACATCCACTGAGGGAAAACTCAAAAAAAAAAAAAAAAAAACACGGGAGAAAGCTCAGAGTGAGAGACAGAGGAGGGATCCCCAGTCAACACAGCATCATCAGAGACCAGTCAACACCTCTAGGGGAGAGGGAATGGTGCAGCTGTGCATTTTATTAACCACAACACTGCAGGTGTGCTGAGTCTCTGAATCCACTGAGAAGAAGAAGTAAGAGAGAGGTCTGGACTCTGGAGCAAACTGACAGAGTGGTAAAGACACACAGGCAAAGTGTCGACTGGACAAGTGTATTCAGCATCCTGAACGCGTCCCACACCACAGCACCGCTCCAGCAGCTATAATGTTAGCTCCAGCTACAGTGTGAAGGCTGTGAGCTTCTGTCAATCAGTTGCATAACGTTAACTATCAAACATACAAAGAGTTACATTCCACAAATATCTCCTGGTTAATTGGATCAGCGCCTTAAATCCAGCGAGGATCAACTGAACTAACCGACACTAGTCTTTCTTCCTGGCTGCTCGGTGGTAAGTTGACTCTGTGCAGGCTGCGGACGGTGCTGCTGCTCCTCCGGTAACGGTAACGTTTCTTAGGCGGACACAGTGAAAACCAAACCCCGCGACTGGAGCTAATGGTTACCGTTAACACACCGACGTACAGGCTGGTGTTGGCCGGGCTGGAGACCACCTGCTCCGGTCATACCTGCCCCCATTTCCTCGGAGTCGGTGGACGGTGTTGTCGCTGACACCCCACCCCCACCCCCACCACCGACACACAGGTAACGACTTCGCCTCCGCGGTCTCCTTGTCCCCCCCCACCGGCCCCGACACACACACATACTCACCCACACTATGAGGCTGTCGACCAGCGCCGCTTTGTCGTCGTCCATTTCATCCGGTAAAGCTGAAACTATCTGAATCCACCTGTCAGCACCGCTCTTCCGCTCGCTTCCTCTGCATTTGACCTCACCTGCTGCCAGGAGGTAGGTGTCTAACGTCAAGTGCGTAAGGAGGAGAGTTGCCCATATGCATCCATGGAGTTGCCACGCACGTTACGATACAAAAACAACGTAAACTGTACGCGAATGGCGCAGCAGCTTCTCACTTGTTTGACGTTTATTTGCTTGGAGTGAAGTGGACTGCGGGGATGCGAGCCGCGTCCAATCAGCATCTAGGGCCTGGATGATTGGCGGTTGTTAAACCCCGCTGTAGCCAATCAACGAGTCCACTCGGTGCAGAGTACAGTGAAAGAAATAAAAATACAAGAAGATGAAGATGTCATGTTATCAGAAAATCAATAAAAATGAAGTAGAAGGGAAATAAAGTAGAATAAACCTACAAACAACCAAGTTCAGTTGCATTCGATTTAAATTTCCTTGAGATAACTATGACCTGGACAAATGACAATATGGGGCTTGAAATTGATTCACAGGCTTAAAGTAGAATAAAGTACAGATCATCAACCAAATGTTCTTAAAGCATATAATTAATGCAGATTATTACAAGCAATATTTATGACATAAACAGTATAGGCTATCATATTTAATCATTATTTCCCAAAGGCTTTAGCTATTATTGTCCCAGGAACATTTTAAGATTGTAGCTTTGGAGACGAAGCACGTTCTGACTACTTTATTTTATTTATTTAGGCTATTTATTTATTTATTTGTTTTGCACATATAAAAACACAAGCCGTTTCAATACATTGATGTGCAGGTTGGAAAACCCAAGGAGGGCTTATGCAATGATCCCACCCTGACTTTACACTTCAAAGAAAATAGAATAATGTACATTGCATTAAATGGAGAAAGACAGGAATAAATAAATGAGATTGTTAGACACTTCTGATTCTTTTCTCTTTTTCTTTTTTTTACATGTTCATGTTTTAATCTGTGAAAATAAGTGGAATAACAACAGAGATCAAATAAATGCAGGGGAGTAAGTCAGTAGAAGTACTGGGTAAAATGGAAAAGTACAGTAGGCTACATCATTATACTCTCCAGTGGCTGCAAGTACTAACAGTTTGGTAAAATTAGTTTCTTCCCCAATGCCAATTGCAAACTTAATCAAAAGTTGTACAAAAGTGTTAAAGCAGTAGGGGAGAGCAGGGTCGAAAGTAACATTTTTCAAATAAATGTCATTTAAAAAGATAGTATTACAGAAAGAGACATTTTTTTTGTTGTAATCACCATCTCATATGTGTTCTCTATCAATAGCCTACCAGGTGTTATTTTGTAAAAATGTGAAACGACGTCGGTGTAATTTGACTTTGAAGAGAAGCTGCGCTTTGTTACTTTCGTCCCTCATGGCAGGGACGAAAGTAACAGGGGGGTGGGTCAAAAGTAACACGACAATATAAACTGGACTTGTTCTTATTTTTCTTGTTTTTATTTAAAATGTCTGACAATGCTCTTGTTAATATGTGATTACAAACATATTGTGACCTTTATATTATTTAAAAATATATTAAATTTAATTTTTAGAACGAACGATCAATGACGCTCATTTGGATTTTTTTTTTACGTTTGTAGATCGCTTATTAGCATGCTGATTTTCTCTAAATTCCTGCTATTTTCTCTAAATTACAGTGTGAATTGGTGTTAAATAAAATTTATTAACTTTTTTTTTACTACACTACACCTTGAGACTTGGTCAGAACAGATCTCTGTTGCCCTCCTGCTGACAGCCTGTTGTCCTGGTCCACTATGACTGGACCACCATGAGCAACTGGTCATGCCCTCCTCCTGCACTTCTCCACTTATATATGGTCAAATTGTTTACGTTGTGTGTTTTAATCCCTCCCGTAGCACGGTGACCGATTTTTTTTTTTTTTTTTTTTTGCACAGAATTGCTCATTGTTAATGTGTAGAGGGACGAAAGTAACAGGCCGTTACTTTCGTCCCTCCAGCGACTCCCGACACTCAAACCTGAGCTGCTTCTATACTGAAAAACTCTGACAAGTCAAACTTTATGATGTGTTAGAGGACTAATTAAAGTGTCTAACCATCATAATTATAACACCTGAAACGGTAAACACAGCTGATTAACCCAAAAAATTACCGCTCAAACGAATTTACTTTTCGTCACTGAAAACAGGTTCTTGAGTGTAACTCGGTCAAAGTCAGACATATTCTTAAGCTTTTTTGCAGTTCTGTTAGGTCCTGCATGATATACATGCTGACCAAGTTAGACATGTCAGACTTGTATGGGCTCGGAGAAAATCGCTCTGTTACTTTCGTCCTCCGTTACTTTCGACCCTGCTCTCCCCTACTTCACTTCACTGTTTGACTGTGTGAATTATTGAGCAAGGCACCCTACAGCTGAGGGAGAGATCATCCTTAACCAGCAGGTGTTGCTCAGGCTTGGGAATTGAACACACACCAGAGTTGTAATCATATAGGCATATTTTAGGAACTTGTAGAGTGTTCATGGTAGAGCTCTCAAATTTTGACACCCCGAGTCCCCTCATTTGTCCACTACAAATAGCAGTGTCTCAAACTTCTCAGACTATTATCACAGAATTCCCTAGCGGATGTCAAATGCAAGGAGTGCCCCTGTAACAACCTGCCCCACTGGAACACAACCTGGGGTAAATTGTGACAGTGAGATTGAAAACTAAAAACTGAGACCACACCACAAAATACGCATGTAAGTTAATTGTGCATGTTCCAACACTAAAGCATCTTCCTGTGGTTCAGTGTGAACAGAAAGAACTCATCACTGATGGCTAAAAGTTTTAAAGAGCATTTGGATAATAACAATGAATGGTGAACATGAATGGAGACCTCACAATCATAGTCCATGTAAAATTCCAGGAAAGATGGTGACACTTAATAAAACAACAAAGATAAAAGGTGTCACAACCATCCCCACCCCTGTCAGTCATTGTTTGACCAGCTGTACCAGCATGGTGGTTTGAAATAAGCATCGATGGCCTCTCAAACTGCCGCCTCTCTCGCGTGCGGGCGCACCGCACGTAGACACACGAGAGAGAGAAAAAAAAATTTTAAAAAAAAAAGAAATAATTTTTTTTTTTTTTTCTGTGAGAGACTGTGGCGGCGTTAATTAACTCATTGAGTGCCAGACCTTTTATAAAATGGTCAGTGCCAGGTGCCAGCGTTTTGGGGCATTCTGAGTAATATGTCAAGACCCAGAGAGTATTTTGTACTATGACTCTGAAAACACCAAACAGCTCAAAGGAAAGAGGAGACTCTCTATATAACTAGGGAAAAAAACATTTGTTTGTACCTTGTTCCATTCTTGATTTATCTTAAGTTGAATAGAGCCTGGTTGCACCAAAAAGACCACTTTTTTTCTAGAAAGCTGAGAAAAATGCATTTTTGTGAAAGAGAGTCTCTCAAGAAAAACGGTGATTTATCCGTTTTAATTTTGGCTTCAAAAACATGTAAGACGTCTGAAAATTTCATTTCACATGTTTTTTCATTGTACAAAAAAAAAAAAATACTAAAATACAACAAGTAGGAGTCTTACTCTGCAGAGTGATGCCTGCTCTCCTACTCCTCCTGCAGTTGCTGCCCCCTCACCCTCTCCTAACCCCCCCCCCTCCCCCCTCCCCTCCTTCTCCTCCCCTCACCCCCTCTCCTCTCCTACCTCTCCTCCTGCTGCATCCCTTCGTCTCTGAAGGGAGGGAGACGTCGTGGCGTCTTCAGTCTCTCTGCTGGACGCGGCCGCGGCAGCGACGCACCGCGCTGATCTCTCGGTTCGTGGTCACGACGTCGGTTTACAGCAGCTGGTGAAACTGACTCCGCGATCCGCTTCCACTTCGGCATTTCGGTGCTGATCATCTAGATGAGTTTACCTTTCCTGCCTCCTCCCATCACTTCATGCTGGAGCTATGCTAATAGCACCGTGGCTAAGCTTTCCTCCAGCTCCATGTTACACTTGTTCCAGGCTCTGCCCGTCGTTTTCCTCTAGAAATAGAAACTTTTCCCAACTTTTTTATCTCTGTACCGATCGCACTCGTCTTCTCCTTCTTCTTCACTTCTTGCTCTGATCTACAGTCTTCTTCGTTCTACACATCCCAGAAGCCCCAAAATTACTCACAGTGTGCGCAACAGCGTCCCCATTTACCAGCCGCAGAAAAGTGCATTTGACGTCTATGGACGTCATTGGCACTCAAGCGTTGGATTTTGATTGACGTATATATACGTCAATGGCACTCAATGAGTTAATGGGAAACACTAATGTTATTCACATGTTTGAAATGAAGTATTCATTCATTCATTCATTCATTCATTCATTCATTCATTCATTCATACCTGTTCAAACTTCAGCGGTATTGATACCAGTCAAAATTTGGACTTGGTTTTTTGGCTGTAAAACCTACAAATTTCTTCATACAGCCATTCAAATTCATATGCAATGTCAGGGAGTGAATGGGTACACATGATATTGATAATGCTATCCCTTGTTGGTGAAAGCGATGCTGTTACAACCACCCCCAGTCTCCCCTAATAACTAGAAACAGAGATCTATTCTCTACCCAGTACTGTTCCCAGAGAGTCAGTAAAACTCCACAGCATGCCAGCCCTTCCCTGAGGGTAAATCATTTCTCACGAATGCAATAAACCTCCTCACATTATCCGTTTATATACAGAAGTATGTGACTAACTGACATCCAGAGTCTATGGTTCTTGATATACTCCGGTCATGTAAGATAACAAATCTCACGTGTCACCCACTGTCGTCACAATATGGAAGATTCCAAACAAATCATACTCATGTTGAGATGCTGTGCATGTGTGGCCTTGGTGGATATTAAATTTGAAACTGGTTGGAAAAAAAGTACAGTAAGTGATCACCAATTGTACGGTAGATTACATGTCAGAAATTCCTAAATTAGGTGTGTGTCATAGACTGTGGTGTGTGTGTGTGTGTGTGTGTGTGTGTGTGTGTGTGTGTGTGTGTGTGTGTGTGTGTGTGTGTGTGTGTGTGTGTGTCCTGACTGGACTTTACACATGTGGCCTCTGTCCTGTGTTAAAGCGTGAGTTGGTGAACACCTCTCCACTGACACCCTGTGACCCTGACCCTCACTGACTGATAGCTGCTATTTTTAGATGACCTGAACTACACTGACTCCCTCCTTTTAACTTTTATCTGAGGTGAAGTGGAAGGACTGTCTAAATATTTGTCAGGATATTTCTGCAACGGTTGTCACTGTGAACTATGTGAGGATTGTCACATCTTCTAATGTAAGACAGTTAAATGACTTAGTAAGAACTTAGTATAGCTTAGTTTCAATTACTGACGTGTATATTTGCTACAATATGACAGCACTACTGTACACTTAATGTTGAATCCTTTGGTCAGTGGCTTTCCATATGTTTTGAAAACTGATACAGTATGAGGATGGTCTTTGAGAAATTGTTCATTACAGATATCCATGCTTTCACACTTAGATGTATGACAGGCCTCTGGGTCTCTTATCTCCAGCTGAGGCGCCCTCACCATCCCTCACTCATGTCAGTGCATTTCACAACCAATTGTTTGCAGTATGAATTATGAGAAGCAATGTTGTTGGAAGAGTAAACTTTCAGTAAATGATCGACAAACATCAGATCTAACCTACTTCAACACAAGTGTGGGCGGGAACTTCTCTCTGGCTTTGATCTGGTGGCAAGTCATGTGACACAAATAGTTTGTCTGTGACCTGTGAGGTGAGAAATTTGTTGCTTTTTACATGAAACCAACTGAATATTTTTAGACTGAAACACACCACAGTCTGCTGTGATGCTTGGAGGTTTTAGAGCTGTCCCACTTTGTACAAAGTTCTGCACTATTGATCAAACCACATTACTAGTGGCTTCTAAACAGGAAGACCAGCTGATATTGGAGAGTGTAGATGATCATTAACAGGCAGCTACAATTTATTTTGGACAGTGATACCATCTGGCAGCACTTCACTTGAGTCTCGGAAACAGCGACTACCTGTCAGCTGCTGCTTCTAGATCAGCTATGCATCTTAATCACAAGTCTCAGTCCAGGTGAGTCTTTTCTATTACATTTGGTGGTTTTGTATGTTTTAGTAGAACACAAGCAGGGTTATGTACTGAAATTGTACTTTCTATGTCAGCTAAGGCTGAGGAAATTTGAACCAGTCTTTTGAATGAAGTGAAGTGAAATGAGTGATAATGTAACACAACCTGACCTGTTACAAATACTGTACCTTATGTATGAAATTTTACACAGTATGTAGGCTACCACTGCAAATCAAAAAAACATGCATGGGACTTATTTTCCTCAGATATTAATGATCTGTTTTTGTTTCGGTAGCTGGTTACTGTAAATGTAATGATATGATGCCTAATGAAAATGACTTAACATATACGCGCCAATTTAATTTCCCTGTAATTTCTTACATAAGTCGCAATGTTCCATGTAGATTTATCTTGCAAGTTGAGCTTTAAAATCCTTTAGGCAAACAGCAGCTAATCTGTCAAACTTCTGCAGTCAGAGCATCCCTGTGTGTAGTCCACACTCAGAAAACTGCTGAGCACAGTCGACCTTATCCACAAATTGTTGGTTCTGTGTCAGTATCTCCTCACTCGCAGTGGTATTCAAGGTGTCTATCATGTCACGTTGCAGACCAGACCATCTCCTCTCTGAGCGTCCCTTATTGGGTCAGCGTCACCTCGGCTCATCTAGATCTTTGGTCTGTGGTCCAGAACCATCAGCATCAACATACATGAGCTGCCACAAGGTGAGAGCTCCACTCACTCAAATATGAAGATCGAAAACTTGTGTTTTTCAGATTCTGTAGTCCACAGTTGTTGCTATTATAATTATTATTATTGGATGTTAAAGGGTTATTAGATTGTTTGTCAGATTTAGAACTGGTTTACCCTACTTTATCTCAACATTTGAAATTATTTTTTAGAGGATTATATTGATTTTTTTTTTTTAAATCACCAACTTTTTATGTTTAATTGTGGTCAAGACATGTGACATGTAGCAAGCAGGAAGTAAACAATAATATTACTGTTAGGCACTCCTTTGTGTTGCTTTTATTAGTGTTGTTAACTGTTAATGGCCTCAGCCCTAATCAAAAGTCACTGAACTTTTATTGTGGATCTGTTGTAGTGTGTCATCAAGGACTTACAGATCAGTACATATTTGTCAGAATACAATATTTGCCAATTTTATGTTTTTTTTTCTTCCTCTTTGTCTCTTTATTGTCCTATTTCCTGCTTCCTGCTCTGTAACTCTGTCTCTTGTCTTCAGGAATCTGCAGAGCTGTGTCCAGCCACGAGCCATCGGGACTGGCACTGCCCAGTCTGCCTGCAGACATCCAACTTCCCAGTCCAGACCAACTGCGGCCACTTGTTCTGTGGTACGATATTAAAGACACACTCTTTGGCCTGATTCTGATTATCTGCTCACTCCATCAACAACTGTGTAAGATGGGGTTCATCAATTTTTCATCCACCTTACTCACCTGCTGCATCATGTGTTTACGCCTTATTCATGCCAGTCACTGGCTAATTAGTGTGTTTCGCACCTTGAGGCGTGTTTGTTTGACTTTCAATAGTTTATTGTTGCCATGCCATTCAATGAAGTGTAACTGGCCAATGTGTGATCCCGACACCAGTCCTAAAAGTTTCCTTAACCTTGAGCACTTTAGACTCAATAAAGTGTGTGACTCAGAGGTGCACTTCCTTCAACAAGGGTGGCTACATTTTATACACCAGGCAACATTTGTGGTGCTTCAAATTAAAATCAAGAAAAAAGAAAGGCACATTCTAACTATACTATATAATACAGGCAGTGGTATATCTCAAGGCTGCTCTGAACACAAGGAGCATAAAAACTTCATCAGACTTCAGAACTGCATATTGTAACTTGTGAGACAGCTCAATGACTACAGACCAACAGAAGAATCTTCAAGTCAATTCAAGTGTGTGGAAACACATCAATTACACTTTGACTCTGAATTATTAGTGAGTGTTTGGTTAGATCTGTTTTTGACAAAAAGCCAGGTAGTGTCTCTTGAACTGTGTTTTAGTATCTAACACACTCCGGTGTTCACACGTTATGTAGCATTTGAAAACACAGAGCCTCTTGATGTAATGGATTAATGTCCAGAAAGGTTCTGTTTTTGATTTTCTTGACAGACTGACTGTTATCAAACAGTAACCTCTTTAATTTGATGACCTTGTTTTGGGGGTTGTGCACATGCATTAAGGGGTCTCACAACAAGTTAACCTTGATATTATCTGTCACAGATTACAAAGCTATTTATAGTCCAGCACACACATTTTCACCTTTAACCATAACATACTGTAGATACTTAACACAGTTACCTGTGCACCTGGCCCACTCACCTGTGTCTGACACCGGCCATTCACACCTGAGCTGAAATGCTGCATTGTCATTGCATCATTTCATACTAGTGAATATAACAGCATGCAGTTTATTGAAACAATGTAAAGATTTGATGGCTATGTTGTGTAAATCGATAAATGTTGATTTTGAGGTACTGATATATATGTTTGATGCTGCAGCTCCCTGTCTGATGGCGTACTGGAGACATGGCTCGTGGTTGGATGCAATCAGATGCCCTCTCTGTAGAGAGAAGGTACAGTATGCACAGATCAGATGATCAGATGCAAACACATTCAGTTCAGAATGGGTGTGAACATGGAGTAAAATGTTTGTGTCTCTCCAGGTCAGTGTGCTGTGTCATCTATTCAACGAGAGTCGATCGGATCGACAGTCAAAGGAAGTTCTGAGGGAGATCACAAATTACAACAAACGATATTCTGGAGCCCCACGACGGGTCAGTGCTCCATCAGACCATCAGCACACACACCTCTTATGATTGTCCATCCTCTCCCCCCTCTCACCTGTCTGGTTGTGTTAAAGTAGTAGTAGTAAAGAGGTGGAACTTTCTTTTACAGCCTTGAATATGACACCAGATTAGATCATAGGAAAGACGAGAATTCCTTCACTGTGTCCTGAGATAACAGCTTTGGTAACAGGAATACCTCTGATGCAACTTCAAGGATTTATCATCCTGTAACACCAACACTCACAGCACTGATGTGTTTGTTGTTGCCAAACCTTGGATGAACGTTTTCCTCTTTTAAATACATATACATCTGATTTCCCTCACATACTATAAAAACATTTGGGTGGCACTGAATATTAAAGCAGAAGTAAGCAGAATGTTTGTGTTAATATAAGTCTTAAATAGTTATATCTTCCGACAGCAATCACTTATATAGAGTGTTTGGTCCGAAACACGGGTCTGTCAGTCACTCTGCTCTGCTGTAAGCCGAGGAGAAAACTTTCCTTGTATCCTACAGCCTTTATCCAATGAGGAGAGAGAACGGCATAAAGGGGCGGTCCTCTCTGTGTGTGCAGCCAAGGGATGCGCGTGAATGTGGTGACGTAGGGACGAGGGCGGGGACTGCTAACTCCATCGGCTGACAGGAAGTTAGCCAAAACGACCGGATCGCTTACTTCTGCTTTAAGTTGAAATAGATGAGGAATAGCTTTTTTTCCCCCATGCACTTTAAAATTCATTTGAACATATAAATAAATAGATAAAGGAAGTTTTCTGACCTACTTCTAACAGCTCATTTGAATATGTGAATGTGAATATCTTGCACCATGTGGCCTACTGACGTGTCTGTTCTGCCCACTGACAGGTAACAGACTACATGTGTGACGCGCCTCTCTTCCTGCAGCTGCTGGCCCGTGGCCTCGGCGCCATGGGAGGGCTGGTGTGGCTGTTTCTCTTCAGAGTGGCCCTGTGCTGCGTGGGGACCGTGGTGTCCATCTCCTCTCCTCCTCTGGACCCGGTCTCCTCCTCCTCCTCCTCCTCCTCATCATCATCGGGAAGTCCCCTGGAAACGGTTCCCTCCTTCTGCGGCCTGCTGGGCTACCTGGATGACCTGGTGGTGGTCGTCCTGCTCCTCATCTGTGTCATTAACATCAACCAGCAAATGGCGCCAGAGGGACGAGGACACTCCGTGAATGCTACAAGCTCACATGGAGTACTGGGATAGACTCTTACGGCAGACATAAACGTGTGACTTGGACTTTTAATAGATTTCTTCCTTCTGGTTGTAGCTAGTTAAATTGGTAGACAACAGGTTATTGTCCAGATGTTGGTGCCTGAGCCTCTTGAACTGTTTGTCAAGTGTTTACAGAGCTTATGCATGTCTAACTGTGTGGTTCAGCCTCCTCACTTCACCAAAGAGTTCAGTGTCTCACATTTTTTACCCAGTTATTGGGTAAAATGTTCATTAAAAATAGCACATTCATCATTTATATTTTAATAATCCATATCCTCTACCATCTTAACCCCAAAAACTAACTTTGTCTTTTTTACTCCTAACTAGCCAACACTTTGTCCACTTTGTTTGACGTTCATGTATAGACTTTATTGTATGAATTTGTTTTAAGGTGCAAAATAAATATTTATTGTCTTGTATAGCATTTCTTAAACCTATGACACACCACACATGCTGCCTCTTCACTTTTGATCAATTTCATCAATTTATTAGCAAATTCTTATAAAGTTTCAGCAGAGCAACATTGATAGTGACAGCAGACCTAACTGCTACATTAGATTGTAGAATATAAAGCTATTGCCAACAAAAGTACAAGAATTCCCAACAGTCTCAAAGATATAAAGTATTACAGCAGTTAGAATGCACCGTTAGTAGAACACTGAGTGAGAGAAGCTCCTCTAGCTTTAGTCCAAACCACCCAACAGAGACTAAATATTATCACTGCACGTTGCTGCACCAGACGGCAGCGTTGGTGAACATACGGAGCCAGGGTGACGGCGTCAGAGACGGCCTGAGGCCCCTGGGGGCCCAGGGCCACTGCCAGCCCAGGGTGCAGCGCTCCGGGTGCGGCATCATGGCCAGATGTCTGCCGTCCCTGGAGCAGACCCCCGCGATGCCCTGCGGGGAGCCGTTGGGGTTCAGAGGGTACTCTTCAGTGGGGTGGCCCTGGTCGTCCAGGTAACGCAGGGGGGCCAACCCATCCGAGATCTGGTCCAGGGCCTCGGAGCTACGGAACTGCATCAGACCTGACGGAAGGAAAAAAAATGGATATCAAACACAGGTACTGATGAGAGAACTAAAGCTGCCACGATTAGTCGAGTAGTCACGATTATGTCGACGATTAAAATCGTCGACAACTAATTCAGTAGTCGACGCGTCATCTTTTTTTTTTTTTAACTTTGTTTTTCACTCAAAACTGCTGCAGCACCTTCCACACGCGCAGCCACCCACCACACACACGCACACGCACTCACTCACTCAAGGTGAGTTAGTACAGGTGTTCTCTCTCTTTTCTCTCTCTACCTCTCTTGTCCGTCATCAAGCGGCACCGGTGTAGCTTGATGCCAGAGACAAATGAAGGAAAGAAAAACCTAAAAAACCTTAAGTATTTATTTTGGTGTTGTTTAGGCCAGTGCCTTATCCTTATTTTACTCAGCTGTTTGCACTTTATGCTACAGTTAAAGAATTGTTTGTTGCTACAAGCTGTATATTTCATTAAAAGTTGAATGAACTATCATCTTAATTGTCTCTATTTTTAGTTAGCATATACCTTAAACACTTCAAGATGAAACAAATGATGGTTATATAAGAGCAGCTGCATGCTGGTGCGTACGATGCGATTAGTCGACTAATCGAAAAAAAATAGTCGGTGACTAGTCGACTATCAAAATAATCGTTTGTGGCAGCCCTAGAGAGAACACATTGACCTCTGACATGGGAGTCTGCAGGTTGTTGTTGTGCTGCTTCCTGACTCTACCTTCTCCATGTGCGACCCAGACTCCCAGAGCCGATCCCTCCATGCCTCGGAGCCAGATGGAAGGGGACGCGCCGATCCCAACGCTCACAAACCGCGACTCGAACCTGCCAGACTTGTTATGGCTCAACACCACTTCAGAATCTGGGTCAAGAACAAAGAAGCTCTGTAATTCCATCCTACAGTGTTATTTCACCAGTAATTGTTATCACCATAAACAACATTTTCTGGCCGTCTCCTCTTACCTGCTCCGCCGCTGCCCTCCCCCACCCAGCCCAGCAGGGCCAGCAGCTGGCAGCCGTTACACACACCCAGACTCAACGTGTCGTCCCGGCTCCGGAAGCGATCAAATTCAGCTTTGGCCTTGGGGTTGTATGTGACGGTGGCAGCCCAACCTCTCAGGAAAAGAGAAGGCAGTTACATGACACATTTGTGTATCTCACTGTTGTCTAGAAGTTTGTGTGTGTGCACACATTTACCTTTAGCGGATCCAAGGACATCTGCGTAGCTGAAGCCACCGACAAACACTACTGCTTTGAAGCGGTCCAGGGTCAGGGAGCCAGAGCACAGGTCCTGCATGGTGACATCCCACACCTACACAAGCACAGACAAGGGTCATGTGCATGAGGCATTCAGGAGAATTGGCCGGTGTCCTGCCCGTGTTTCCACTGTGTTTTTAAAGCTCTGCTTGACAAAGGTCTAAGGACTCAAACATTCAACTTTTTTTCCTTCTTTTTACTTGAACAGCACATTTCCTATACAGAAACTCAACGTGCTGCAAATTCAAATAAAAAAACTGAAATATTTCAATAAGATGGACTGTTGGATACAGAAGAAGAACTGGATAAGTACTTCCTCTGATCCTGTCACAGTTTACATGCCCATACTCATTGATGCTATGTTATTTTATTAGAATAAAAGCTTTTGATGACACCAAGTCACTCAGTAAGAGTTAGACTTTTACTTCCTCCACCAGAAAAAACAGTGGGCTGGTTTTGGTCCTGAAACTCCCAGGCTGTAAACTGGCTCCCCTCCGGCCCAGTCTGAGGTTTACACCATAGCTGATAGCTCCCTACCTCAAAGCCAGCCATGTACAAAGACACAGACATCTCTCGGTCTCCGTTACTGCCCTCTTCCCTGACCACTGCAACACGAGGCTGTTCCGCAGCTGAAAGACAAAAACACAGAGATTTAAGCTTAATAGAAAATGTGTCAATCATGATTTACATATCTAATTTCTACTCAAATGCTATAATTTCTGTTTTGCAAATGTTAATACCTTACATTTTTGTCTAATGTATTATGAATCTCTGGAACAGGAATAATATGGTTAAACCCATTTGGCATTAATTTGATATTTGCTCAATGATAATAATAAATAACCAAAAAAACAAACAAAAAAAACGAGTTGGCCATTTACTGTTATTAGGACAGTGATTAGTTGGAAAACACCAATTAATTGGCTTACTGAGCTTGCTGATGTCAGGCATTTGAGTGGGGTCAAAGGTGAGTTTGAAGTAGGGTTGTGTCCTCTTAGCCAGCCCCTCCTCTTCCTGTTTAACACACAGCTCATTGGCCTGAAGTCTCTCCAGCTGGAAACTGGTGTCCTCCCACACTGCTCTGAGGTCAGGCAGCGGCTCCCTCAGCAGCTCCTGTCCGTCCACACGAACGCTGACCTGGAGGTCCGGTCAGAGACATGAAATGACGACCGTGACAGGAGAAGGTTTCAGCTGCGTGTTGAGGTCGATGTCTCACCGTAGCCTCCGGTCCGAAGCCCTGGGTTCTGCCGACGCGGTGACACTGCACGCCGGCGTCGCCGAATCGCTGACTCACTGTTTCCACATCAGACTGTGAAACCTCCAGGACCAAACCCAGCTCCTCGCTGAACAACAGCTCCATGACTGAGGAGACCAGGAGGCAGCGAAAACACACACACACACCTTCATTTAGGTTGTCATGCTCACAGTTTGTCTGCCAATTTAGAGGCAAACACAAATATTCAACCACTCACCTCCTGTTCCTTCTGACGACAATTCAACATCGATTCCACGGTTTCCTGCAAACGCCATCTCCAGCAAGCAGGAGATGAGTCCTCCATCACTGATGTCATGTCCAGCACTCAGCAGACCATCTGACAGAGAGGAAACAAAATAATTTGGATGTGTTTTCTCCTCTGTCTTCCAAACTTCCTAACCTGAAAAGTTAATTTAACTCTACTCACAATCAACTTACATTACTGAATAAAAAAGATTAAAAGAATAGTTCACCCAAAATTCAAATTGCACTCATTATCTACTCACCCTCATGTCGACTAAGGGCTGGGAGAAGTTTCAGAGTCCTCCATGGCTTCTCTGAGTTACAGGGGGTCTCGGCGTAGCAGTGCATGTCAATATAATGGTTGCAAATGGATACCAACTGTCTTCGTAACAAAAAGACACACCAAAAAACATCCAAATACCTCCATGCTGCTCGTATGTACTGTCCGTCTTACATTGAAGCCCAGCGTCAGTAATCGCATTGACGCTGGCGCAAATCTCGCAAGATTTGGACGGACCAGGAAGAGAAGCTTCCGTTACAAACAAGCTTGAAATATAGACTTATTAAATTTTTTTCAGAACAATTTCACGAGGGTGAGTAGATATTGAGTGAAATTTCAATTTTGAGTGAACTATTCCTTTAATGAGAAAGGCAGAAAATACCCAGTACGACCACTAGGTGGCTGTGTCAATACAGCACAGAGCTGTGGCGCAATCAAAGACGAGTCAACACAAAGCTAAACTTGTTCTCCCCGTCTGTGGCAGGTAGTACTGTTCCTGCAAGTGCAAGCTGACCTTGTATGAGCGTCTGAGTGGTGTTGAAGCAGGCGGTCAGTAGTTGTGGCTGGTCCAGGTCAGGAGAGCAGTCTCCCAGCTGGCTGTAGCACTGAGCCAGGGCAGAGCCTCCCAGCCGGTGACGGCCCGGACTGAGAGGAATCCACAGCAACACGCCTGCACACAGAGGACAGAGGACAGAGGGTCAGAGGACAGAGGCTGCTGTGTGACAGAGAGGAAGATGGATCCATATGGAGCTCTGGGTGATATTTCAAATGACATGCTTTGACATCACAAAATAAAAAGACAGATGGCATCCCCATTTTCGGGATATGCTGTTCATTGATTAATCATTATGAGCTGAGTCTATCAGACCTTTGCCATCAGGATCCTCCAGATCAGGTGTCACAGTGGCTGTGATGTCAGGACACACGGCGTACGCTGAGATAACCAGGGCACCTGAACACAATCAGGGAGAAATCCACGTTTAAATCAAACCAGACAATAGGGCTGTCTCCGACTAAGCATTTCATACTCAAATCTGATTTGTTAGATTTGGCCGTAAGTCAAACAATTGTGGAATCATGTTGTTTTTCCCCTCATTGAGTCATCATCTCATCTCATTTGTGTCTTTTTTCCCGCTTCAAGGAAAAAAAGAACTAAAACACCCCAAAAAAAAACGAATTAATTTTTCAGTGGGCAGAAGATAACACTTTTGAAAATGTCCGAGTGGACATTATGAGCCAATAGAAATCATCATTGATGCTGTAAAACAGCTGGTGCGGCCTGTCTGTTATGTGGATCCGCTCCAACTGCCTGGAGCTGCCTCGTAAACATGACAAACCACATGTCTATTTCCGGCCAGTCGTCATGGAAACATGACGCTCTGCCAGTGATACGGCATTTGGACCAGAGTGAAAACAAACATGTGTGAACGTGAACTGTACGACCTGAAAAATCAAACAACGTATCACTTGTCGGTCCACAGCAGTATGTGTGAAAACAGTAGATTCAGTTGTTCAGCAGCAGTGAGCACTCTCTCTTTTTCATAACCACATTTGGCGACCATTGGCGACCACACAACAGGAGATTTCTGTTTCTTTTTCCTACAAAATAAAAACGTTCTTGTTGAAATTGTGTTTACCTTACATTATGCAGGTGAACATAAGTTCTATTCTACTAAGTACACTTTTAATGTGCAGGCTGCACATTTAGTAGTAAATTAAATAAAACAGGTTACACCACCATCCACCTAAACTTGAGACCAATCCTATTTTTAATCTAACAGGTAGACTACCAGACTAGTTGTAAATTTGATCTGTGTGCATCTTGTAGAAGAGTTATCCAGTTTACAAAATACAAACAAATGGGTCTATCCAACAAGGAATATATTGATCTTATGGCTGTAGGCTATGATTCCTCTAAAACTCACTAGGAACATGCCTTAGAATAAGAGCGAGGGGAGGCTGCTGTTTCCTCTCAGTCTGTGAGCTTCAGAGAGGTGGACAGCCTGATGAGCTGCACCACCCATTCTTTATTTAAAAATCAAGCGCAACCCGAACCGAGCCAGTTGCCCCTGACTTTATACGATCGATTGCCAAGCTGGAAATGTCCCGCTGGTCCCGATGGCCAGTCCGCCACTGGGGGTCACCTCTACCACACACACACGCAGACACAGTGACAGTACCTGGAGCTTTGACCGTCTCTGTTCCCACCCTGGCAGCCATGCTCAGAGAGTCCTTGCCCCCGTCGACGGCCACTCCCAGCTCCGCCATCACCTCACACATGGCCTCGCAGGCCTCCCACAAACAGGCTCCTTCCCCGGGCAGCTTGGCCGCCCACATCCAGTTCCCACTGCACTTCACATCCTGCAGACACAAGCCAGGACGTTCAGGGTAAAAAACTCATTGTTTCAGATCAGTGGATGTTACAACAATCTTAGTTTATTAACAGGGGACTGAATCTTGTGTTTCAGGTGTTTTGCCCCCACCTTCAGCGCTGTGACTCTGGCAAACACCAGATTGGTGAGCGCCTCCCCCACCGCCATACGAGCCCCCGCTGCAGGAGAGACCAGCCCTTTGATTGGCTGCTCCCCGATGGCCGTGGCTGCTCCCTCCAGGCTGAACGGTGACAGAGCCACCACGGCCACGTCGGCCAGCGGGGTGTGAAGGGGGCCGACGCACTGTTGCTGGGCAACCAACCCAGTCACAGACCGGTCCACCTGAGAGAGGGAGAGAGTGAGGACATGGACAGGAAAAGCCACATGCTGTCTGAGCAGGCAGTCAGTAGCCATGTTCACATTAATCTGATTAAAAACTAGAGGGATTAGAAAATCTGAATCTGCCGTTTCTGTGGCCGCAAAATCATATAATCTGATCATGACGTGTGTATACATGCACCAAGCTTTTGACATTTTGAGTTTAATCTAATTTCCATAAAACAACAGCAGAAGAAGTTGTACTTCCTAATGCAATTGGGGCACTGAACACCATGCCCCGTTGATGCGTTGATGCGATGTTGTGTTGTAATGTAACTGCCACTGCTGTCCTGCTTTTGCCATGAAGATGTTTGTGTGTAAGTGTTGTTGATGTTTTTGTTGTTATCCTCTGTCCTGCTTGTTGTTGTTGTTATTGTCTTGCCTTGTTGTTTTTTATGAGACCAAAAACAAATCTCCACATCGTGGACAAATAAAACTAACTAACTAACTAACTAACTAACTAACTAACTCCTGTGTTGTAAACAAACCAATAAACAGGAAGTGGCTCATTTTCCATCCATGATTTTTCCCTGCAAGGGATGCACATGTTTAAAGGTACATTGTGTAAGAATTACTCCCATCTAGTGGTGCAGTTGTAGATCGCAAGCAACTCAGTCGTGTTTTTCATGCTGCATTCACGTGAAATCGGGTTTAAGGCAGACGGACAGCAGCCGCTGCACGTAATGGCATAAACAAGCGTCTATTTAAACAAGTGGCCCGTCAGGACTAAGCAAAACAATACACGTGACAATATGTTGTCATGGCGATGTCGTTGACCCACGTTTTACCGGCTTTCTCTGGACTTCTGTGACTAAAATGACATCTGGTTTGTTACCGACGGCCGTCTGCCCGACTGCACCTGAATGCAGCATATGGACGCGGTTCGTCTCGATCGGAAAACACAATGGGCTTTATGCACAGCTCCACTACTTCCTGATATAAGCCAGCTCGTTTATTTCCTTTCTTACATTATTGGACCAACTGATTAATCCAGGTGCGTCTGATCTCACAACAATGGTCAGGCACACCTGGATTAATCAGTTGGTCCAATAATGTAAGACAGGAAATAAACGAGCTGGCTTATATCAGGAAGTAGTGGAGCTGTGCATAAAGCCTATTTCTTTCCGACTGAGCCGAATCAGATGAGAATCTTCCAAACGACGTGTTTACATGACGCATTTTTATTCCGATCAGCACCTTTATTCTGAATATTTGCGTCCATGTAAACATAGCTACTGTCATGGTGGATGTGACACACACCTTGTTGGTCAGGTAGCGTTTGGACGCCACAGCGGGCAGACGGAGGACTCTGTCCAGAGCCTCTCTGAGCGTCAGCCCAGCGGGCAGAGCCAGCTGCTGGTGGACGGGGGTCAGACGCTCCATCTTGAACTCCTTCTGAGGCATCTTCCCCAGAACCCACTCCAGCTGCAGGTCCACAGCACAGCGCCCCCCGTCCACCTCGTCGCCTCGACCCCCCTCGTCGTCCACCAGCACGATCTGTGGCAGGAAGAGACAGAGACCAGCTGAACGGAGCAGCTCTATCGGCACAGTGGACGTGCGTCTGTCTTTTTGTTCCGGTACCTTGCCGTCTCCGCTGATGTTTCCCACAAAGTCGACAGGACACTTTTCCCTCTGACACACCCTCTCTAGGAACGGCCTGTCTGCCGGCTGCAGGAGCAGGGCGTTGCTCTCCTGGTATTCTGCTCCCCACAGCTCCAACACACTTAGGGTGGGATCCCCTTTCTGCACAGCAGAGGCAGAGGGAAGAGGATGGAAATTAGAGCGGGACACAGAATGTATGTCTGTGTGTGCTGGCGTTTGTAGCCGTGTTCATCACCTTGAACCTGCTGCAGTAGATCACAGCTCCAGCCGGCTCACTCAGCTCCTTCAGCACATTACCTACAGATGATAACATGTCTCAATAAACTCTTCTTCTTTTCAGCTTTACCTAAATGCAACCGTTTCATACCGTTTCCTCCTGCGCCCTGATCATGTATACTGCAGACTGGATTCCCGTTGCATCTTTCCAGACACGCCCGGAGAGCGCGGTTCATCTTCTGCTCCATCTCAGCATCGCCCCTCTGCACTGCACCCAGATCCCTGTCACTGGAGTTATCCCCCTGGACCTACCACAGACACACCTGGTCAAACAGACTGAAACACTCGCAGCAGGTTGAGTCGCTTGTGATTTAACGTGGCGCCCTACTTGTACGGAGGAGGCCGCTCCTCCGCCCACACCGATCCTGTACACCGGCCCTCCCATCTTCACCACTTCCATCCCTGATCACAGATAACAGCAAAGGGAGAACTGTGAGTCACTCATCAGTGTGTGTAAATATAGCCTGTGAGCATTGCTTCAACTCAAGAGTTCAAACATTACCAGCCTCTGCCTCCTCTTTCTTCACATGTGCATCTTCAATAGAACCCAGACCACCACTGAACATGATTGGCTTAATCCATTCTCTTCGCTCGCCGTTCGCCAGCCGCATGCCAAAGGAGCGAGCAAAACCTGGAGGGGGGAATTATGGGAAATGATAGACAATTCATTTGCAGACAGCCATCACTGATTTAAAACAGGCTGTACGGTAAGTAGCTCTCTCTTTGTCAGTTTGTCTAAAGTATCTTCATACTGCTACCACACTCTGCTCTGCTGATGATACCAGTCAGCTCCGACCCATCAGCTGTTCTGCTCCAGGTCTCCCTACCTGACAGGACAGGTTCTCCAAACTTGTTGCCGTAGTCCGACGCTCCATCACTGGCCTCGATGGCCACCTGCAGCGGAGCGGCGAAGCTGGAGGGATACTCCCAGTTCTCCCCTTCACACTCCCAGGGGAGGACGTAACCTGGAGAGGACACCCAGCAGGTCTCTGTAACAACTTTACTACAGCTCAGTGCTCCAAACTCTGGCTCCCAGGATGTAATACAACTCATTTTAAGATTTGGAGAAAAAGCAGAGGAAAAAGCAGAGTATGAGTGGACTAGCTCAGAGACCACACATGAATAACACAACATATTTTAACCCTCCTGTTGTCCTCCTGGGTCAAGGAAGGAAGGGCGAAGGGAAAGAAGGAAGAAAGGTACTAGGAAGGAAGGCAGGAAGGACAAAGGGAAAGATGGGAGGAAAGAAGGAAGGGGAAAAGGAAGGAAAGATAGATGGAGGGAGGGAACAGATTGGGTTAGTTGGGTCAAAAAGCAAGGAAGAAGTAAAGACGAAGGGAAGGGAGGGAGAGAGGGAGGGAGGGATGAAGGAAGGAAGGAAGGAAGGAAGGAAGGAAGGAAGGAAGGAAGGAAGGAAGGAAGGAAGGAAGGAAGGAAGGAAGGAAGGAAGGAAGGAAGGAAAAAGGATTGTGGAAAGAAGGAAGGGACAAAGGAAGGAAAGAAAGATGGAGGGAGGGAACAGATTCATTCAAGGAAGGAAGAAGAAGGGAAAGAAGGAATGGAAAAAGGAAGGAAAGAAAGATGGAAGGAGGGAACAGAATCATTCAAGGAAGGAAGAAGGAAATAAGAAAGGAAAGAAAGATGGAGGGAGGGAACAGATTGGGTCAATTGGATCAAAAGAGGAAGGAAGAAGAAGTAAGGACAACAGGAAGGAAGGGAGGGGAAAAGGGAAAGAAGGATGAAGGAAGGATGAAGGAAGGGGACATTTGGGGATGAAGGAAGTACAACAGGAGGCAGGGTTTACAATAAGCCCTTTTGTCCCCTGGCAATCTCCTGTTGAAAAGACCATGACAGTGCTGCTCAGCTGGACAATGCTCCACTTGCCAGTTTATTTTGGATTTAGTTCAGCAGGCAGTCTTACATGGAATCCTGAGGTGTTCCCTGATGAGGAGGGATCTGGTGCAGTAAGATGATGCAACCTGACCGTGTGACTGGTGGAGGGTGAGCAGCCATCGGCCACTATCGGCTGACTGACTTCTGACAATAAGATCAGATGATAAAATGTCCTACTACCCCACCTGGATCTAGCTGTCTGTCTGACACAGCACCTTCTGAGCTCATGTGTAGTTTGTGATCCTCAGGCAGAGTGTTGTGTCTCTGTCCCTGAGGGGAAAGTGTTTGCAGCTGAGGTGCTAGAACAACCTGGAAACCATGTTGGCTGAGTCGGTGACCTCCTTTAAGTCTTTTCTGAAAACACACTTTAAATCTGAAGCTTTGGGCCGTTCCTCATTTTTTTTAAATTTTACTTCAACTTCCTATATGTGCTACTTTTTTATGTTATAATTTTATGCTCTATGTTTTAACACAGAGGGAATGGATTTTGCTGCCCTTGGTGAGGCTGCCTACATCATTGGCTAAACATGTGGAAATTACATCACACATCCAATAATTTTTCGGATCTAGAGGGAGTTTTCTAGGAAAAATCTGATATGCTTTTTTTATTTCACCCAAAGTCAAGAATAAACAATTAAACTAAGATATGCCTTATTGGACAGACTGTGGAGTAATGGAAACGGATCACTCGCATGTTTTTTTTTGGAAATGTGATAAAATAACACAATTTTGTAAAACGTCGAAAATACACAAGCGAAGGACAGATACTTGGTAAAAATATTACTAACAGCTGGTAAAAAAAAGCTATTATGAGGAAATGGGGAATAGGATCAATGGATACAGATTGTAGTCTATAGGAAGCTCAGTTCGAATGATGGGATGGACAATATTTAAGACCAAACGGCAACAAAGCACAAGACTGACTGAGTAAAAGAAAATGGGAACATGGACAGATTGCCAAGACAGTAACTTCCATGTGTTAATATTTGTTTTTGTATTTACCTGTATTAACTTTGGTTTTACCTTGTATAAAGGAAAATTTCTCAATAAGAACTAAAGAGACAAAAAAAGCACTCCCTTTATATATTAGCCATAAAAATATGGTATATTCTAGGGCTTGGACGATATGCTTTTCTCCCGATTCGATTCTTCTACGATTTTTTGGATGGCGATTTGATTTAAATTGCGATTCTACGATATTGCTGCTTCTCTCGATTTTTAGTCTGCATTTTTAACATTTATCTGCACACAAATACTGTAGGAGCCAATAAATTAACATACTCCATTATAAAGTGAACTTAAACCCTTTTCAAAACCTGTACTCTGTGTATGTAAAAAAGGCTAACAAATGCACATTGCACAATATTTAAAAAAAAAAAAAAAAAAAGATTTAAAATTAAAAAAAAAAAAACAAAATCGATTTAAAAATCGTCAAAAAAAGATATCGCAATATTGATGTGAATCGATTTTTTCTCCCACCCCTAGTATTTGCATGAGTGAGGAAAGTGAAGCATTGTGTTTTACTGACCTGGAATGTGCAGATTGCCGAAGCAGTATCCTGCAGTGCCAGCGATGACGTGTCCTCCACGTCCAGCACTCTGGACGTCTCTGATGCGACCGCCTGTCCCTGTGGTGGCACCACTGAACGGTGCTACACCTACATGTCAGAGGAGATGCAGAATATTGTTCAGAAAATTAAAACACACAGAAAGCATATGCACACTATATTTTGCAGATAAGGGTCATTTTGTGTGCCCAGACCTGTTGGGAAGTTGTGCGTCTCTGCAGTGAAGATCACATGTCGCAGAGAGTGTCGCGTCTCATATGCGCTGGCTTGGGAAGGATCCTTTGGGTAAAAAAAGTCTAGTTCCATGCCCTTGATACCACTAGAACACACACACACACACACACACACAGTGAAGACTGTGAAACACACGCACACAGCATCTGTGGTTGATGTGTTACTTCCTCTCCTACCTGCTGTTGTCACAGAACTTGATGATGTTGTTCTGGTTGCTGTGCCGCTGAGTGTCCATTATGAGACTGAACAGAGTCTCTCTCTGCTCCTGGCCGTCGATCACCATCCGCCCCCGGAAGAACCAGTGACGACTGTGCTCGCTGCGACACCACAGTGCAAACACAACATTCAAGACCAAAGGAAAAAAAAGCAGCACAAAGCTCAGAGCAGACAGAGCCCACCTGTTGGACTGGGCCAAGTCAAAACACTCCACGCTGGTGGGGTTCCTCTCAACCCTCTGGAACATCGATGTGTAGTAGTCCAGATCCCACGAGTCAAAGGCTAGACCTGCACAACACACCAGACTTAAATCACCAACAACTAAGGGAAAAAAAAAGGTAGAATAAACAGCACTACAGACACAACCCACACAAAAGTCAACACTAACAAAGACACAAAAGCAATCAATCAAAAGAAACACAAGCAACACACACACACAGTGGGATCACTTCCAAACAGTGATACACATCTTGGGCATGCTCTGCATTTCACTTCAGTTAAGTTCTACAGAATTTAAACTTAGCAGTTGGTTGATTCATTAGCTTCAATTGTCGGTATAAGCTGTTTTTAGATCAGCGGGACAGAGACGTGAGCTCTGCACAGCGCGGCATCATCGCCTTTCCATCTCAGCAAACTCATCAAATACTCACTACATTCCCATTCCCTTGGATCTCAAAACATCATGCACCGATAATTAAAGGTAATGAACCTACTGCTATGGCTATAGCGATTATGGTGATTTGAATTTGCCAAAATGTGGAACTATCCCTTTAAGAGATTATGACTGAAAGAACACAGGCAAAGTGGTGAAAGTAAAATCCATCCTTTAATTCTCTTTGCAGTTCACTAGTTGAGCATAGGTGTACCTAAAAGAATCACTGAAATAATTCTCACATATTTTGAGCAGCTTGTGAAAATCAATGGTGTTGAGTGGGAGTAAATAAGCAGAGCATGAACATAAGTTCTGACTTAATCAACTGGCTAAAGACACCAAAAGTCTTTATCTTTTGGATTTCATTTACTTTCACAGCTTATTAGAAACACACGCTCCACACAGACATGCACGTGTGAGATAATGAGCAGCATCAGCGCTGTCCTGTGACTTTAACCAGCTCTGTATTCATGTGACATCATTACCTCCATCAGCACACACAGGGTAGTCACAGATAGCTGCAAGACTTTAGAAGAGGCATAGGGAAAGAGGATGTAAGAGTGCATTAAGACACAAGTAGAGCAGAGATGCCCAGAGAATTAACTCTTATGGTCTGATCTGGAGTCTGTGTCTCCAGGAGGAGGCTCACCCAGATCGTCGTTGGCCATCTCCAAGGCTGCACGACCCTTCCCCAGGATGTCCACCTCAAAAACAGACTGTGGTTTGGTTTCCACGGTGAAGGAGGTGATGGGATGTTGATAGATACACTCTGTCATACTGTCATACAGACACTCAATCAGATTCTCCAGGTCTCCGTTGAGCTCGGTGAGGGTCTCTGCCTGTTTGGGCTGGAGGGGGGGAGAGAAGCAGGGACATGAAGGGACAAAACAACCCTGAGGAGTAATTGACCTGTAAAATAGCTTTACCCGTTTGTGCGTGTGTGTGTCTGTGTGTGTGCACGTGCTGGCATAATCAAACCTTGATCAGAAACCTGCGAGACAGCTCAACCCGTGTGACATGAGTGAGGCCGGCGCTCTGGCAGATGGACACAGCGTTAGTGGACCAGGCGGTGGAGAAGTTCAACCTGAGGGCCAAACCAGCATCAATATTAACATCATCATTACACGTTGTCTCCTCAGGTGTTCTATGGTGAAGATTCTTCATAATTAGTCATTATTATTTTATTATTTTATCTGGTTGCTGTGATCTGTGTTGTTTTTATCTTACCTTGTTATTTATTTTATTGTCTTGTAAAGCACTTTGTAACATTGTTTTGATAAGTGATTTACAAATAAAACTATTATTATTATTATCTTATGATGAATATTAATGCTTTCTGACTTCTGCTCTATGGACTGTCTCACAGAATGGTCAGATTATCATATTTACAGATTTGTAATGTTTAGAGGATGGACATGTGGCACCATTCATAAACTTGTACTTTTAGTCCCTTTAGTATGTTTCTGAATAGAAAATCCTGAAGGGTAACAACTCTGAACTCGTTTCAGACTTGCTCATCTGGCCTGTATGGAACTGTGATGATGCTGCTTGAAGGTCAGGAACCTGTGAAGGTCTGTACCCTAACACATCAGTATGAGAGAAGCTTCTCACGTCTGTCTGAGCTGACATGTTTGAAGACTGTGTGACTGCAGGTCATCTATTAGAGCGGAGGGGTGCAGCGGCCGTACCTCGGACCGATCTCCACCAGTCTGTCCCCGCTGCCCTCTGTGAGCTGTGGTTTCTCCGACAGCGGCTCTGCCTGCATCGGGGGGCGAAACAGCCAGAGGAGAACCTCCCTCTGCTCTGCACTCACACTCTCACAGCCTGCAGCACAGAGCAGGGCATCACACTTAAAAATAAAAAATAATATGCATCACTTTCCACAGCATTGAATCATCAGCTGTTACACACTGACCTGTCAGCTCCACATTGTAGCACAGCTCAGTGGTGATTGACAGGTGGGGGTAGGACTTGGCTGCCCGTTGTAAGGCCCGCCCCTGCACGGCTTCATTACTGTAGAAGCGTATCACAGCCATGACTGACAGAGAGGGGGAAATAAAGTCTTTAAAACTTTAAAACAAAAACTAAGGGAACTCCATTAATACAAATCAATTACATAGATCAGGGTGTCAAAACTGGCCCAGCAGAGGGTTCAATCCGGCCCTCAGGATGAATTTGCCAAGTGTGGAAATATATAGAAGACAGAAGAGGCACAATGTTGTTGAAATTGCACATATTTTTATCAATACATTTCAGGTTGTTCCTAATAATAATAATTATAATAGATTTGTACAAGGATAGTTCATTAACTGTAAACATCTTAATACTAAAACAACTGTTTTTATTTAGAGGTTTTCATGTCATTATTTTAATGGTCCAGCCAACATGAGATCAATGCGCTGTCTGTGGCCCCTGAATTAAAATGAGTTTGACGCCTCTGACATAGATGATGGATTCCAGGTAACATTCATCAATAAAATTGATTGATTCCTTCTTACTAAGTACATATTCTACCAAAATGGATCCCTAAATCAACAGGTCAAAGAGCAGTACTGATGATAACTGATGTCAGAGGACTGGCCTTTGTCTCCAGTTCAGACCAGGTCAAGACAAACCAATACTGACAATGTATCAAAAGCCTGAAGCCTCACACACATGACTGGACCAGTGTGTTCACAGCAACAGCAGACTGATACATGTTCTTAAGCACAATTCATATTATGATAACTTAACCCTAGTGAACATGCTGAACTTAAATCTACCCACTGACATGGCATAGAAAACTATGGAAGAGGATCATCATCAAAGAAAAGAAAAAGAAAAAGTGAGTTCTCACTTTTGGCAGGGCCCTATCATCACATTACATCACATTTATGTCACAGACACTTTATGTTTTCATTCAATAAACATCACATGCAGCATGTTGATAGCTCCACTTCTGATATGACAGTCTACGCTTGCACACACACTGTCTCTTATTGATTGTGTACATGTTGGAGGTCACACACACACGGTCAGGAGCTTCCTGTTAGCCCCTGACCACATGGACAGACTGATGCAGCCACAGGCACTGATGGGAATAAGCACTACTTTTTTCAGTAACGAGTAATCCAAAAAGTTTCCCTGTTATAACGCCGTTACTGAAAATAAAAGCAGGTCCCGTCTCAAAACAATAGGCTACACCCGTTAAAGTGTACATTAGCGATACTATTTTTTTTAAACCATCAACTAGTCGGGGGGAAAAAAGCATTTTATCTGGAACTAACTAACTCACGCAGTATTCCTCCGCAAAATACTGAGTTGGTTAGTTCCCGATAAACGGGAGGTTATGGTTAGGGGGCGAGTCCAGCATTTAAAAAAAGTAACGCACAAGTTACTTTTCCTGGTAATGAGTTACTTTTATAATGTATAGTAATTCAATTACTTTTTGAAGTAATTAGTATCTAATCACTTTTTTTTTTTAAGTAACATGCCCAGCACTTGTCAGTAACGTTAGTCACATGCAACACACGCACAGAGAGAGAGGTTGTGATTGTTATCAACGGTCAGAAGAGCTGCAGCTGCATCAACCAGTGTAAAGACTCAGGTGACTGGAGACAGCAGAGGAGACTCTTCTGTGGTCTCAGCTCGTCCTGTAGCCGCTGGTGAAGTTGCTAAGTTGTATTTGTGCAGCAGTTAGCAGAGAGCTAACTGAACTGAGCAGTGGCTGACTTACTGGAAGAAGCTCCGGGCTCCGTGGCTCTTGGTGGAGGACGGAGAGGTGAGTGGCCGCGGGACAAAGCTGTGCTCCGGTCTGAGGGTCTGAAGGATCCTGGTCCTCTGGGCGGAGATCTGGGGTCTGCACCCTGCACACTGACAGGCAGGCAGGCAGCACGGGATGGAGGACAGATCCCAGGGCCCACGTGCGCCCTCTCTTAAAGGTGTACGCATGCGCGAGTGCTGATCCAGTGTGGATGATCACAGGATCGGGATCACATCAGACAGCAGGAGACCTCATCCTCCTGAGCCAGTGCTCCTCTGTCCACACAAGGCTCACATCTAGGATTGTTTCAATGTACAGACTAGACTACTGTAAAAAAAAAAGAAATATATATATATATATAAAGTAGAAAAGAAAGAAAACTTTACCATAAAATCCAAATAACAGTGTCAGTGACTTTGTGTTTGGTCTCTGACATGTCCTTGTCCGTAGTATATCTTCTGTCTTGGCTAAAGCCTCGGTGACACTGAGGAAAACAGCAAAAGCTAATGAGTCATTTTAAATAATGTAATCATGTTTCTACTTGTTGTTTCACCTCCTCCAGTAGGACTGGTATTGTTCCTGGAGCAGGAAAGGTGTTCACGGTGCACAGACGTGTCTGAATGAAACAGAGGAGGCAGGACCTGCAGTCTTAGATATATTTAATAAATTAAAGCCAAGGTACAAAAAAACAATGTACATCCCCACCCCACCCCCTCTGCCTACCACCACTCTCTTTAAACTCTGACATTAATTTTTTCATTTCCCCCCTCAGCATGTGACCACGATACAGACAGAGGATCAGTGCTGAGCGTCTGTTCACACCAGACTGAGGCAGGACAGCTGACCCTCACCTCCAGTCCAAATTCTGTCCTTCTGCCATTTCTGACACACTGAATATATACGTCCCTCTAAACCCCCGCAACCCCTCACAAAACACATACATGCTACATGTCTGCAGGCACCTCGGATAAGACAGAAGGATTAGATTGAGATAAAGTTTTACCAGAGACCACAAAGTACATTTTGATGCTGAATGTTATTAGATGTCAACTGGCCCTGCTGATTTACAGGACATCACATTACTTCACCAATAACGTCTCTGACTTTATGGATGAGCACAGCATGTTCTTGCAGTGAATGCAGACTAACTCTCTCAGAGGTGGTGTTACTGAACTCTTATCCTTCTCTGTCTTCTCCAAGGTAGTGAGTGACCCAGATGAATGAAGTGATTTTGGCGAGCTTGTTCACAAGCATTGTGTTAAGAGCGCTAGTTGGTGTCAATAACAGGTAAATGGTTGAGTCACTGATTATCCAGGTGATGAGGAGGTTTGATGGCTGGGTGTGATTGCCGATGAGCGGTCGGGGTGAAACAACGGGATGTGCCTGGTAGTCTGAATGAGCGTGGTCGGTGGTGTGGAGGAATGGATGGGCTCTTTGTTGAAATGATAGGAGGAAGTTATGGATGTGTACTGTAGGTCCAATATAAGTGCACTGAACAAGTGGGAAAAAAGTTACATCTGTGCACACACAACCTCTCATACATACAGGTAGGAACACAGGCATACACTCCAATACACACACAAGTGTTCAGCAATAACTGTTAATATTCACAACTTGATTAAGATTAATATTTTTGCACGATAACAGTAACTAAGCAGTCCATCTTCAGGATTATGAATCCCTCCAAACACTCAGTTGCCCTCTCAGTTTCCGTGCTGTGTCTCACTGCCAGCTACTATCCTTCCTTTTCCTCTCCACCCATCACTCTAGGCAGTCCTGCTTTACTGAAGGGACCACTGCATCGCGACCACTCTCTACGGCCTGAGGAGACTGCAGTATGACTGGCTAGGACTGTATGCACATGAGGTACAGCCCTTAAAGGTTAGGGCTAAGCGAGAAAGTTTTCAATTTCCCATTCTTTGTCTTTTCTTCTTCCACTCACACCCCCTAAAAGGCATATATAACAAAGAAAAGGATATATTCACAAAACATTTCATGATCATTTGGCAATACGAGCTCCTGGGGGCATGAGTGGAAGTAAATATTACTGGATTTCTGTCATTTTTCCTGCAGAGTCCTCTCCTAATATTGGTCCTTCTCTCTTCCCATTAGCAGCTGCAGGACTGTCCACCACTGTCTTTCTAAATGTGTACATACATTTATATACTTAAATTGATTTATTTTTGAAAAATAATGTCAAGTAGCTACGTACGATACCACTAACATTTTCATATGGATGCTAATCACCAGGAAACAACCTAGGAACCACAGGAAGATCTAGAAAGGCAGAACAAGACGGAGATAGGAAGCATGAGGCAGCATGCTGGGAGTGCTGCTCCAAGCCCTTCCAAAGAAAAGACCTTTAAGTAAGAGGAGAGGGGAGAAACAATCAATCTCTGAACAGAAGAAGAAGATCGGAGCAGAGAGGAAAGCCTCCCTGAAGCCACCTAGGATTGAATGTTTGTCCATTCGTCTGATGGCACGTCTGTGTTGGAATGGTTCCATGTCTTGTCCCGCCGCGGGGCAGGTAATCATTACAATCATTTCATGATATCTTCACTGACGGGGTTGGTGAGAACTGTTTTGTTGTGGCATCCAGCTGGTTTGCACCGAGGGCAGAGGTTAGGTGAGAGTCCGAGGGTTGAGTTTCAGTATTCAGCCGCATACTCTGTACCATGGAGCCCTCTGCACAGTATCGTGAACTCCTTCACTATTTCCTTTACCCTCCGCTTGTTCACCCGTTCTCTACGTGACAGAAAAAGAGGGAGGCAAACAAGAGAGGAAAAATGCATACAATTAGGGAGCGTATGTGATCAATCATGTGCTTGACCAAGTGGACTGTCTCATTAGCTAACAAGCTTGTCGTCAGATGTCCGGCAGCGTACCTGAGGATCTGCTGTGAGAAGTTGTCTTTCTGTTCAGCTGTGACCCGTGACGACGGGAACCCTGGAGGCTGCAGAGCCTCCTTCAGCCACACAGCCAGTAGAGAGAAGCAGTGCTTATTCAGAGAGAAAAGCACTTCTGCAAACGGCTCCATCAAGTTCCTGGATGCCCCGCCCCCAATGCCCTACAGAGAGACAAGGAGGCTTATTACATGACGGACTTAATTACAGTTCAGAGAATGAGAAAAAGTTGGACCATGATAACACAGCAAAGAGAGGAAACTTTTCCCGGGTGAGATGTGTTTCTCACCTCCAGCACGGCCTGTATTAACAGCTTGCCGTCCTCCTGCACCACCCGAGCCAACGGAGGAACATCTGAGCAGTGGGGTAGCAGTTCAGTCTAAGGCAGAAACACAAAGAAAGCCATGACTCATTCATATCTACATTTCTATCTAAACTAATGGCTTCATTAACATTCAGAGTTTTTAAGTAGTGCGGGTGTTTGCTCACAAAGAACAAGCATGTCGACTTGACTGTTGGAGCTTCAGGAAATTTGAGTGACAGAACTCCTAGAAGTGGGAGAGGGAGATAGAAACATCACCTGCTGAAGGATGGTGTCAGACATTTACAGACAGGCAGGTATTACGATACTATACTATTATTGTAGCAAAACACAGAATACAGTGAGGAGGGATGTGCAGACTTACCACAGTGGAACACTGCCTTCACATCAAGACTCTCAGACAAGAACAAATCGGGCTTCCGTTTTAGGGCCTAAGAGGCAGATAAAGGTATTAAACAGAGTATGTTTCTGTTGGCCCGACCCAATCGGTGCTGCTTCACCACATTCCACTGCATAAGCTCCTTCAAAATACTGCTATCAACAATACCCCTCAGCCTGGTAGCCAGATCTGACAGCAACACTCTGAGACCAGATCTACCTACCAGGCTAATGTACTCTTTCCGTCTGTTTAGGAAAAACTATGTCCAAACTCATACAGAGATCCTCCAATGCAGAACTCAGCAGGTATAACAAACAAATTACAAAAAATCAAACTTTGAAATCATTGGAAACTTAAGTCAAACTAAAGGCAATGGTGGTTTTGTTTGATTTGTTTCTTGAAATCAATCTAACATGAAACATTACTTCTCCTTGTTTTTGGTTGACTGGATTGAATATGCAACTGAAGTGTGTAAGTAATTAACATGTGCAGATAAGAAATACAACTCATCTTGTAATAATGAACTCATTCAGGATGGAGGAGAGGAGAGAGGGAGAGAGGGAGAGGGAGAGAGATGGAGGTCAGATCTATCCAAAGATAGAAAACAAAGGAAGAAGAATGAAGACGGAAGACAAAAATATAAAACAGGAGAGCCATCAGCCAATTTGTCTGAACTGATTAATATTAGTTGAATATTAATTCATTTGGGCTTTGATTGGCTCTGGGCTGGAATGACTTCAGAGGAAGACTGGGCTCAGAGACTAACCAGTCACCTAGGACCACAAGGCTCAAACACACGCTGTTACATCAACTTCCCAAGAGGCTCTGAGTGTGTTGATGTTTTGCAATTGTGCCGATTTCACAGGAAAAGGACAAAATAGTGGTTGACATTGTCAATTTTCAGGCATAATATATTGATATGCTAGCCTAGAAATCTAGACGCACCCTAGCGGCAGCAAATATATTTGCTCCGTAGGTGGGTCTAGAAACGAGCCATAGGAACTTTCTGAGTCTCGAACACTGTTTGTGTTCACCAATCACAGCGCTCTATCTGTTTAGAGAGTCGTTGGGCGGGCTTAACGCGATGACGACATACATTTTAATTGGCTTGTCAGGCTAACGACATCCTGCTCTTTGCTCTGATTGGTCGTAGCGCTACCCTATTGCGTGTAGAGGCAGTTTGAAAGACAGCCTTCATCCCGCCCTGGATTGAGCTGAGGTCTTCCGGTTTTTGCCAGACTATACATTTTAGTGATATAGTCTGGCTTGTCAGGCTATTGATATGCATAAATCAATGATAATTAATCAAGGATTAGATGGTTGTCTCAGGAGAATGTCCTTACATCTTAGATGTATTTAACCTTTTTTAATGTTAGCTGTCATCGCTTGTCTCGCGGCAACAGCTACAATACTATGTTTTCACTTAAATGTGACAGCATGTCTACACATGGAAATAATTTCTTAAAATTGGCAGGACACTTGAGTTCATAACACTGTCATAATGGGACCATCAGAAGGAGGTGAAGGTGGTTTCTGCAGTGAAATCAAAAAGCCTACATGAGGTTAGTACTAGGTTTGTGTGGCGGGGTGACTGTTAGAATCACAGGTGTTTGAGGAGAGACAGATGTCTCTCTCTCAAACATTCCCCTAATGTTTCATTCCACTGCCTTGCCTATGTGATGGGACACCTTAGGGCCCAGTAACAAAGAATAGAGAGAGATTTAGAGAAGGAGAAGAGGACAGAGAAACAAGGAGAAATTAGAGAAGGAAAGAGAGAGAAACCCAAAGTGAATGAAATAAGAAACCAAAAACACACCTGAGCTTGGAGTTGCATAAATGAATCAACAATATCAGGATGATCCCTGGGTCCTAAAATATAATAAAGATGAAACTTAAGAAATCATAAGAGAATAAGAATAATATACAAACAGCAACTGAATAGATTCAACAGTCATGTGGAAATAAAAGAACTCAAAAATATTTCATTGAAATAATTTACAGGTGAATAAGGAACAAAGGGGTAGAAGGAGGAAGGGGGGGGGGGCATATGAAGCTTTGGCGGAGTCTTGAAAGAACAGACCAACCAAAAACAAAAAACAGGCAGAAGACAAAGACATGGGTCTGTTTAGAGAGAAAGAGAAAAGGAAGTAACGAGAGAAAAAGAACAAACCTAAAGAAACAAAAGTGGGTTTGGAGTGGGAACCCAGGAGGCACCTCTGTTACTGTTCAGTGTTACAGTTTGGAGGAAAAGGGGCCCAAAGCTGAATCCAACCCCTTTCACCTCTCCCATGAGACACTGCTGGCACCACTGTGATCAAACAACATGCAGCAAGCAACACATTTCCTTGAAGGAAGTGCCTCAAGGAGAGAGGTGAGCATCAAGGGTTCATTCAGAACTGGTCAAAATGATCCCCTTTGCTTCAAAGGTGAACCCACAGCCATCAGTTTGAATCACTCTCAAAGATATCACTACCTCCCTTATGCTGGACACAGACTACAGGACCTTTGTAAAAACGTGACAGAGCACAAATGATGCACAATTAAAAACACACACTTCCTGTAAAGGCTTCTGGCCTGAAGAATCCACATCCACAATCCTGACTTTCAAACAAGGTTTACTCTGATGGCTCAAGATTGATGTTGGAGGTACTCCAACAGCAAACTTGTACTAAAACAGAACAAATGTCTGTAGTGAGCGCCCAGCTTTAGATGTTCCCAGACTCCAAACAAGTTTTCCTACTCAACACCCCCCCCCCCACCTCATCCAGTCACAACTCCTGGAGGTAATACAGAGCTTATTCAGAGGGCTGTGACAGGGAGCCTGACTCTAAACCCAGCGCAGCGGTGGCTGCAGCCGCGTTGAGCCGACTCGCCCGGTTCTGTTAAACCTCAGCCCACTGAATAAGCTAGTGGTCTCTGTGCTGTGACTGTATCCTGTACTGATACTGTCTACTGGGAGGAACCTGCTCAGAAAAGAAAGAGTTTAGAGGCAGGAGGAGAGGCAGCCATTACTTAACCAGTCAAAGCAGGAAAGGAAGAGAGGGAAAAAGGGGACAACACAAAGGGGAGGGGAGCAGCAGACAGTCCTGATACAAATAATCTAGGCCAAGTGTAGTGAAGTCAATTGTCAACTCTTTGACGTTCATCTTATGTTGAGTGAAAATCAGAACATTAGTCTGGCCCCAGGGTCACGTGACGCACATGAGGATGAAAGTCATTTTCATGCAGCCCAAACACAGAAATCCATTCACAACTTCATGAATGTAAAACAAATAATAATAATCAATTTTAAAAAATGGAATAAGCAAGGACTAGGCCAATCAATATGAAAACACACTGCGACATGTCGTTTGTTAGAAGCAAGCATTACAATGAGCTTGAAGTGATTGAAACAATGGTTGGTGGCAACAGTCTGCACTGATTACATCATCATATGAGGCTTTAAGCAGACAGACTTTGACTCTTCTTCTTACCATTTACATTAATGAGTAATGAGAGCAAACGTTTAAAGGTTGACTGAGACAGCAGAGTCCAGTGACCTCTGATCTTTTATCATTTTCCTATTTGCAGCCTCCAGGCTGAGCTGCTTCACTGTCTAGAAATGCTGCAGAACATCAGGAATTGTGGGCATATGGGATGTCATTATGATATACAGGAAATATGGAATGCATTTACTTTTTTAATTCATTGGTAAATGAATCATTTAACTAATTTGTTCACAATGTCACTCTTCTCACCCGCTACACAAAGATGTGATTTTGAACCCTGGGAAATCAAATAGCATCAGAAGCTTTACCACTGACATGAACACAAACAGTGCACAGTATTCACAGTCAATGCTGAACCCCCTACCTTGCTGGAAGATGGACAGTGTTACCGAGGTAACCAGCTCAAACAGAGCCTTGATGGGTGGGAAGTGGTCCGTCTCACTGGCAAAGATATGCACCATCTGAAACAGCAGATCAGACTTCAGATCAGACACGAGTCGCTATGTTTCCTTGCAAACAAGAAAGCAGGTGATTTCAGACTGTTCCAGCTGCCTTCACCTACAGCTGCTTACTATTCTGACTTCTCTCCGTCTCCATGACATACTGGATTTCAGGACCAAGGTTATTTGCCACTGTCGCCTGGTGCAGTGAGTTAATAAGCTCCAAAATAAGAGCACAGCTTTACTACGAAATGTATCAGAATTTTCCAAATGCCCTGCTGCTTAGCTGTGGAGACTGACTTATTAAGATTATTTTATTTTAGTGTCGTTTTCACTCGCAGTTGCACCTGGATTTTATTTGTGATTTTACTTTGTGACAAAATGCTATGAGTAACGATCTTGCACGTTTCAAGACTTGTATAAATCATCAAGGAATACATCCTTTCCTGAGCTGAAATTCTCACCTGTTACCTGGATTTTCTCATCTTGGTTGAAGAAAATATGGTTGTTTAAAACAAATCACTTGGACTCAACTGATGACGGAGACTGCATATTATGAATATTTGATTGCCATGAAGAACTATGTTAAAGGGAAGTTCCATTTAGTATGGGACTATTTCTTTTTAAGGGCATATAGATTAAGCATATGTTGAAACACATCACAGTTGATATAATCACAAACAATACAATGGTACAGAGGGGTGTAGAGGGGTGTTGTCCTTAAGTTTAGTTTTGACTGCCTTTTTGTGTTTTGTTTTTGTTGTCTTTTGCAAGTTATCCATATTATTGAATGATGAAAACTAAATAAATACTTTAATGACAAAAAAAATCACTTGAAAATTAAAAACTATTAAACTATGATAGAAGAAAATGAAATTAGTTCATTTATTTCTAAAGGCTGTGTATGAAATGTAAACTAATTTCCTTTTTAATGAACAAACAATGGCTGCTTGAGAATGAAAAACAAAAACTGTATCCTCATTAATCCCGGAGTCCTGGGTGCATAGCATATTTTACATGCACAGCCCCTTCTCACAAAGCTCTGAGATCTCCGCTTGTATCACGCAGAGTTAAGAAAGTACACCAATATGTGTTTTAGTGTGTGAGTGTACCTGTCGCGTGAGGTCCAGGGCTGAGGCCTGGGGAATTGTACTGTACATCTGCCCAAGCATCTCACTGAGCTGAGACACCATGGGAGCAAAGTCATGGAGCAGAGTCTTCACTGACTTCTCAAAGATGGCGCACACAGCCTGAGGAAGGAAATGAGATTGGCTCGATTGAAATGTCATCACATGGAGTTTACTCACGGGCCATGTTCTACAGAAGCGGATGCTTGACAGTATGTGGGTGCACATGCTGAAGACTTACCTCCACAACCTGTGAGTCATTGAGCCACTTGCTGAGGACCGTCTGTATGAGAGCAAACACCTGCTGTAATACCACCACCACCTGACACACAGGAAAATGTCATTAAAATGTGATCAAATGAACAGAAAGCAAAGTAATAAACAAGATGCAGCGTTACACATAAGCTTTTCACATGGGTGCATGCCTGCTAGCAGAATCACTAATGACCATGGTTGAGTGACAGGGCACAATTTTCCTGCTGGCAAGCCTCGCTACTTCAACCAGCGATAGCCTGTGTGTTCAGTGGTGGAGGGAGGAAGAGAACTCTGAAGGCTGCAGGCATTTCACAACTACCAAACTGCTGTGCACAAAGCTTTTACATGGAATATATTATATGTTTATTTTGGCCAAGTCTAATCAGTCATAGCCAGAGTACTGGTTAAACTGGCCAACCCTGCTGTGACGCTGGTGCGTGGTGGCTTACTGGGTTTGGACCAGGTGGGGGTGGGGTTGTTTTGACAGGTGGTGCTGAGCCGTCGGCTGACTCGTCATCCTGCTTGCTGATGTCCAGCGTTGTGAACAGGTTGGACAGCAGCCCCAATATGTGGATGATCGCCAACTTATTGGAGGGATTGGGCTGAAAGAAAAAGAAAACAACTGATATTTAATCATCTCAGTAAACAACCTAACCCCACTGTTCATCCCACTCATTTAGTCTATTTTAGTGTCAACCTTAAGAATCAGCTACTGAAATATTCAAGACCATAAACACAAGACACACTGATAAACTTCATCCTCCCTTTTGCCCAGTAGTTTCTTTTCCTAGTATAAATATCATTGGTTCATCATCATCTGTACATGCTTGCTCACCCACTCCTGCGCAGTCATTTTACACTTATACGTACTTATCATTTTATTTGGACTCTTTCTGTTACAAATAAACACTTGTATTGCTTTATTTTGTGTTGTTGTTGAACTGTTTTTGAATCTCTGCATATTTATTGGGGAGGTGTTTTGTATAACCCCAAATAGGGTTTTAAACTTACTGTTCTTGTTTCATTTCTGTTTTTGTAATTGTCGTTGTGCAAATAAATAAATAAAAACAAAGGCCAGATGTCAAAATGAACAGGATAAGCACTTTTGAAAAGGATTGAATGGAATATCTATATCAGGCAGAGAATATGTTAAATGTGATGCAATGAGGTGACAAAGAAAGAAAACTGTTAGCTAAGGATATTTAATCAATCAAATAGGAGCTAACTTGAGTCCTACTTGAAACAGATACACTACAAGTCATTGCATGGAGATTTCAGCAGTGTGACAGAGAGAAGGTCACGGCTCATTTTCTAACTACACACATGCACACACGGTAAAATCATTAATTAGGGTTTTGCTAGCGGCCCTTCATCTTTCTGTCTCCATGGTGATGCAACAGAGCCAAAAGACTACGACGAGGACAGAGATGTGGCTGCCACGCCCTTGTACAGCCACATCTCCCCTCTCTCTGCCTCCCTCACCATGTTGCTCCATTCTAGAGCGAGTGCTGCATGGGAGCACATGATGCTCAGCATCCTCATCGGAGTGGCTGCATCAGCTTTTGCTGTCAGCCATGAGAGACGTCACAGTCATTCACCCCTGATGTAATGTAACCTGAAGGCGCCCCCACTAGGTGCCACTATTTGTCCAACTCCCAACATAGCACTTGATTCTTTAGTCTGATGTAATGCCGATACATCACAAAGCTAGACAGAAAACAATAAGGGAGGGAGGAAGTCAGAAAGGATGGATGAGACGCTGTGCTACTCTGTGTGTGTGTGTAAAACTGAGGGGTGAGACAGGGACAGAGACAGACACACACAGAGAAATGAAAACCTTCATCTAAGCTGACGTCTCTGTTCACCCCACCCGAGGTCTTTACCGAGTGTAGGACAAGGGATCAGGAGACATTCTACTTCACTCCACATCCACTAGATATCAAACCATGTATTTTTAGATAAGCACGCCTCCATATTTGTACCATCCAACATAACAGTCACTAACATCCAGACTTGGACATTTAAATGAACATGACATGTTGAAGCACATCCTACTGTAAATGTACAGTGTACTTTTTCATTTAATTAACTCTGAATTTGTCTTGTTGTGTTGTGTGTTTGCATAAGGGAGGAAGAGTGTGTTTTTGCTGCTTCCATGTGAGTCAGTAGCCCATAGTGCAGGGTCATATCCAATCTGGTCCCACAGAGAAATGTTCCACTGCTGTGATACCACACAGACACAAAGCCTGTTCCTATTGGCCCGAATCCAACTGAGCTTTCTCTGTTTGCATGTGTGTGTGTGTGTGTGTGTGTGTGTGTGTGTGTGTGTGTGTGTGTACATACCGTCTCATCCGCTAGCTTCTCCAGTTGCTGGATGTACGGGGTGATGAGAGAGTGAAGGTTTCTTAAGATGTCTTCCACTGGGAGAGCAGAGAGCAGGAAGCCCAGAGCCTGCATCAGCCACATACACTGACTTGTCTGTAGGAAGACATGGATCACAGGCTTTTGTTAGAGTTCAACCATGAGAGCTTAGAGTCATTGAAGCATTTCATACTGGACAGACAGCATTTCTTACTTAAATGTCACTTCTGAGCTGAGTGGCAAAAAGAGAGAGTGGGGAAAAACACTGACCTTGTGGATTTGCTTTATAAGCACCTCCTGGAAGGAAAAGTCAGAGTGATGGTTGTATTATTTGGAAAGTTCAGACAAAGTTCACAATTAAAGCTACAAGCAGCAACGAGCAGGCCCTGGTGCTCCTGGCCCCAGGACGGCTCACAGCAGCCAGTCAAGATCATAAAGCCATGAGTTGGCACTATGTAAAAGGGGCTTCCGACTTCCCGATTCAATTCAATTATAATTATTGAGGTCTCGATTCAATTACCAACCGATTTTCAATTATTGCCGATTAGATTTCCCATTTGACACTAACAGTAACCAAAATACACCACAAACTTATTGCACCATTAAAAAACAGTCAGCTGCTGAATTACTTAACTTCTCTTTCATTTAGTTAGACCTCAAAGCACCTTCAATTTGTGTAGTGTAGTTGTCCAAATTATTATTATTTTTTTCAATTAATTTATTTTTGTTTTAGATTTAGTCTTTCACAGACAAAAAAAAAGACAATACAAATAAATGTCCATAGTTTGAGTTTTTGAGTTAAGATGCAGCTTTGGAACTTTAAAAATTTAACACAATAAAATCATCATTTTTCAACATTAGTCCACATCATCGGTCCTGAAGCTGAAGCCGGCAGAACGTTATGGATGGAGAAAAAATGATAGTGGGCGGAGATGGAAACATTTTATGATACAACACATCCATACTACACGTCTCGCTTATACACTGTTATCACATCAGTGTGTAGTTCCCCGTGATCTGTGATCTTGGGTCTCCACCTGCTCTGGGCTCCGGAGACGGAGCGGAGAGGCAACGTCGTCGAGGGTTTGATACGTCAGTCGGAGCTAAACAAGACCAGTATGTTTGCCGACAACGTGTGTCCCGTCGTCATGTTTAGAGCTCCTGCCATGAAACCAAAATGTATCCACACGCTGCGTTTAGCCAAGATGGAGCTGCAGTTAAATCCTGCATGACAGTAACCGCATTCAAATAATACATTTCCACAAATCGATTTTTTTTTTCGACTCATAATCGTCCATACAATTATCACGATTAATCACTAATCGACTTTTTTCACCACCCCTACTATGTAAGCAAATATGGAAGGAATACAGATGGAAATTTCCCCAAATAAAGGAATATCTAATCTTATATATGAAGTTGTTGGCAGTGTGAAAAAGGCTGGGATGACAGTGAGTTGATTTGTTAGGGTGAAGGATCAAATTTTGCTGCGACACCAGAGGCAGGTTACACAAAACCCCACAGTTTTCATTTCGCAGCATCGGCAGCTTCCTATGCATTCTGTGAGCCAGGTGGAGATGGGCGTGGTTGCCTGAGTAGGATTAGTGTAAAACGTTTCCTGTTCCTACGTGGGGTTGCTTAGACTGAATATTAGCATATGGACGCGTTCAAGACACGACTCTCATCAAAAACTGAATGTGAGAAGCAGTAAGACTGTGTGTTGGAGTGACAAGTCCTGCCCTGAACGCATGTATGATCACACTCACGGACTGAGCACCTATGAGGTTTACTCACAGCGCCACCTACTAGAAACAGGAAGTAACTCATGACTGATACGCGCTTCATTTCTATGACATTTTATTCTGTGGTTTTGAAATGTGTGTCTGGCTTCACCTGATGGACACAATTCAGAAAGCATAAAAATGCAATAAATCTCGTCTGCTGCCTCGCTCTCTCTGCAGCCCACATAAATGTCTGAGCGTGGGGCCTGGCAGTCGCAACAATGAGTGGCTGCGTGTGCTGTGAGCTTTCCCATGGGGGCACAGGAGTGTGATGACCTGTTTATTGCTGCTTATGTTTGTGTGAAAATGGTATTTGTGGAAAGCAGGAAGATAAGAAAAATCTGCAACACCAAAAAACATTACAAGTATTAAAAAAAACAACAACAAAAAACAACTATTGGCTTTTATACTCAATGAACTGAGTAGGTAATGAAAAAGTAATAGCATACTCCAAAAAATAAACAAGCATATGTGTACCTGAGAGACAGCCACTATGTTAGTTGCGTAGGGTGGCAGGTCATATTTGCATTCCCTACAGATTTTCTTGAGTGTAGAGACAGAGGAAACAGAGAGATCTGGGTTCCCTAAAGCCTGGAGCACCAAGGGCAGGACACTGCTGAGCATCACTGGGTGGTCTGCCAGCCATTCAGCCAGAGCTCCTGGTGGGACAACAGGTCACATACTGAACGATCAAAGAATTCACTTTCATTTATTATTCCGGCTGCTATGATACAACAAGCACCTAAACCTTACCTATTGTGAACATCACGGTGTCCGCTAACTGGACATTGTTGATGCTGATTCTGGGGATGAGTCCTATCAGGCCTGGGATGACGTCAGAGTAATTCACATCTATCGTCTCTGCAATGGACTGGAAGCCATACAGCAAAGCTTCTGTGTGCTGGAGGAGGGGAACACAGTCAGTATGTGGGACAACAATAAGAGAGCAATTACAAAAGCTGGAGGTGTGAAAGTAGGTTCAGCTATCAAAGTTTAAACATGGTAGGTGAATTAAATTACATAAATATACATCTAAATTTTCTTTTGACTTTTGTTTAGGTTTAGCTTGAGGCTTTATGCAATGTAGCAATGTGAAGAAGGGTAATAATGAAAAGAATTTTTTTTTTTTAAATGCACTGCTCTTTGAAAATCTAGGTTGACATATTTTTAGTATCGGTTTCTGTGCAACGCTAAACTACTTCTAAATATCTCTGCCACCTACCCACCTGCCATGACATGGGCTGCTCTGCATTAGTCAACAGTCTCCCTAGTTTATCATACAGGTTACTCAGCAGCTCTGCTCCCAGCATCTCATACACGTACATGAGTGTGTCTGAGATATCCACCCTGCAGGACAGACATGCACAAACAGACACGTTAGGGGCGAGCCATGTTGAAACCTGATGGGTTAATATATTTGCCAGACAGGTTCTGCCCTCCAAGCTGCCAGTCCAGTGAGTCTATTAGAGAAAAACACACTCATTTGCTGACCAATCATCCTGTCAGTGAGTAATTTCTGAAACACTCAGGCTGTCAGTGAAACACTTGCACACAACAGTGCGAAGCCCAAATAGGAATCTACGACACACAGAAGCAGGGGAAGGAATACAAATCCAAATAAACAAACAGATACACACCTGTAGATCCTGAACTGCTCCTTCTCATCTGAAGACCAGGATGCGTACTCCTGGTCAGATGGGAACTGGGCCTTGTGCAACAACACATCCACCAACTGGAAATACACTGGTCTGTAGACCTGCAGATACACCGCCTGCTTATCTGACTCAAATGACATGATTTCATCCTGAGGAGCGAGGACAAGGAGGAGGATTAGTTTTTCTGTTTTGACATACACAGTGTTTCACACTCAAGTAAATGTCAGTTTTCTATTAGAGATATTAAATGACGGTGTTGTTATTTTCTATCCACACTTCAGTGCATAGCTAATTGATTATGCTGGATAATGAAAAAGACAAAAAGCACAAATTCACATTTAGTGAAACATTTCTACAATCAGGAGTTTCAGGTTGAGTTCATATTGATGTTTTTATACAGTCTAGCTAAAGAGGAGTGTTTCAGACAAGTGTTTGAGCCTTGCCACAGGGCAAAGCTCTTTATGTGGCTACCATTACACTACTTCAAAATAATTTAAAGTAAACTGTGAGATGACATTTTCATTTTCCTTACTTGTAGTGTGTACCAGAAGGTGAGTGTGAGGGAGCTGGTGGTCTCATTGACCGGGTAGTGGCCTGGGATGCCCGTACAAAACATGATCATGTTGACTAAAGCCAGAAAACTCTGCCAGTGATCGACCTGCTCCAACAGAGTCCTAGAGAACAACAGAGAGAAGCTGTTAGTTGTTGGGAGCAGTTCAAAACTGGCAAGTATTTGTATTTTGTTATTGCATCGGTTAAAACAGATTTTATATTTGTTGTCATCAATATAAAAGGTTTGTTTTTTTTTTAACACTGATGCACACCTACTTGATGAAAAAGAACACACATACCGAGAGTGGTTTTCTCCTAATGTGACAGCGATCCTGCAGATACCGTGGCAGGTCTCCATGTCTCCATTCTGAACGGCCTCTCTGAGCTGCTCCTGGAGGGCCAGCACTTGAGGAACCAGTTTAAGCAAAGTGTTCACATATCTACAACACATGGACACATACACACCAAGAGATGAACATCAAAAAAGCAGAGGTAAGAGTCCAGGTGATACAGAAATTGACAGGGTGCTGTCACTGTGCAGGGGAGAGAAGCTTCACATGGACAGTCAGCCAGTGAGCCTGGCCTTCTGAATAAAGATTGACTCACATCGATACAACAGTTAGATTGATGTATTCATTGCTCCCTCTCAACAGTGTTTATTTCAAATCAAATCACAGTCCAAGTCAGTCCGACCTCTGATCCAGCACACCCACCGCTAAAAACCCACACCACAGTACACTACATCTAGTCAAAGCTCCTGCTCAGAGCTGTGCTGCGTCTTCCTGCTGTCTAAGCTATCCATGTTCCCCATGCTGACACACACAGAAACACACACATACACAACACAGGCTCAGATCTGCTCATGTGACAACATCACACAACATCCTCCTGTCATCCTTAATGACAGCCAGTGAAGGGGTGACATTTGCAGATGAACAGTGTGTGTGTGTGTGTGTGTGTGTGTGTGTGTGTGTGTGTGTGTGTGTGTGTGTGTGTGTGTGTGTGTGTGTGTGTGTGTGTGTGTGTGTGTGTGTGTGTCTATGTGCGCCTGAATGTCACTGAGGAGATTATTGTGCATGTGTGAGCGCTGGAATATTACATGTGTCAGTCCCAGAGGTGGTTTAAGGTATGCAGGCGTGCTTCATCTTTCATTCCATGACAACACCAGTATGGACATGGGTCCTGGTTGATGAATATTCATCAATGACAAAGTCAGATTGTGGGACTAAACTCAACTGAACACTACTGTGATCCTGTTTTTATACCTGATTTTATCTAGGGCTGCATTTACTCTGATCAGTGGCTTTTTCTTTTTTTGGCTTTTCATGCCTTTATTTGATAGGACAGTTGAGAGAGACAGGAAATGGGAGGCAGAGAGAGGGAATGACACGCAGGATAGGGCCGCTCAACGCATGATTCGAACAGGGGCTGCCTGCAGTGACTATAGCCTCAACACCGCCCCAATCAGTGGCTCTTTCAACTACTCAACCAATTATTTCATCAATGAAATGTCAAGAAATTGTCTAAAAGCACAAAAAGCATTTTTCATTCGGAAGTAACAAACAATTATTCGAATAATCTTAGGGTTGTGATGGTAATATGGTAATAAGGTATACCACAGTATCTTAAAATAGCAACAAATCAATTTCATTACTGTCATTAAAAAAAAATGTAATACACACTGTTTTCCTTTAGGGAGATTTGAAGCACTATGTTGCCATAGTTACCATGTGTGTCTTGCAGGCTTGTGCCTATGTTTTTTTTCTTGCCGATGTTATAAAAACACACAGAGACGCTGCTACAGCTGAGCAGCGCCACATCTGTTGTGATCTGGCTCAGCTGATCAGCTGATCAGTGCTCAGATGGAGGTTAGATCTTCTCATGTTGAACTCATTTTAGAAATACAAAGTGCAGCCCAACACCAGGCTGAAGAGAGAGGAACAGCACAGCTCCTCTAACAGCTGCAGGTGAACCGGCTGGAGAGGCAGCACTGCCTTTTTTTAGTTTGTTTGTTTTTTAGCAGCACCATCCACATTTTGTTATAAGCTATGTTAATAAAATGTTTTGGTAATGTACATGTTTTGTTATTGTTTCAGTATTTTTATGTGGTGTTTGGTAGCTGTTCCCTGTCTGAACAACTTTTTGGTGACTGAGGTTTAACGGTATCAACATCTAGATACCGCCCAATCCTACTATGAATATTCATCAGTGACAAAGTCAGATTGTGGGACTGAACTCAAACGAAAACACTATTGTGATCCTGTTTTTTCTTCAAGGATTTTATCTAGGGCTACAATTACTGTGATTATCAATCAGTGGCTTTTTCAACTACTCAACCAATTATTTCATCAACGAAATGTCAAGAAATTGTTTAAAAGCACAAAAAGCATTTTCCATTCGGAAGTAACAAACAATTATTCAAATAATCAAACTGTTGATTAATATTATGTGCACTGATAATCAACCAATTCAGCATTAGTGTAATCCCTGAGAGAACAGCAGTTGCCACATGAAAAAGTAGCACGACAACATGATGCGACATGCATCCTCTGCTCTGCAGGCTAAATGTCTTACCACAGTCCTGAGAAGCATTTATTATTATAATTTCCCTCCGGCCCTCTTATAAGCCGAGGAGCTGGATGTGTGCTCCTGCATCATGAAGCTGATTCAGCCTTCTTTAGGGAGAGTTCCACCCCACTGTGAGATCCAACGTGTCTGAATCTGGCCTCCATCTAATAAGCCATACCTGTGTCTGTACTGCCCCACATCCTCTGTGTTTTGCTGTCTGAGTAACTCTGAGAGCGCAAGGCAGGGAGCGACTGCACTTAACTCTGAGTGACTGTGTGTGTGTGTGTGTGTGTGTGTGTGTGTTCATGTGAATGGCAGACTGCACTCATGCACTCAGAAGATCATTCATTTTTAACAAGGTGCTTTACAGATGCAGGCCATGCACTCTTAGCTCAGGAACAGAGGGCTTGGTGTGTATGTGATGTGATTAAAAGGGTAGAATGAATTAGCATCTTTCACTGTTCCCCTCATAAGAGATGATCAGGAGGTTCCTCTGAGAGTGTCTTCTGCAGCCTCATAGCAGTCTGTCCTCTCCCCTTATGCCGGCTGCCCTGCTGCTCTTCACATTCTCCCTCCTTCCTGACTCCTCCTTCATTTCCTCCACTTCCCCCTCCCTCATCTCCGATTCCCTCTGCAATTATTGCAACACTCCGAGACAGGGGAAATAGGTTGCCTGGCAACAGGATGCAGCTGGACCAATAGCATCCCCCCAAATGAGTTGACTGTAATGTGTTTAAACAGAGGGAGAGAACAAGAGACAGGGAGGAGGGCTTAGCAGTGGATGTGAGAGGAGAGAAAGGGGAAAGGAAGAGCCCAAAGAAACAGAGGCAGAAAAGATAAGGAATACTAAATAAACAGAGCAGAATCCACAGATGGAAAAATGAAGGAAAAAATAACATATGCCTGGTCTTCCAATTCAGTTGTGTTCCTTACCACTGACACAGGAGACACAACTATAATGAAACCCCATGATTCACACAACACACTGACAAAAACAAAGGCCACATGTTCCTCAAGAGACACGGCTAATGAGACTGCCAGGACTGTTGGGAGGATCTGACAAACAAGTACATGACACAGGGCTGTGGGAAATAAGAACTGAAATTTAGAAAAGGAAACTCTGGATCTGTGGCCGACGTGGTGGAACCACTTCTACCTGTAGCTCCCCTCCCCTCCATCTGCCTGCCCTGCCATCATTTAAACTGTCTGCTCAGCAGCAACTTCACAGACACGGCCGTGGCGTACGGAGGATGAAGTCTTTTCTGCCTGCATACTTTCACACCTTCCTCTGCCCTACTCCCTTTTTTTCTCTTTTCATCGTCCCCTCACCCTCTCTCTCTCTCTGTTTCTCCCTCTCTTTAGGGGAGGGGTAATGGGTGCTTGCCATGTCTGAATCAGCCAGGGCATGATGAAATCTCTCCCCAGCTCTGTAGCCATAGCAACGCTAGCCAACCGAGAAATGCCGCTCTCCTCCCCCTGGCTGTCAACCTGCCCTGTATCAATCCCCTCTTCCTTCCCTAATGACCTACCAGTGCCCACCCTGTCTGTTTCCTGCTGTTAATGTTAATGTTATTTAATGCTTCCTTTTTCTTCTCTCTGACCAATCTCCTCCATACCTCCATTTCTGCTCATTTAACCCTTTGCAGTTAATTGCCATGACAAGCCTTCATGCCATAGCATCATTACTTCAGTATTTTGCTTTTTTCTTGTGTTGTTATGCCAATATGAGAACACACTGGCACTTACCGTGAAATTCTGTGTATAGTCGCCCCTTTTTTTAAAAAAAAAGTTGGCTGCATGTTATAGACTGGTGCAACCTATAGACCAAGGTAAATGTCAGCCCAGTTGACACCTGGCATTAACATGCGTTCTCAGTGATCAGATTGCAGTCAGATAGAGCTTGGTTTATCGCACTGAATGTACAGTACAGTACAGTGTACCCTGTGATCTCTTTTTTCTTTTTTAATCTAAAATAACAAACAAAGAGCTACACTGCAACACAGAAACTTCACGTGTATAATGTTTTTATTAACAAATAGCGACAGAAAACCTTGTTTTCCCAGTTTGAGACCCTCAAAAATAGAATTTTACGGTATTTGTCATGTGAAAGTCCTACAGTTTTTTAATTCATTATACCATATATATATATATATATATATATATATATATATATATATATATATACATATATGTATATTCTAAATATGAATATATTTATGCAGTTCCCACGGGAGTACGCACCTTTGGGAGTCAGGCTGTGAGATGGCGTTGACTATTGCCTCTACTGCTGTGTCAAAGAGCTCTGGGTCAGGCAGGGCACTGAAGCAGTCGTGCACCAGGCCTTCGCTCTCGTTGAGGGGCACGTCCAGCAGCACCCAGGAAGACAGGCAGCGCAGCACGCGAGCCTTCACTGCCCCGGGGCTGTCGCTCCGTCGCAGCAGCTGCTGCAGTAAGGGACACACTGACCCCCACTCCCGGCCCAAGGCACCCCGAACCTATAGGGAGGAAGATAACAAGGGTTGGACTGGTTGCGTTGGGAATGTGGTGTGTCATTATCTTAAACCAACAGTTGGTTTTCAAATATCAGGTTTCAAAAAAGGAAACTTTCTGGGATCAAACAGTCTAAAATTAGCAGCTGTATTAATAGAATTGTCATTTTAAAAGCATCCACAGCCAACACAAGTCAGTTCTCAGTTCAGTTAAGTCAGTTCTCAAATCCAAGAATCCAAAGGAACGTCAGATTGTCATTATCAGTCACAGTGCTGGGGGGAGGCGGAGCCTGCAGACATACCTGTCCCTTTCTGTACTGTGGCAGGCGGCTGGTCTGGAACTCCTCAGGCAGGACAGTGAGCAGCTCCAGCAATGCCAGGCAGCGTGCCCGTCCGTCCACCCCTCCCCCCTCCTCCTGGAACACCCGCACCATCTCTGCCACTGCGCCTGGCCAGGCCTCGGGCATTGTGTTGAGCGCCAGCGAGGCCAGGGCCACACACAGCCGGGTGAGCACCATCTTGGAGCCGGACGAGAAGCAGGCGATCTGGGAGAACAGCTGCGTCTTCAGAGACTCATACTGATCAGTGGGGATGTCTGACCAATAGCGAGAGATCTTGGTGTGAAGCGCACTAGCGCCAAAGTACTGGATCTCTGGCACCTGAGAGAAATGATAAAACAGATGCAAATGATGCAAAAAGGTTTTATTTTAACACATGTGTATGTGTCTATGTTCATGTGTCCACCGTACCTTATCTGGGCTCAGGAGGGCCCAACAAAACTGCCAGGCCTGAGGCGAGACCTGAGCCTGCATTAGCCATTTCTGGGCCAGATTCTTGTTTTCTATATTGGGATCATAGTACAACTGGTGGAGGGCCTGGGAGGGAAGGAGACAGGAAAGAAGAAAACAGAGAAAGGTCAAAGGAATCCATACAGTGTGTGGATGCTTGTCCATGACAGAAATGTTTGTGAGGATGCTGCATGCATCCACAACAGAAGACAAATACTGTCCCCTAAGCCCCTGTTTGGTGGAAAGAGCTGGTTACCTGCCACAGAATCACACACAGACACATAGTGGACAGTTACTGCAAAAACCTGAACAATGGAGAAAGCAATGACCTGAAAACGCTCGAAAATACAGCTGTGAGTACTTTGAGTACTTGAGTGAAGGAGAAGAAGAGAGCCAAAGAGGAGATAAAGGATGAATGTAAGAATAAATGGGGGAATAAAAGCAAGAGAAAACAGGAGCATTAATCAAACAGACACCTCTAATCCTGACAGAGATCGGAAGAGAGGCTTAGGAACTAGAATGCCTGTACTCTTTCCTCTCCGTCTCACACAAACACACACATTCTGTATGTACATGCTGAACACAAACTGCTGCCAGCCAGCACTAAGTGTCTGACAAGCAACACCGGGGAAAAAAAAATCCATTCTCTGAGCTTGTGATCCTTGTCTTTTACCCCTGCAGCCTGCTCACATCAGTTCCTCCACACACAGCCACCCTCTCCTTCTATCCATCTCCCTCCAGCTCATCAAACATCCCCTTTCATTACATAAATCAGTTTTCTATCTTCATCTCAGTCTTCAGTTCTCCCCGTTCCCCCTTTACAGACATTTAGACTGTGTAACGAGGGAAGATCAATAACACTGTAAAGAAACAAAGATGGATCGGCGGCGTACAATGATGCAACTGCAGCTGTGGAGACGAAAATCCACACCGCATCCCCGCCTGCTGGAACCAGAGAGTCTCAGGTGGTGTTCTCTCCCTGTTTGCCACCCTGCAATACAATTACCTCTGTCTCTATGTGTTATATGTGACTCTGAACATGGCTAGAGTGTTAATGAGCTGATTATGTGCAGCATTTGTGCTTATTTACGTGGCTTTGGCTTATCTAGATCATGTTTAGTTTTCATCAAATACTTTTCTATGGACAATGTCAACATAGAGCTGTATAATAAAAGATTTCTATTATTGTGTAGTTTAATATACTGTTATTTAGCAAGGCGTTTCCATGAATCATTTTTAAGAGTCCATTCTGAACGGCATTAGCTCCACTCTGCCCTTTCTGTGATAACGGAGGCTAAAAGCAGCAGCGGATCATTACCGCAGTCCACTGTGTGATCGCAGACCTCTCCTCACCATCCCATCCTAAACAGCGCAGGGCTCCAGGCTGCCCCTAAATGGAAGCATTTTTGCCCCTACAATTTGAGAGTGTGCAAGTAAATTTTTCATCTACTTGCATATTATGCAACCAGCAAATTGGCTGTTTTTCTAAACATTGATGAAACGTGGAAGTGGCGACTCTAATAATCTGGAATTTGTCATTACAGGTAACAGGCCAATGTGTGTGTGAGGATCATATTAAAAGGAAATGTGAATATTCGCTTTTGCAAGTCAATTAACGCTGTGTGTGCTCCTAAATTTTCTGCTTGCGCTCCTTAAATTTTTAGTCAGGGGGCCACTGTGCTCCTCGTAAGAAAAAGTGAGTCTGGAGCCCTGCGGCGCACAGCTTGTCTGTCCTTCTTTGGTTTATCATCAAAGCACGAGACACAAAACAGTCTGCTCATTTCACCGCTTTAATCTTCTCACAAAGAATCACTGACCGTCTCCTCCTAGAACTCACACCAGACATGCAGCAGTTATCTCCACTAACAGTAATCATCCGTAATTAATAGGCTCCTGAAACAAGCTGAAAGGATGCACACCCGTAGAAATGGTAGTGTTTATTTGCAGCTGAGGCAACTGACTGTGTCTCCAGATGGCCACGACCTGCCTGAACCACCTGGCTTCAACCTGAGGATGGCGTGCTCTTGGCAGACACTGTGGAAGGTCACCAGCCTCCTCTCCTGCCCGTTTACAGCAGGAGGGGGGAAGGGAAGGGAAGGGAAGGGGGGATGTGAGTCAAAGAGCCCGGCTCAGATATGCAGGTTCACTACTGTATGTGCTCTCATGTAACGTGTCTTACTGCAGCGGCTGTGTGCTGACAGGACAAACATAAAGCAATCAATTCAATTAACAGCAAGTGTAATACAAGAGATGTGGATTTGGATGTCACCATTATAGACTTTCTTGGTATAATTATTGTCTGAAATAATCATTATTATTACAATTATTATATTAAATGATTTTACAACACTATGAATAGGTAAAATCAAACATAGTCCAAATATAATTGCATTACTAATTATATAAACAAAATATTTAATGTTTCTATTAATACATAACAGGACCAATTATTAATCCTTCAGAGGAAATGTTATAAGTATTCAAATGTTTGAACTTTTTAGTTTTTTCTTACAAATGACACGCTAAATTCCTACAAAATCTGCCGACATAACCTTTTCTGGAAAGTGACAGTATTTTAGAACTTTTACAATTCAATTATTTTAATACCACAATTAATTGTGAAAACAAGTAATAGTGACATGACATCCCTAGATGTGGATAACGAGAAGCAGTTTGGTTTGGAAGAGGTTGTCTTTAGCAAACATAAGAGAAATCTCTGTTTTTGACAAATGGGGGGGTGAGGGGGTGTTTGGGGTGCTGGAGTCACAGCAGTGACCCATCATGACACCATGCTATGACTGTGAGAATCAAAGGCACGCAGCGGAGTGGTGACTAATGAGGGAACTGAGGAGAGTAGTTTGTGGTTGCGCGGGTGGTTGTTAACAGCACACAGCCAAGAGAGAAATTAAGAATACCATGTTGCCAATAGTGATAACATCTCAGACACATGAAAAGCAGTAACATAAACAGGTTTTTTTTTACACCTTACAATTCAGAAGACTTAATCACAAATAGTCACTTAATCAATGGGGCGTGTGATTCAACTTCCAAGCATGATAATGAGACAACATTTTAAAACACACCAATTAACTGTGCAATGCTGTTAAAAAAAGATGGAATATTCTCAGTGGTTCTCGTTTTCCTTGAAATATGCTCCCATGTCTCACAAAACAAGTCAACACATGATGCAGTGTCAGATTTCTCTGCCTAGCTCTGTCCAGTAATATGTTGGCTGACAGGCTGAATCATCTCCTCTGCTTTTACCTCCAACTACTTAGGAGGGAGACTGCACTTGTTGTCACACACATCTGATTCCTCCTACTTGAAGAGAGTTTCCATCACAAGCCAGGAACCTGGAGCTGAGCACTACTGGATGGAAAACATCCTGTGTGTGGGTGATTCCAGATAACAACAACAGAATGCCATGTCTGACTCTGACCAAGTGCCCCTGAGCAAGACGCGGACCCAGTGCCGTGCTGTGAAGTTGTTTGGCTCAGGGAAGAAACGCATAAAGAAATAACAAAAAAAACAGACCTGGTCCTGCACACAACAGTTCAGTATAGACCTCCGACTTGCCTAGTGGATAGTAATTGTGAAGCTCATTATAGTCATGGGGAAATTTGAGGTGGCATACGCACACATTCATTATGCACACAACTTTACTGACAATGTGCTAGTTTGTTTCACTGGCCCAAGCCTGAACAAAGGCCTATCTATTGGACACATACAAATACTGCGCCAGGAACCATCATCTCCACCACAGCCCACTGTACACAAGTGACGCTTCCGCATCTTTTTTTTATTCCACTCTTTTAGTAACTGTACTTTCTCTCATCATCTTGTAAGAGGCACCGTTTCTCTTTCTGTTGATGACTTTGGATGAATACTCACATACCTGCTGCTGGTGGGAATATTTACAGTAAAATGACCTGTTGCTGGGACTGTCTGCAGAAAAGCTAATACAATTGCTGATGAAAGAATTAAGCTGATGGTCTGATGCAGACACTAATACGATGCTTTCAAGTGCACACGCTGATTCTGAAGGAACCCTTTGTCGCCCGTATTTCACACTGAGGGGACAGCATGGTGCTGATTCCATAAACAACTAAGTATATCATTCTGCCCAAACAGTCAGAATATGCCCTCTGAATATAACCGGCTCTTCAGCAACTTATCAGCATTGAAATGCAAGTGCAGTGTTATTACCAAAGTGGTCACAGGCTAGCCTCTATGGGATATGTTGCTTCAGATGCTGTTGGTTGTGTTTTATCAGTTAATGAGATTACTGATAGTGCTGCATCACTTAGAGCAGACTAATGTGAATTTCACAAGGTACGAAAATGCACCTTACATTGGATTTAAAAATGAATACAAAAAAAACAAAACAGATATGACATTAATTCATTTTGACACCTATGGTATGCCCAAAAGAGGAAGAACTGACGAGTGCACATCAATGACATCACAGAAAAAAACATGAAAAAACATCTAAAATGTTTATTTGCTGAACATTCATGTCATTAAAATTAAACTTCATGAATCACTTTTCAGATTAGATTATCTAGTAGATGAATATGATGCACTAATTTGCTGGCTTGGGATATTTTGGTCAGCAGTAGTTCACTTGTAGCTGAGACACATAGGCTACATACTGTACCGGACAACTTGAATACTTCATGGAAATTCATGAGGTTGGCTATCACTTGCATTAGTTATACATTTACTTTGCTTTAATCCAACATCACTTCATGTGGTCAAAATTGGGCTAAAACTTCAGTATTTTCCGCACAAATTAAAAAATAACACATTTTCACAAATCCCTCTCTCTCCACCCGCAGAAACGAAACATGAACACATGGAAACGGAAATTGTCCAAGGGCAGACTAGACAGAAGCTTGGTGTTTGTCATCCTGCCGCTTTTTTTAATAACGCAGAAAGCAAAATATCAATATAATATCAATCCATTTCCTTTTTCAGGATTGAGCCTCCCCCCCCTCAAACCTGCCTCTAATGAAATCTGTCGCATCCTCTCGCCCTCCTCCTCTTTCTCTGCTGCCACTGTCACAGACATCGACCCTGCCCCCCCACCTCCCCTCCCTCCCTCCAGTCCATCTTATCACATCAACTCAGCGCCTCTCTCTCTCTCTCTCCTCCTCCTCCCCCTCTCCATTGTCTCCCCACCCATTCGCTCTCGTCCGAGTCAGTGACCACCCAGCAGAGATATTTACCACAACAACCTGGCAGCCACAATTGCCACAGCCAATATTAAATTCAACACCGAATAGCGCAAGACCCAATCATTTCACAGTGACAGACATGACAGTGAATCGGCTGCAACCTGTTATTTTGTACTTATCTACTTATTTTATATGAATCTGAGCACCGGCTGCGAAGTTAAAACTAAACCGAAGGCGTTAGAATAAGCTGTGACAGGGGCAGGTGATCCGAACCCCTGGCTGTATCCAAGGGCAAACATATGAAATCTGTAAAATGAAATGCATTCTTCATGTGGTTGAAGACCATACGAAGCTCTGCCAGTTTATTTATCAAGTCGTGTGCCTCATTTGCAACATGACGACTTCTTTAACGTTACTTCACAAACCCATCGTGTTATCTGACTGACTGTTTGTTAGCTGACAGGACCTACTGGCCCAAACACACTCACCTTCTCAACGTTTTCCACCGTGAAGTCCAGGGCGTCCGGTGTGGCTGCTATCCTTCCCGGTGTGTCCATATCTCCGCTGACACGGAGCTGTCAAATGATCAGAGAGGAGCGACACGTTCAGGAGCTAACAGCTAACATTTCACTTTCCTTTTAGACAGAGCCGATTCCATAGCAAATCCCCAACAGCAAGCGGAATCTGTAAGTTAATTGGACGATCTCACAAATTATTGGTTTTAAGGCTCGCACAAGAAGCTAACCGGCAAGCTAACATTAGCTCGTTTAACTTAAGAGCGCGGTAGCTAACGCTAGCCTCCGCTATCAGGATTCTATAGTAACGGCTAGCTCCACTATGCTAATGCCACACCAGCTAACATAGCAGTGCATGTAACTTAACGCCACTCTGGTGCCGAATGATACCATGAGAAACAGGTATTGAAGCATTTTCAGAGTGTGACAACATTATGAAAACAGTGCAGTCTCCCTGTATTGTGTCCAAACTGTCGAAACCAGTAATACTTCCACACCTTCCTGTCCTGCGATGCTTTGAGACGATGCTGGCAGCTCCTATCGCTTTTGCCTCTGCTCCGTCACCCACCGGGAGCGTTCTGCTACATTCAGGCGCTGTGGGAAATAGCGTAACTGGTCAAGGACCACCCAATAACACGGTTAATGAAACAGCAATTTCCAAATTCCCCACATGGTTAACGACAGGGAATATACAAAAAAAAACTGAAAAGTTAACGTGGAAAATCGCCTGTTTTGCGTTTTTATATTATTACTCAGTTACGTGTTTGTTATTAGCCTCCTTGAGTTATCTGCGGAGCTTGAGTCATGAGATGAAACAGCAGCTATTGTGTTTCAGTTTGCTTTTTTTATTATTTAGGAAAGCAAAACCACTTGAATTTTCGTACATCAACAGCACTTGAATCATATGCCCCATAAACGCTTGGAGTAGGCCTAGGTCTTTTACATTGAACATTTAATCCATGGGAGAACCATGGTGTCATGGTATCATTACAACCCCCCCCCCCCCCCAAATAACCTATTACACTCATAAGAATATGTAAACTATAGAAGAATAGAAGATTTTTCAACTTGCAAAACAAGATATATCATATCACATTAGTGTAGCCGATACCTCCCCCTTATGGAAGAAATATTTATCACCACCATGTGTGAAAAATCTAATAGCCTACAAAAGTCTATTAAAAATAACATCATATGAAAATATGCATTAACTCGAACCCTTTACCGAACCCACAGTACATTAAAATATTGCTCTATTCCAGTAATTAGCTACATGTGACCAATAGATTGTCTCTGAAATATTTATTCACACATACAGCAAATACATGGAGGATATAGGATATATAGCCTACAGTTTAAGATACACTTATTCCAGCTGCTTTTTAATCCCTGGAAAATCACAATGCCAACAAAAAAAATACAAAACAATTACAAGAAATTACAGACAGTAACAAAAAGGCAGACAATAATATTGATTACCTCACTGGCATTACAAACAAAACTGTATGCCATCTATCTATCTCTTAACTTACATTGCTGGTCTTGGATAATGTTACAATATAGGCTAATGCCTATTGACTGCTTTGTTGGATTTATATACTTTCTATGTTTAGAATTATACAAAACAATGGGTACCACATTCACATGAGCAGAAAGAGTACCCATAATGTAATACAATAACAAAGATAGAAATGGGAAGACCCTCAACAAGTCAACTAGTAATGAAACCAGCTTTATTCAACATTAACGTGAATTAACACTGAGAATAACTGATGTAATATAAAATATGTCATTGCTAAAAATAAAAAATAAAAATAAAAACATTCAGCATCACTCAATTACACCTTGAAGACATTTTTCAGTGTAATTAATCTTGAAAAGAAATTGGTTTTCAACCTCATCTGTTTAACAAGAACTCTGATGACATGTGGCTGCAAATATAGTGTAGATTTTACAGTTTGTGATTTTCTCAAATAAACGTGTCTTTTCCTATCTCAGCTCTAAAGCAACAGCGCTCCCATGTGGGAAAAAGAAGACATCACAGTAAATTAAAACACAATCCTGAAAGTCTCGGTACTTACACACACACGCACACACACACACACACACACACACACACACACACACACACACACACACACACACACACACACACACACACACACACACACACACACTATTATGGTACACAGCACAGGCCCGCCCCAGATTGTTAACAGACAAGCTATCAAACTGATGTATGGAGACTGAGGCCAATCACTGGAGGTTGGATAAAACAGGTACAAAGCTGAACTGTAAAAAAAAAAAAAACTAAGGGCTAATTAAAGATTGAGGCATGAAAATAATGTGTAATGTTTGTTTTGATTTGAAGGCCTGAATGGAGTCAGCTGTCCTTATGTCAGCAGGGAGCAGAGCAAAGGAGCCCGAGAGGAAAATGCTCTACAGCTATAGGCAAGGCAAGGCAATTTTATTTGTACAGCCCATTTTTACAGTTTGTCTCAAAGGGCTTAAATTTACCCAGCATCATTACCACATCCTCTGCCCTTAGACCCTCACATCAACTGAGAAAAACAGAAGAAGAAATATGATGACAAGCCCTGGATTACGAGGGGGCTAGAAAATGCTTGTAAAAAGAAAAACTTACTTTATAAACAGTTTTACAGTATTACAAAAGAGAGCAATAAGGATAATCAACAAGGCTGATTATCGAGTCTCAACAAACACATTTTTCATAAACCTACAGACCTTAAAATTCAATGATCTTGTGGACTATAAAACTGCTCAAATTATGTATAAAGTAAATAATAATATGCTTCCAGATGGTGTCCAGAGGATACAAACAAATGTGAAACAAAGATGTATATCAATTAAAGGAGTCAATCAATGGAATAGTCTAGAATTAGAAATTAAACTGTGCAACACACTGAACAGATTCAAAAAGTTATTTAAAAATAATATTATTAATAAATATAAAACTGAATTATAAATACCAGTGTGCTCATAAACTGCTGTACGTAGAATATGCAGGTTTTTTGTTCTGTCAAAATTTTTTAAATGAGTGAACGGAAAATGAAGGGTAGGCAAAATAAGATGATGCTTTGGCCTACACCTTTTCAGTCAAAGTGCATTGAATTGCTTGTTGTGTTTTTGTTCTGATTTGTTTTGTTTTGTTTTTTATCTATACTTTTATATTTGTCAATTGTAGTTGTTTTTACAAAGACCGAAATAAACACACTAAACTAAACTAAACTAAACTAAACTACAAGGTTAGCTGTTGCCTTTTTAAGTACTTTCTAGCAACAGACAAGAGTCCTGGATTGTGTAGCTAATCAAGAGCATGAAATGGAGTAAATCTTTAATCAGATCAGACAGTTAAGTAGGAGCAAGTCCATTTATATGCACTTTATACAAAACCTTAAAGTCTGATCTAATATGAACAGGAAGCTGGAAAGGTAAAACTCAAAATTCCTGGATTTGGTCACAAATCTAGCTGAAGCATTCTGAATCATTTGAAGACTTTTACTCCGAGCACGTGGCAGGCCAGAAAACAAAATTACTAAATGAAACGAAGGCCTGGATCAGGATTTGAATGTCAATCATAGAATCCTGTATGTTAACTTACACAGGTAAAATAGATTTGATGATATCTTTAATGTGGCGATCAAAAGAGAGGGTATACCTTGAGGTTTGTGGCTAACTATAAGAAATGACACATTGTCAAGTGTTACTGTTAAATGATTAAATTTGTGTCTATGATGGGTTGGGCCAATGATTAACATCACAATTTTGTCAGAGTTAGGAATCAAAAATTTCTTAGACCTCCAGCTTTGTACCACAGACACATCTCTGACAGAAATCATTGGCCATATGGGCACATACAGCTGAGTATCATCAGCATAGAGTGGGAATTAATTTCATGGTTGCAGATAATTTGGCCAAGAGGAGATATATATAGAGAGAAAACCAAGGACGATGTAGTGTTATCAGAAGAAACACTGTGTTTTATCAGAAATATGACTTAATCCAGGTGAGGGCCAGTCCAGAGACACCACATTTGTTGATCATCAAATACTCTAAGGGCTGTCTCAGTAGGGTGACAGGCTCTGAACACAGACTGGAATAGTTTAAAAAAAAAAAAGATTGTTAGAAGACAAGTGAGATGAAAGCTCCTGACACACAAATCCTTCCAATACTTTAGTGGAAAAAGGAAGTTTATAATTATTGATTACCCAGGATCAAGATGTGGTTTCTTCAGTAAAGGTTTAACAATTATTTGGGACAATGACAGTGGCCAGTATCAATGAATCATATTCAGCACTGAAGGTCCAAGAAGAGGTAGAGCCTCAGTGAAGCCATATATTTTGTATTGGCATGTGTTTTTGTTGACACTTTCAAACAGTCAATACAAATTGCACTTTTAATTCCTTCACCACAAAAGGTGGGCTGGAAAACAGGCTCCACCTTGCCCCTGACAGTATAATTCTGTGCACATAGGCTAATATGATAAAGAACTAGCCTACTATAATAATCTGATCAGTTTCAGAAGTCATTTTCAAGTGCTACGTATATGGACCTGAACTATGATAAATAGCAGAACAACAAATCACTGATTTATATGGAGAAGCCATGCAGCATTGAGTAAGCCGCGCTAATGTTATGGTGTGCCAACCTCCTGATTCACAGTAACACATTGTGTAGCCTAATAGTTTCATGGGTTGCTGTTATACATGCTCTGTGGGGTAGATGTCAGTCTTTGTACTGACTAAGTGGCACAGAGTCAGACCCACTGACTAGTTTGAACAGGGAAGGGAACACGTGGCAGTGTTTCTGAAGAAAGTGTGTGTGTGAGAAAGAGCAAGAGAGAGAGAGAGAGAGAGAGAGAGAGAGAGAGAGAGAGCAACCAGGACACGCACCCTCCTCCCTCAGTCTCTCCAGCCACGCATACACTGACAGAGCTGCTGACTGTAGCGCGTAGGACGGGAGCCTGTACAGCTGCCTGATATTTCTCAGCTGCTCCATTAAAGTGTGGTAGCCTACCAGACTGGGAACGACACTGATATAGGACACAAGCGTCCAGAGGCAACAAGACCAGCTACGACATTTGTTTTTTCTTGTGTACTCACAGAGGAAAGAGAGAGGATGGAGACCAAACTGTGGACTGCTCTTTGTGCGCTGCTGCTCATTCACATGGGATCCACGGGTAGGTTGTGGTTTGTTCTGTTTATTCTATATTTAGTCACTGGATTGCTAGCATTTTGCATACTATTCTTGTTTGTGGTTGCGTAAGTCAGAGTGTAGTTGTGCCAGTAACTGTTATGTTTTAATGTACCAGCCATCCCCTCTTTCACATGGTCACACACTCGTTGCCAAAGGTCACTTTTTGTGGCCATCACACAGGCTTGCAGTCATTTCCTGGAGATCAACCGTCAAACCTTAACTGCTACTTCTTTCTTTCTTTTTTTTTTGTCTTAGCCTGACCCAAACCAACAGCCCCAACATCACTTATTTGTCAGTTGGAAACATGACATTTGATCCCAGTAGGACAAGCTGTGCCAATTTAACCGTCCAATTTGTCCCTAAAAGTAGCCTGTGACGGAAACACACAGTAGCCAGCCTGCTTTCAGGCACCTGTCTTGATTTTTGAGTTGAGATTGAACCAAACAGAGTGAGTGAGAAGTGAACTAGTTCTCCTTGTGACACCATAAAGAGACAGTTGAGTTGGATACCTGTTTTATTTTACACCTTAACATTGGAGACAGGCACCACAGAAAACCAAAGCTCACTTTCATTCTTGCTTCATTTTATTCAAATTGTGTATTTTCTTCAAACACCTTCACATCTTGTCTTTCACATCACTTCCTTGACTACCCCCACATCCCTTCTTCCTCTTACGTACATATCTTACATTCACACACCTTGCACATATCCTGTATGTCACTCTCCCACACCTTCCGCTTTCTCTCCTACCTGTTCCAAAACACTTTTTCCACCCTCCTACTCTCTCTTTCTCTTTCAGCACCTCTCACATAAAAAATAAAATGAGACTCCTGACATTTAAAGAGATTTTATTGGACTGAACTGTCCCATCAGTTCCTTGGGTTGAAATTCAAATGAACAGCACAACTCCACTGGAGGACATTTATTGGCTGTAAATGAGCAGGGAAGTACATTGTGACAAATGACACCTATAACTATGTGCAGCAGCTCAGTGTCGTTTCACTGGCTTCATGCTAATTGGCTCTTCTCTAGCTGCATGAACAGAGCACAGTCCACAGCAGCAGCTTCAGTTTTTACTGTGACTTCACTTATATCACATTGACTGCATGTGCATAAACATACAGTTCTGAAGTAAGACAAAAACCCATGTTGAATGGCAGGTTTGTTTAGATATGGCAGCTCCATTTCTCTTTCTTCATTATTACATTTTTTACATACAAAACCATTTACTGGTCCAATCTAAACCTAGATGGCCTCCTGTTTGACCAATCCGAAACATGCTATATAACAATGATAGCATTAATCTTTATTATGAAGAAGGATTTAACTAAAAGCTGAAGGATCTGTAGAACTGTCACAGATAATTTAGGTGCATTAGTAATAAGTGTGAGAACAAGCAGGTTAATGTTTTCCTTGAAGAAGAGATGCATAATTTGTTACATGATTTAGTAAAGTTCATCTCTTCTTTGGCTGTTTGCAATGTCTAGCACAATTTAATCATTTAAATGTAAATGTTTTACAAGTCTAATGAGCTTTTATTGGTGGATGATGTCAAAGAGCTTGAGTTGTGTTTTAGGATGGGAACTTTTGGAGATTTCTTTTTTGCATAGGAGATGGGACAACATTCTTTATTTGTAACCCAGCATTGATATGCTTGTACTGTAGTATGTATGACTGGAAACATGGACATGACAGGCCAGAACCATGACGTGCTGCTGGAGAGGTCGTACACTGGCTGCCAGTTGCAGATGAAAACCTGAAAAGAGGCTGCAAGCACGGAGCCATTTCAGTCCTGTTTTCAGCTCCACTTAAAAGGAGAAATCAGTTCACGGTGATCTGCACTGCTGACTCCAAAAATTACCACAGTCACACTCTGTAAAACCTGCGCTTCATGCTTGTACAGAAACACTTAGATAGGTCTACAGGAGTCTCCCACAAGAAGGTATTGCTGATGGGCACTTCCAGCACCGAGCACTAAAGCAGCAGCAGCTGTTCCTCTCACTGGCAAGGTCAAGAAGTGAGCCATTCCCCCAGGTACAGGCCTGAAAAACTCTTAGACCCTGTCATTTCTGGACAGAGGAGTGTGCAACAGTGGGAACAGTGGTTCTCTTGATGAATCCAGCCTGTATATACACACATATAGACACACATGTATAGACGGACACACAGACACCCACACATATTACTTAGCAATTGACCTAGGCTGCTCTGATGGAGCTGAAGTAAAGAAACAAGGCTGCTATTATGAAGCCAAGCACCTCTGTCTATTTATGTGTCTGTTTTCGTATCATTTAGAACTCAAACAGGTCTCTGTCTCCGTCTCTGCGTGTGCCGATGAGCTGTGGGAGTGATTATTGAGGTAATGAAAGGCATCACGGCAGTGTGTTACTGAACAGTAACCACATTACATTACATTAGTGCTCTGGTCTTCATCAAAGGGAAGCGGGTAGAAACAGAGATGAAGTCTGGTACAGTGGTGCAAAAGACATCAAGATGAAGAGGGAAGAGACAGAGACGGAAGATCTTCATTAAAATGATATTACTTGAAAGACCAAAATGACTTACGTCACGTGGGAGGCAGTCGATGCCATGCAAAGTAAAAGTTTGTTTATTTTGGCCTCGGAAATGACGTGAATGTCTTTGTGCTTTACTGCAAATTTCAGCTTTTAGCTCAGTGGTTCCAAAGCTCAGTCTGCTGTAGATGAAAAGAAAACAACATATTCTTACAAATTACATATTTTTATACAGCAAATTGCAACAACCATGTGAAGCAACATCTAGCCTTACTTTGTTTTACTCTAAAGGGTAGAAAGCAGATGAGAATCACTCCATTTAGCTTCCAAAGCAAAAGAGCGTCTGGCTTTGCAAAATAAATATGACATCCTCTCCCCTAACAAGACTCTAAACTCTAAACTGTTTGCTCCAGTGAGGCTGCTCACTGATCAGTACAAGACTGTGGTTTACTGAGGATGTTTTAAGTAAACAGTGCATAGTCTGATAATTGTCTTCATTTTTCAGTTTTAAACACTGTTTGGATAAACACTGGCATGTGTTGACAGAAATACTCTATTATACTTCAGATGACAGTATATACACTGTCCCTATATTTGGTTAGAATAATGGGCAAATCACTTCTTCATGTATCTAAGAATGTAGCTGGCCATTCACTGAATTGGGCACTGTCCTCTTCTCATTACATAAAGTTGACAGCAAACCTTCAGGAAGTCCTCTTGGTACTGCGGTGGCTACTGAGGCAGCTGCTGTGGCCACCAGTCATCCTCCACCACTGAACGGCCCTGACACAACCACAAGTTCCAATGGCACCAGCAGTTTGAGCAGCAACACCACTTCACCCCAGACTACTGGACTGAAAGAAAATAATGGTAACTATTCTTCCCAATATTATAAGACATGAGATGTGAAGACAACTTGATACGATGTCAGAGATGGTTATTAGGCTATATCTGCATCTGAGGTTTGTCATAGCAGACGCACACGTCACATCAGAGGTGTTTAACAGGAAGTCAAGCAGCAGTTTAAGATCTAAGTCCATATCTGTACACTTCCTGTCGAAAAGTGGGTCACAGAGGAAGTTACTGGCACGTCACAAACACACAAAGGTACAGAGACCACAAGCTCAGTCAAAACTAGTGCACAGAGAGCGAAAAAATATTTCAGAGATGGTGAACGAAAGAGTGACATAAAGAGGTAGTACAACTGGGTTTACTGAGAGTAATTTTAAATATACTTGCAGAAAAGTTAGCACTGAAGCAATGGTGTTGAGGAGAGAAGTGATTAAATACTGTGTGACTTTTCACAAAAGGGTGAGAAAGGTAGAAATGAAATCCTCCTCCCCCTCCAGATACACAGCCTCTCTGTTTTGCTCTCTCTTTTTTTGTGCACACATCTGTGCTGGTTCACACATTAGACTCAGTGACATGTTCACAGGATGGCACACATTTTTAGCCAGTTAGTTTGTTTTGTGCAGAAAGACAGTTGGCATGAAGACGGTGTAAATAGCTGATATTGTCTGCCTGCATTGCACTACACTATAGTGGAGCTCAATAGATTTTAAAGAGGAACTATATAGGATATGTAGCTTAATTATGCTACATTTTTACCATAATTAAACAGCTTCGGAGTAATTGTGATGGTTTGATAATTGGCTTAACTTGACTTACGAGGGAGAATGGAGGCTCTCTGCCTTTCACATGCATGTCAATTAGGCCATTGCGTATCTTAGCTGAAAAACAACTTTGCCAACTATGTCCCAGCTCTTGTCTCTGTACACCGTGACACCATAATCTTTTGTTTATGACCGATTAAACTACAAATATACACGTCGTAACATCATATATCACTATGTACCGCACTATTGATTGATTTCTCACCAGCGTTGTTGTAAACAAATGAACATGGCCGAGAGGAGGGTCAGCGAAATAGCGGAATAGCAACCTGACTTACATAGTTCCTCTTTAATTTGTGGGCTACTGAATACTTTAAAGGGGACATAAAAATATCACTCTTATACATATTTTACATCTATTTTACATATATTTGGGTGTTTGTCTTGCCTTCCGGTCCCCAAAATGTGAGAATTGACAAAAAAAAATTGTAATGTGCAGGCTCCCTAGATTGAAATCCATGTGGTTTTACGAGCTGTTCCCTCAGTTGTCTGGTAATGATGTAATTAGTTTTTAAATTTGCATATTACCACCCCTGGTACCAGTAGAAGGGGCGGGGCAAACAGTGGTTAATTTGCATTTAAAGGGACAGACACTGAAACCAGCCGTTCTGAACAGGGCTATTTAGAGAGGATGAAAAGAGATGTGATGTTTGATCCTTGGGGGATTTTGACCAAAGCATGGCACAGACATGTCTTTAAGACACCTGGGGACTATTTTAATCTGTGGGAAATGGGCAGAATATGTCTCCTTTAATAAGTCCCCATTCAAGCTGGTGGCTGTGTGTGGCTGCACGGTGGTGTCTTGACCTCAGTGCCAACCCCATCCTGCTGAACTTCTCACGATGTCAGCACTACCATGCTGACATTAAGTCATTATGAACCTCACTCATGCTAGCTGAAGTTTGTTCAGTAGTTTATTATGGTAACATCCACTGATTGAAATTTCTGGCCTGATGATGGTGTTTTATTAGTTAAAGGAGCATCACAGTTCCAAGGCCATAATCTTGTAGTTCTTGGGACATATGTGAAACTCAAATGTCAAATTTACAGAGGAAGTAAAGACAATCAGCGGGATCATCAGGGTCCTCTGGAACAGTTTACAAAGGGACTGTTTTTTTTTTGTCACAGAGAAGTTCATTATTGGTTTCCAAGAGTAATTTTTCAATACTGTGTCATAAATAAAACACAATTTCCCCTCAGTAAATTGAGGTTGAGGCAGAAAATGCATGTCAAATGTCATATGTCATGTGCAAAAATGAAGCTAAACTACCGGCAAGGCTTGATGTCACAGGGAAAGTGTCATATAAAACGTGTCTATTGAACTGTCCCATTATTTCATCATAATCCTCAGTGAGCATACACATCAGTGTGTGTGTAGTAGGCAAGTGTCAGCATGCTAATAGCATATATGCAGTAAGCAGGGCAGGTAAATCTAGACTTGTTCCAGTTTTAGATGATGACATTGTCTTTCTTTTTCTGTAGATACCAGCACTGTCTCTCCCTCAGTATCTGTCGCTCCTGAAAACAATGCAAACGAAACAAACACAAACAAAACAGAAGAATCAACCCCGCCTCAAATGATTCCTCCCATGGGCAATGACACCACTTCTCACATCCCCCCTAACACCACCACCACCACCACCACCACCACCACTACCACCACAACAACAAACTCCACACAAACAACTCACAGTACCCCTGTAGCCACAGAGCCAAACAACGCATCAAGCCGTCCTGCACCTCCAGACTCCCCCTCCCCCACAGTGCAGTCCACAACACACTCATACACTACCACTGCCACCACTATCTCTACCAGCACCCAGTCCACTTCAACATCCAGCACCAGCTCCTCTCAAGAGCCCAAGGAGTCCACGGTAACCCCGCCGAGCAGGACCTCCACCCAGGCCAAAGCCCACGTTGACACCCCCTCCCAGCTCAACGTGGGGGGTGACAGTAAGTACATTACATCTTTGTGTTTTGGGACATAAATGTGTTCTGGACTATTCACTGGCTGGATATTATAACAGAGACAGAAGTGAATTGGCTTTAGAAAAAAAGGCAAAGCTGTGCTTTGTTTTCTAGCACAAGCACACACACACACACACACACACACACACACACACAAACCACACATCCCCCACACATCTAGATCTTCTACAAGCACTGTCACCACCAAGCACTCCACAATTATGGCTCTGTTTGGGAACAAGACAGAGAGAGTCATGGGACTCAGGCCTGGGGAGTGCTCCGTTTACCCTACTTTTTCTGTCTGCCTTTATCTGTTTGTTATTGGTATACTGTAGATAACTTTTCTTTTTAAGGTCTGTTTCTAGACTGTGGCTGTCACCATTAAGAAAAAAAGGAAGGAAAAACTGATAAACTTTTCTCAGACCAGCCTGTGTGAATACGGCCAAAATATAAAGTCTTTCTGCCTCTCTCAGTCTGTGTGGTTTTATTAGGCCATGCTTGGCACCTCGCCTCTTTCCATTAGCCAGAGGAACAGGGAGCATTCGCTGCTCTGTGGTGGCTGTTACTTTCAACCAGAGGACCAAAAAAAAAAGAGTGAAGTTTACAAAACAGAATTCCATAGCAACATTCATAAACACAATCCCCTCTGACAGAGCCATACAAACACAACAGACCTCAACAGAAAAAAGTCAGAGTGGATGAAGTTCTGAGCGATTAAACAGCACTTTGCTATACTCTGATATATGCTATCTAAAGTCAGGACCTATTAATACATGTACTGGCTCAAGAGTGAGGTCAAGTACTGTACGGGTACATTTAACATCACCATCCTGTGTTTGACATTTCTGTCCTAAGCTACATGATGAACTCACGCTCAACAACATAGCACCTATATTTAGCTCCAGTCGCAGCATCAAAAAGCTTTTTAAGACACTGTAACTCTGCAATTTAATACAAGTTTACTTGAGCTGTAGTGCCCTATTTAAGGAATGGGCCTTGCTCACACATGTCCTGTGTTTTTTGTCCCAGTGACGATGGGCCGCGAGTCTCCCACATTAGACCCTCTTCTGGCCGGCCTGGTGTCAGCCTTCATCATCACTGCTGTCATCATCACTCTGCTCCTCTTCCTCAAACTTCGTAGACGACAGAACCGACCAGAGTTCCGCCGGCTGCAGGATTTACCTATGGTGACTAATGACTTCCCCTAAATCATTAGTGTTAGGGTTTAGTTTTCATAAATTATTTGAATTAAAGAAATTTCCAGACAACTGATCATAAACATGCAGAAGGAATGCAGGATGAAGCTGTACACATGACTGTAGGTGTTTTTGGTTTACACAGACTATAGCCTTAGGTGTTTTGTGCATCTTGACGTATAATCTTTTCATCCACCTACTGCAATGTAGTGAATGCTGAGTGGTTTTAGAGGTGTCCAGGAGGCGCTATTGAGGCATTTTATCACATGATACTGGCGGGACAAAAGTAATTTTTTGAAATGGTTTTCACCAAAGTTTTGTAATTTTTTAAGCATGGGAGAGCCCTCAAAAAGTCACCTCATTCATCAAATATACAGCAAGAAAACAACAGGGTCCTCATATAGACATTAAGGCTCTAATAACCTTTTACAAAGGACAACCGTACCATAACATCTATTGTATTATCTAAAATGGGGTCACTTGTGTGTATCATATGTGTAATCATACGTGTAATTAGTTGATATGTGTTTTTTGTGCAGGATGATATGATGGAGGACACACCCTTGTCCATGTACAGCTACTGATGGAGGGATACCTGAAATATTTGGTGCCTATACTCTCCTTCAATCCAGGCTCAAGCCACATTCACCAAAATTTGCACCAACCAGTAAGAATCCTGGGTAGATGTGAGCACACTCTGCTCTGCTTTCATTTATCCAGATCACTTACCTGTAGGAAAGGACATTGTCGATTGTCGAAGCTGAAGAGGAAGATGAAGACATCACCCATGATGGGGTCCCTTTTAAAAGAAAAGTCTATTTTGATGGCTTTAATTGCAAATTATGGTAACATCTCTGTTCTATACTGTATGCTTCATATTTTCCAGCTTCTGGGGTTGTGGAATATATTTTGATTTCCCTTGAGATGAAAAGCAAATGTGTGAAGCACAAAGCAGCATCATCAGTCACACCCGGACGCCTGACTCTGCCTGTTCTCCTAGACTCCTGGTTTAACTTCCCTGAGACAGTTCATGTTTCAAAAAATGATCTAGGAGACAGAGAAAAGACAGGAAAAACACAGGGCCTGATTGGTGAGTCCATGAGGTTTTTGCACTTTAATTTCGGAAAAAAGTGGAAAAATATTTAATGAGCGTGAGAACAAAATAGGTTTGTGCGCATACATAGAGCAAGTGCAGGTATAAAAGTGTGCATGTATGTGCGTATGTGTGTGTGTGTGGTTGGATGTATGTTTTTTGGAGGTTATATTTAAAGTGTTTTCTATGGTGAAGGTCCTGCTGCCTGAGTTTGTTATGTGCAGTGCTTCTTTCTTTCCTGGAGTCCTCAGTCCAGGAGAGAGTGCCTTACACAGTACAGGAACAGCTTTCATTGTTCCCTGTATTGTAGATTGAAACCGACTAACTTCCAGATTTACCAGTCATTCCCAGTAATTAGTGCAAATCCATTTTAAATGCACACTCAGGGCCAGGTAGCTGCTCTGACTTGCCTGAGTTTGAAGACTAGCCTAAAGGGTGTTCAACAAAGCACTCATTTATACGATGACAGTTGCAGTTTGAAATCAGCCAGTGGCCTTTCCACATCATGTTTGCGTGGTCCTGTGCTTTGTAAATACTACTGATGAATGCATCATGCAAAGACAACTTTATGAAACTCTTTTATCTTACGTTGCTCAGTTCACCAGACACAAATTAACAATGACACATGGACTGACCTGAGAAGGCAAGTTCAGAAATATTCCATTGATTTTACTGTGTATAGACCACACTGTAGTTCACTTTACAAATGTGCAGGGAAGTGAGATACATACAGGACAACAGAAAAGAGTCCCATCAATACAATACATACATACTTCCTGTTTATTCAAGAGAGCTTAAGAACTAATCCAACAAATGTCCAGTGATTTTAACAAGGTTTATGAATTGGAGCTAAAAGTTGTGTTGATATACATTTTGTCAAATGACTTTAATTCATAAAGAACGTCAGAAAACAAAAGTTGTTTTGTGCCATGAAAAACTACAGATGGGTGACAAATGAAAGGAACCCCAACATAAAAGCAGATTAGTAGCGTTTAGCCCTCACAACAGCATCAATACTTCTCCATTTGTCACCTATCTGTGCTCCCACAGTCACATTTAGATTCCTCTGATGGGGTAAACATGTCTGTAAAGTTCTGTGTTAGTTCATTTCTGTGTAAAAAGTATCCTGAATGCATAATGAGGCTGTGCTGCCAGATGTGATTTATGGGCTATTGTTGTTGAATGATTAAAGATATTTTAAAACAATACTTTTACCCAATTCCATTTATTCCTACCTCAGTTCTGTTATTAACAGTTTGACCTCAACACCAATATGAGCACGACAATGCTACAGGAGGCAAGCTCCTCTCTGTCAGCTTTAACAGACTTATTGTTAAGAGATGAAAAAACAGTAACACTACCCACAATACACTGCTATGCTATTACAGAAGCGTATTGCATTCACTCGAATAAAAAAAAGAAGTATTTAATTTTTTTGGCCTGTTTTTCGAGGTAATTATTTCTGATTTTCTGGGTAATTCATTTTTTGGTTTGTTTTTTTGAATATTTTTTTCTGTTTTTCTGACTAATTATTTCCCCTGTTTTTCTGACTAATTATTTTTCTGTTTTTCGTGGTAATTTTTTTCCTCCTGTTTTTCGAGGTAAATTTTTTCTGACTTAGCTTCGAAAATCCCCTGAGAAGCTCCCACCTGCACGTAACGTAAGGACTGATTTCAAAATAAAGGTGCTACATCAGACTGTTCTGAGTGACACACTCCGAGGAGGGTTTCTGTAACAACAGGTAGTTTCCTTTAAATATAAATCTGAATTCACTTGGAATACGGTGAAAATAAGACTGTATTTTTTGTGGAGCATATCCATGGATGTATGTTAATCAATGTAAAAGAAAGCGCCTTTACTCATTGTGTTATAGTACTTTTTTTTGAATGCGCTTCCTGTGTCGTGTGTAGCTTGCCCCGGGAAAGTTTGTTGATGCTTGTGTTCGAGACTCTTTTATATACAGTCTATGGTTCGAGCCATCAGTCTGGAAAATGAGTGGAGTTTGAATAAAAGTCCTTGACAATGTATCTCATGGATCTAAGATGCAATAAATCCGTGATGAAGTGGAGGCTTGACTGCAGCGGTTAAACGATACATGTCTTGCAGGTGGGAGATTCTCGCGGGATTTTGAAATCTCGTTAAGTCAGAAAAAATGACCACGAAAAACAGAAAAAATCCACTACTTCCTGAACTTAAGGCACCTCCTTTATTTCCTGTTTTACATTATTGGACAAACTGATTAATCCAGGTGTCTGGCCATTGTGACTACTCAGACACACCTGGATTAATCAGTTTGTCCAATAATGTAAGACAGGAAATAAAGGAGCAGCCTTGGGTGTCTGGATGCTGAAATATTTAACTGCTTGACACCAAGTCAGTCCCAGTGTGAGTCATGTTAGACAAAACAGCACTCGACTGCCTTAACTGAGCTCTGGGTGTACAAAGAATTCACAGTGGAGGCTGAGGGGGGGGTTGGCCTCCATAATGTAAATGGTGTTTGGTTCCTCTTTGCACTCACTTCAGCCGCATTACCAGGAATCAAACCACATCACTTCTCAGATTCCTTCTGGATTTAAGAGTGCATTATGTCAGGAGGAAAAACCCATTAAATATCCATTACTCTCCTACACTGAGGACTGAATGTAAAACCTACTGTGAATCTTTACACGTGATGTATGACTGAATATCAAGTGGTCAGAATGTGAAATCATCAACGTGTGATATCATTAGTTTGGAGTTAAAGTAGTTATTTAATTAGCTGATAAATAAGAAAACACCAGACCTTTATTTTCCAAATCAAAAGCCCCGTGATGAGTGGTGTCATTCCCACTCTAGTCATGGGCAAAGATGAAAGTCTAACCACATCAAATCCTTACCTAACCCCAACAATCTGTAATCATAACAATTCTAAGCAGAACTATTTTCAGTCGTGCCCTGCCTTAAACCAAACCTCATGGTTTAGCTGGCCTACCAGAGCTGGGGGTGGTGTTTCTGTCCTCAACTCTGCTACAACCTATAATTTATCATCAGCGATGTGCAACATGGCTGTAGAGGGCATTTGCTCACCCAAAACTCCATCCACCGTCCTGAAAGGAGCAGTTTTCTGAATGAGAAACGCTCACAGAAAAATGTTGGTTCTTCAAACAGCTGCCTCTCTCCTCGGTCTGATCTCCAGCATCCTATCAATCTGCACATGTGGACATAGTTACTGGAAATTATTTCAGGAGAACTTGCAGCTACTGGGTTGTTTGTGCACTCACAGACCTCAGCCTCATAGCTACCTAGACTGAACACTGCTTTGATGAATACTGGTTTAAACTTAGCTGAACACTGTGGTTGGGTATCAGAGGTCCAATGTGTGATTTTAATTTTAAAAATACTGTTTAACATCGTGTGGTCTTTCCAACAGTCTCCAACACTTCTGTTACTCTCATTGTATTTGAGAATTCCCGTCATTAAAAGTAAATTACTCCACTGGTATCTGTGATTTGTCATCATGTCCAAGTGGATCTGGTAAGCAAAAGCAACAACGCTAATTAGTTGTTATCATATGTATCAGCCACTGCTGCCACGCCAAGTCTGCTATTGCCTTTCTTTGTTTGCTTTCCTCTTCCCTCAGGACAAGAGAGGAAATCTGCCATATGGCTGCTTGTCTCAGCCTGGACATTTCTATTTCTAAACTCAGCTCTCTTTATGTCTCCCCAAGTTAGATAAGAGAACAGGTCAGAGGTCATTAAGACTGAGGTCAGATCCTAAATCTGGGTTCACGTCGTCGAGGAAATCATCATCGTCGTCGCCGTTGTCTTCATCGTCGTCATCGCCAACCTCAAAATCAGATGCTGGACCGGCGAAGTTGCTCCGCCTGGACTGAACACTCAGACGCACGCGTGGCTTCTGCTGCAGAGCTGGCAGAGACGGAGAGCACAGGAAGAGCAGTTAGCTTGTGTGTGACTGACTGAGTGCCTCTTTGTTCTATTACAATTGGGGATTAGTTTGGAAGACATTCAAATGTTTTCCTACAGCAACTGTGTACCAGCAGGAGTGTGTGTGTGTGTGTGTTAAATTAGCCCAAAATCACTCTGGGAAACATTTAGAGCAGAGATGGTAATCTCTTATGGGAACGTCAGCCTTCTCTTACAGTAAGTCTCGGGTTGAGAAGAGGAAATGAGAGCTTTACTGCTTCATCTGCAGGCCAACCGATACAAACGTGTTCACAACGGTGCTGTACATCTCCCAGTTTTTACATGTATCATCTCCTCTTGCGCTACTAGAACATACTCTATTGTTTATGAAATCCCATGTTATGACATTTAATGACTTGATTTACTGTAAAATAATGCAAATAATGTATAAAGCAAAGTTAAAGTTACTCCCTGTCTGTGTACAAAGGTTTTTCTCAACAGAGAGTCCAAATATGATTTGTGAGATGTTTGTAATTTGTTGTACAGTAGAAAAGAGACAGAGAATATCTGTTGTTGGAGTTAAACTATGGAATGACACCAACATGGATTTACCAATGTGTAGCTCATTTTTGGTTTTCAAAATGGTATGCAGGTCAATTTTTGAAGGTTACAAATGTTAATGTTTTTGTAAAAAATACATATATATATATTTTTTTCCCCTTTTCTTTTTGTCTGTTATCTAATCATTTATTTTGTACTCAATATATTATATAATATATATATAATATATTCAATTACTGTTAACTTTGTTGGTTATGGTCTTTTTCTGGTTTAGTTTCTCTTTTATGTTTGTTTGTTTGTTTGTTTGTTTGTTTGTTTGCTATATTGTAAGAATGCTGGGTAACTTAATATGCTACTGTATGTAGGACAGGCATCAATATAAGCATTACGCTTCTGCCTGCCTTTTCAGTCACTACTTTGTTGATAATGTTTGTAGTGTTGATAGTTGTTGTATTATGTGATGACTGAATAATGAATTTCATTATCACTGCATTTTAAGGTACAGTCCAGTGTTTTGGAAATTATGTTTATTTGCTTTCATCCCAACAGAGAAGATCACACTGCATGTGTGTGTGTGTGTGTGTGTGTGTGTGTGTGTGTGTGTGCAAGTTAAATTTTCAGGCCGCATCTTTGTGAGAATCATCTTGTTGCACAAACTGGCAACCGCCTGGATCTATTCAAAGGAAGCCCTTGCCTCTAAAAGTCAATAATCAACTCATAATCATGTGTGCTCTGATTGATCTCATCTGTTGACTTGGGTCAGTTTTATTGGGTGACCATGGAGTTACAAAGGAACCAGCAGAGACGCCAGAAGAGACATTCCAGTTGTATCATCTAAGCGAATAAATGTATTCATCAAATGTCAAACTATTAGTCTAACCAATTGTATGCAAATGATTAAGAGTGCTCTCCACAGTGAGTCAGATCTGCTGAGATGAATCAGAGGAAAGGTTAAGTGTGACGTGTGGGGGAGGGACAGGAGGAGGAACTACATGTCCCATCTTGCTGAAGCCATCATCAGTCAGTACGTTTACATGACACTTGAAAAAACCGAATTATTGCCTTAATCCGACTATAACTGGATGACTGAAGAGCATGTAAACACCTTAGTCCGACTGAAATCGGAGTTGAGAACTCCGATTAAGACACCCAGATAATGCGATTGGAATTCGATTTTCTCCGTCATGTATACGCCTTAGTCGGAGTATAACTGGACAATGCATGTGCGCCTGCTCCACAACAGTAGAGACGGCACCAAGTGGAGCAGAGAAGCCGCCCAAAACCAGCAAAGTAAAGAAAAAAACCCAACATCAGTGCCGAGTCAATGCATTTCACACAGCGCGACCAGCAAGAGTGTTTTTTTTTAAAAGAAAGAGAGAAAGAGAGAGAGAGAGAGAGAGAGAGGGGAAAAAGGAAGCCCGTATCCTATTCTCCGCTCGCATCCAGCCCAGACTGACGCGTCTGGTCGGGAACTGCAGTTGAGAATTTATTATTAAGCTACTAAGTTGTTTATATTCAGTTTTTTAGGAGGTGACAGAAAAGTCAACAGGACAGGGGGCGTATTAACCCGCTGAAACAACGTGTGACGCCGCATGAGGGGGCGGACCCCGTCAGTTATTCGTTTTTTTCAGTTGCATGTATATTGAGACAAGGACAGAAGACCGACTTGACGCCAAAATCGAATTTTGAGCATAGCTGGATTAAGCTCTGCATGTAAACGTACTGAGTGTGCCGACCAGGGGGGTGTACTGTGAAGGCAGTTTAGTGTGTTAGCGAGGTATGTTGAGTCAGGCTCTCCTGTACTACAAAGGTGGCTCTCTTTTAACCTGGCTAGATTACCACGGTAACTTGGTCCCCACCAGGTTATGTTCAGGGTTTCATCCTAAAATCGTCTATAAAAGCGCAGCTGTTTCACTATTTAACTCATTTACAGCTTGCGTCACCTTTACTTTGAAAGTCCAGTGGAGCTGGATCAGAACCGAGCGTTTGACCAGAGGGAGAGATCGCGCTGATCCGCTGCTGTTGACTTTCTCTCTGAGCGTCTCCATCTACAGATGTTCAGCTGAGGGAATATGCTCCTCATTTGTTGAGCTGAGCGTCAGGAGCTCATCATTAAGCTATAGCCTATATTAACTTTTCTATACAGTCACCACTGAAAGAAGTTGTGCGCTGCCAGCAGGACAGATTATCAGATGGATAATTGGTAAAGTTAATCATTTCACTTAATGTGGCCACGAATAAATTAATTTTGCCCGTTATGTGTTGCCCAAACACAAATCTTGAATAAGTCTCCACTGTTTTCACATTTAAAAAGGTCTTTTTTGTCTTTGTATAGAGACAATATGAGATTTGCTTGTAGCTACAGCACCTAAAAAACCCACTGTTTCCATACACACATCCAGCCTCGCTGTCAATAATAAATCAATAAATAAAACACACACTCGCATTCTATAGCCTAATTGCAATCAGTGAAATATATGAAAACAATATTAAACACAATTTAAAATGACAGTTGTTATTGCTCTAGTTTAGTTTAAATGGATAAAGCTTCATATGTTAAAGTAGCGCAATGAAGAGCTGTCAGGAATTAAAAGCTGCCTCCTCTCTTGTGTTGCTACAGGCTGTGATCAGTTTGTATCGCTCGTACTCTCCATTAAAACACTGAAATCAGCCTGTTGTCGCTCCATTTTGTGCGGTAGTAGAATCATATGACGCCAAACGCCTCCTTTGATGTGAACGCGCACAGAGCATGAAGCTGAGAGCCGGACAAACCAAGTTGATAACCAGCTTCGTAGTACCGTGTTAACTCGGACCGGGACTTGAGGTTTTGTTGAGCTGCATCATGAACACAAAGCCTGGCCATGTTGAGCCTCGTTCACAGTACAGGCCTCTAGTGCCTAACGTAACATGGAAAGCACAAGTGAATCTGTTGCTGTGCATGTAGGTGGACAGAAGGCCTGTGAAAATGATATAATAGAAGCATTTGGTGTATGTGTGACTCAGCATGCTGTGTTTAGCAGCTCCTTCATTCATCCTTACCAGGCTCTTCCAGCCAGGACAGATCATCTGAGCTGACCTCGGCCAGGCTGGGTGTTGGACTCAAGTCCTCTGAGTCCGAGTCTGGCTCTTCGACCTGGACTCTCCTACTCTGGCCATGTGGGAGTGCAAGTGATGGTCCTGAATTTGACAGAAAAACATGGTTGGAACGGTTTTATTACAGTGTGTGTGTGCGTGTGCGTGTGTGACGTACCTGGTGTGTGTGCTGACAGTGAAGGTGTTGGTGCAGGTTCTCGAAGAACAAGCCTCCGAACCTCCTCTTTCAGTTCTGACACGACTGTTCTGTTGCGAGAGAGTAAGTACAACCTAAGTGATACACAGAAAGATGAAACACAACCCCAGACTCACAAACACAGGTGCAGACACATTTACCTGATCTGGCGGACCTCTGTCTCTGTGTGCGAAAACCGAGAGAAAGTCTTTGCCAGGTCAGTGCTGTGAGTTCTGTAGCTGTCTGTTAGCTCCTCCAGTGCCTGAACAAAGAAACAAAGAAAAGCTTGAAGGCACAAACACACAAGCAAACACAACCTGTATGATACAATGTGTGTGTTACCTTGCAGCTGCGTTCATAGTGTCTCCTTGTCTCTCTGGCCTCTGTTTGCTGGAGGAACATGTCCTCCTCCTGCCTCACTGTCAAAACCAGAAGAAAGAGAGTTGATGTTGGGGACAAGACTGAGCCTGCCTTTGCTTTGTAGCACGTGGGTCAACATGACTCACTTAGCCGTGTTTTCAGTTGGTCCACCTCTCTCCACAGGTGCTCCACTTCCTCTCTGCGAAGCTTTGAGCTGAAACTAGGGGGGGAGGAGAGAAATGAGTGGTGACAAACCTGGTGTTTCATTTCCTCTCTTGGTCTTTTCCAAAAATGAAAATGTCACCCAGCAGCCCTTTGTAGTAGCAAAGTCTTTCTGAATTCCACATGAGGTGTAAATATTTTCATTACAATCATGAGCTGGACCAATCATCAGTTTACTTTGCCCACAGCGCCGCGCCTAATGCACCTCTCATCCAGGTTGCCTAGTGATGTAGCTTTGGTGATGTGTCCCCGAAGACTGCTGAGCTCGCGCGTCACCTCCCTCCTCCACTGCTCCATCCTTCTCTCTGCTCCTGGACTTTGGCCCCTCCTCGATTCATTTATCTCCGTTTCACTCTGCCTCAGTGCCTCATGCAGCCTGTGGACCTCCTCTGGAAAAGAAGAGAGATTTCCTGTTTGTTTATTGTGCTTAAAATAGATTTTAAAGTTCTGCTACTGGTTTACAAATCACTGAATGGTTTAGGTCCAGAATACATGAATGACATGTTAGTAGAGTATAAACCCAGTCGAGCTCTGAGATCTACTGACTCAGGTCAAATAGTGGAGCACAGAGTTCAAACCAGACATGGTGAAGCAGCATTTAGCTGTTATGCTGCACACAACTGGAACAAACTACCAGCAGAACTGAAATCAGCCCCAACTGTAAGCACTTTTAAATCCAGGTTAAAAACATTTCTCTTTTCACGTGCTTATAACTGAGAACTTAAAACTTTATCTATTTTCTTTTATTTGCTCTTGCTTTTAAGGGCTCTTGATCTTGTTTTTATTCTGTCTTATGCTTCTTTTTTTAATGTTTTGTCTTTATGTAAAGCACATTGAGTTGCCTTGGTATGAAATGCGCTATATAAATAAAGATGCCTTGCCTTGCCTTGCCTTAAACAAATCTTTACAGTTAGTTTTTAAAAATGCTCTAAAACTTGGTTGATTTATGGCATTTTAAATGTGTGAAACAGAGTTCAGACAGAGGGTCCCTGCATTGAAAAGCAGATTAGCAAAAATGTGTTTTACATTTTCTGGGATCAAACAGAGAATTTTAATCATTTTTTGTGCAGCCACTGACAAAACTGTCAGCGAGGGACAAGCAAGCAGAGGAGCATAGTGGTGAAGCGACAGCAGCAGGTACAAAATGCATACATGGGGTGTTCAGGTGTTCATGCCTCTACAGCAGCCGACTGCCAGTTCAGGGTATATACAGGAATTTTGAAGTTAATTCTAACACCTTTTTAAGACTTTTTCAAGACCTTCTCAATATTTTTCAAAACCTCACCGCCACTTCAAGCTGTAACCATTTACATCAGTGACACTTTTAACTGAACAGTTTTAGTTTGTGATAAAGACTATAGACCACTATGATACAACAGAATTCAAAATAGGCTGGGATAATAAATCAAAGGCCAAGTTTTTCTTTTTCTTTTTTATGTACCGGTTCATCTTAGTTTTTTTAATAAAATGAATAAATTCACACACTTTCACAATGTTTTTTAGGACTCAAACTCTTGGACAGGTAATTCAGAAAAAATACCTTCAAAATTTAAGACTTTACAAAGTTGTGAAAGGACTTTTTAATACTTTTTAAGGGTCTTAATTTTCCCAAAATTGATTTATCACCTTTTAATACTTTTCAAGACTCCGCGGATACCCTGCAGTTCAACTGTCTTCACTTACATTGGATTCTATGCAATGCTTTTCTTAAAATCACAGTATGATAAATCAGTCAGAATTACTTTTTATTTTGAGAACTGGATCAATTGAGGATTAAGACATCTGACCCAAAAATACATATAATATTCATGTATGGAGCACAGGTGGACATGGATGACATTTGCCAGGTCAGAGATTCAAACTGAAAGAGCTGCAAATGATTGTTTGTTGAGTGAAACTGGATTTGACTTCTAAATGTCACTGTTTAGTCAGACTGAACTGCTGCATCTGACACTGTCTGGCAGTTTAAAAAGATGTGCTAATGATTTATTTATGCTGAAACAATTCATGTACCAACCTGCCTACCAACCAACAGCGTCTGGCACCTGTGTGGGGTTTTTTTTTGTTTTTGTTTTTTTTGTAGAACGTGATCTGTCAACACAGTTTGGGTGTGACGACATTACAAAGAGTTGATATAAATTAGAACTTGTCTCTTCTAGTAGACAAAAGCACAATGATGTTGCTGTGTTTGTTTAGTTTAGTTTAGGGTGTTTATTTCGGTCTTATAAAAACAAATACAATAGACAAATATAAATGTATAAATACAAAACAAACAAAACAAGCAAATCAGAACAAAAAACAACACAACAAGCTTGTTTGTATTAGGAATATGTGACCCAGTGTAGAGAGAAGCAGGCATGGTATTTACCTTGTAGTGTCTGGATGTGACGTTGTTGTGAGTGTCTCTCCCTTTCCGTGTCATGGAGTTTCTGAGTGAGGGACTCAATCGCCTTGCAAAGACATTACAGGGGGAAATTTGGAATCCTGTTACAACACTGTAATACATGACGCCAATTCAGCAACTTGGTTTTTCAAACAGAAACATTTGCACACCTGCTTGATAAAACAAATAATCACACACCTGGCTTTGTATCTGGAGCTGTGATTGGACAGCAGCTAGGTCCTCCCACTGCAGACCAGGGCTGAGAGACAGGGAAGGCCGTCGTAGAGGGGTGGCTCGAGGGGGAAGAGCGGGAGGGTCCAGATCTGACTCATGAAGCTGCTCCCTCACGGGATACAAATCTACAGAGGAGGAGGAATGTGTGGGAGGTTGTCCACAAAAGACTCAAATCAGATGGATTCGGTTAAAACTACTAAACTCTTTGGTAAAGTCTGAAAGAGAGAATGTCTAATACACACACAGATAGGTTTAGTTATATTAATTAGTCTGAAACTGATCACCCACCGTCTCTTCCTTTGGAGAATTTCCCTGGTGAGGTCAGTCTCTCCTAGGGAGAAAAACATTTTTCACATTAGGGTTTTCCCACTCTCCACTATTGATACGCCTCAGTGTCTGAGTTACCGAGTTACCATGTGAAATGATTAGTGGAGCATTACTGCCATCTGTTGACAGCTACAATAACAACAGTTTAAAAGTGGTAACACTGCAGTGAAGACTTTTCTGTGTTATATTCCAAAATGCCTCGTTGTACAGTTGGAGCACAGACTCTTAAAATACATTATTTGTTGCTTCCTACAATACCAACACATTAGGACAATGATGTTTCAAGATACTCACCCTCATCTTTGCAACGCTGCCATCTGCTACAGACAGGATAGAGCTCAGCTGGTTGTCCCAGTTCATGACTAAGTTGATCTAGAAAAAAAATGTTATCAAGGCAAGTTATCAAAAGCGTCATTCATCAGCAGCAGTGACTTCATTCTGACGGTGAAGACGCGGTTGTGTGGCCGATCAGTGATGTTACGTCAAAAAGCAGTAGCTTAACTAGTCTAAGTGTACTAAGTGTATGGTGGTTGGTTAGGTAACAACCAAGACGAGAGCTCTCGCACTTTCCGGGAGATTAAATTACAGCCAGGCCTGAGGTGTTTGCACGTTTCGATTGCTTATCGGCTATCAGCTGCTACTCGGCAAAGTGTAGCGGTGTGCAGGCTGTCTGACAATGTAATGGTATGCCTAAAAAAGCCTCAACCCCCGTGGGGGCAATATACTGTATCTGCGCAGTTTCCAGGAGCAGCTACAGATTTAAACTGGAAGTGATGGAGGGCAGGAGTCCACCCCCACCGAGTGTTAAAGACACAGCAAGACACAAAACACGTCAAGGTCGCACACAAGTTGGAAGAAGCAAACGTTAGATAGCCTCTGTTGGCGTAACCCCAGCTAATTCTCTTTAGCAGCAGTTTTATGACGACTTTTCTCTCAGAGTGGATGTTACTGTCTTGGTGGGTAGGGAAAATATTCACCGTCTCCCAAACACTGAATCCAGTCTATCTGTGCCAACGACAGCGCTTAAAATATGTTACACTTTGCAACAAACATGTAAGGTGTGCTAACAGGCTAACAAGCTAACTTACTCAGAAAACCGTTCCACTCTACTTTTAAATCCAGGAGCCCATAACGGCGACGTGATTGCGTATGACGTATCGGCGGGAGTCTTCTGGGTATTGTAGTAGGCGGTTATTCCGCTCTTTGCTTCTTTAGACACACAGAGTCAGTCACACTGTAATATTGTACAATTGCTCTGAAACGCGTTGTATTGAGTAGTTATTGTCCACCAATTCAGAGCAGTTTGAAGAAATAACGTAAGTATAGCTGATAGGACTCACGCAATAGAACACCATATCCCACAATCCTTCGCTCTATGTTTACCTGCAACAATGGCGGCTTCCACGCTCAATGTGGAAAATGTAACAGGGCTGTTAGAGAACTATTTATCCAAACTGGGACTAGAAGTCCACCCTCTAAAGGTACCGTGGTGGCACTATTTTCTCTTTAGCGCGTAGCTCTGACAGCACGAGGGGCTTCATACTGGAATGTGTCTGTTTATTTGTCTTTCTGAACGTCTCTGCTTTCTGTCTCTTATGTACACAGGTTGCTTGGTATAACTCGGTGCTGCCCTCGTCCCTGCGCCTGGCCTACCCTGATGACAGCCTCGCTGTGGTGGTACTCAGCACTCCGGCCATGTTTGAACAAGCCTTCCTGCCCTTCCTGGAGGAGGGGGGATGCCACAGCCTGACTGACCCCATAGACCAGTGTGTCAAACACTGTGTCACCTCTGCTGTCTCACAGGTCAGGGGTGTGGGGAGAGAGGGGGGGACGGAGAGACAAGGCTTTTTTATCTGACTGTATCCTGATAGAAGAGGTCCAGAAAGTCACACAATCAGATGGTAATTCAACCGTTAAGTACATACTTGAAAAATAGGGAAATAATGCAAACATTGTCAGAAAACAGCCCAACAACAATGCCCACAGCTTTACAATAGATATTGCAGTATTTAAAGCAGAAGTAAGTGGAATGTTTGTGTTAATATAAGTCTTAAATAGTTATATCTTCCGACAGCAATCACTTTTATAGAGTGTTTGGTCCGAAATACGGGTCTGTCAGTCACTCTGCTCTGCTGTAAGCTGAGGAGAAAACTTTCCTTGTATCCTACAACCTTTATCCAATGAGGAGAGAGAACGGCATAAAAGGGCGGTTCTCTCTGTGTGCAGCCAAGGGATGCGCGTGAATGTGGTGACGTAGGGACGAGGGCGGGGACTGCTAACTCCATCGGCTGACAAGAAGTTAGCCAAAACGACCGGATCGCTTACTTCTGCTTTAACACTATGGGAAAATCTCAAGTGCTTTCTTCTCCTCCTGGCACATATTTGGTCAAGTCAAGTCATCTGTATGTATCCTGTGGGTGATGGGTAGCCAGTGGAGGGAGGCAAGGATGGGGGCGATGTGGTCTCTCTTTTTTGATCTGCTTAATTTTGTACAAGCTGAAGACGGGTTGGAGAAAACTGGGAGATACCAAAATACAGTGAACTGCAGTAGGGGAAGAGAAGGCGTGGGTGACTTTCTCCAGGTCAGCGGTACTGAGAAATGAGCGGAGTTTGGACATGGTACGGAGCTGCATGAAACTTCATTTTATTACTTGCGTTTTTTGCATGTGATTTGACAGAGGGGCTAATGGACCAAGATGGGGAGGGATACTGTGGGTTTAAGTGCTGTGTACCAAACAGGATAACTTCAGGTTTGTTTTCATTCAGCTGGAGAAAGTTTGAGGGCATCCAGGCCTTGACATCTGTGAGGCAGTTCTTGAGGTGAGCTAGTTTGTTGTAGTTATTGGGCTCTAGGAGGAGGTACTGTAGATTTGCGTACCGTCTGGGAACAGTGAAAGGTAAATGTTGTGATTTTAGATCATTTGGCCTAGTGGGAGCCCCAGAGCAGCTGTGGCTCACCACCTGTGGTTTCTGTAAAGTGCTTTGGGTGTTGGGACAAGCACTATATGAATGTAATCCATTATTATTATATCTATGACAATTGTAATGTTTGGACTAACTTCGAGTTGGTTATACACCCCCCCTCCCCTTGTTTCTCCACTGCAGTGTTTTCCAGGACAGAAGGTGGATGTCAGATATGACTATGAGATGCTACCAAGCAGGAAACCAAAGTTCTTGGCACAGACTGCAGCACACGTCTCTGGAGCAGCTTTCTACTACCAGCAGGCAGATGTCACCGACCAACCCTGGGCTGAAAAGGTCATTTTTTGTTGTGGGATATGATTTGATTTTTTATGATATGGTTCCAGTTGAAAATTCTGACTTGGAACTTGGAAAATCTTACTTCAGAGTAAGTAATTAAGTAAGAGGCCTTTATTGTCACTGCCTTAAAATACAATTAAACTGCAACTGCCTATCATAGTGGTGGCATACATACTTAAAACCACACACAAATCTTACTTCTGAGTACAAATGGAATGCACCATTATTGTTGTTGTTGTTGTTCTTATTCTTGTTGTTGTCTTCTTCTCCTCCCCTTCCTCCTCCACCGCATCCTCCTCCTCCTCATTGGATGTCATGCACCTCCCTCTGTTTACCCACAGAAAATGTTTGGCGTGTGTGTGCACCCAAGGTTCGGGGGCTGGTTTGCCATTCGAGCCCTGTTGGTGTTTGAACACCTGACGGTGGGCTCTGAGCTGGTGCAGCCTGCTCCTCCTGACTGTGTGCCCACCAGGGAGGGCAGGATAAAGCTGCTGGAGGCTTTCAACTTCCACTGGCAGGTACAGTACCTTGGTACACCTGGACTGTTTCATGTCAAAGACCAGCAGACAGATGGCCTTTAGATCAGAGACAGCCTGTTGTCCTGTGGCCCCACTTCTGAGGAGATATCAGTTGTGTGAAAATATTTAATGAAAAAGGTAATGTAGGGGTTGAGATGTTTTGATCGATTTTGATAGTGGAATTTGTCAATTATTCATTTCTTTTCTTTGTTAAAACTTTTTTTCTCCATTAAGGCCCACTGTAGTTTAACTCAGGAGAATTCCAGTAGTTAAAGTTAATATCATTTAAAAACACTTTCTCTTCATGATACCTACTTTAACCTGTGAGTGGGTTTGTGTATGCTTTTAATGGATTTAGATATGTGGAAACACAGAGTGCAAAGTGTTTAGTAAACTTTTCTATTTTGCCTCACCAGGACTGGGGCTACAGAGATGCTGTCTGTCCAGAACAGACCTACTCTCTAAAACAGAAGGATTACTTTTCCACTCCTCCTGCTCAGCGGTTTGCTCTGCTCAGGACTTGGGGCTTTCTGCCAAAGGATGACCATCAACATGAAACCAACACAGACACGCAGAGCCAGGACAGTGGACATGGGTGAAGGAGAAGAACAGGTGCGCTGTGGAAGTACTGCCCACCCACTCTGAGCACACACCACTCAACTGCCTTATTCTGAACCCTGGTCCACAGGGTGCATGGGATGCTTTTCCAGAACTTGTACTGCTGCGAGGCTGCTATATCATATGTTCACACTACGTTACTGTAATATCTGCCTGAGTGAAAGGCATCTTCTTTTATTGTCTAATGTATTTAATGTGATCCTGACTACACTCATTCATGTACATTGTAGAAGATCAATGGTAAGGACTATTCCAGGCCTCATAGCTGTCACCGTTCAGGCAGCAACAGCTGATCTGATTAGAATTTCTGTTTCAGTAAAACCTGTTGTATTTTCAGAACTACGTAGCTCTGCTCCAGTTGTGCTTTCTGAAAGCTCCACTCCAACTCAACAAACCAGGGGAATCACCATTTGTTTAGTCACATGCAGCCATATTCTGAAGAATGCACTTTATCAGCGTGTGCCATACTAAAACCCCCAGACTGTGTGTGTGATATTTTTATTAGTGTTAATAATGAAGCTATGAAAATAATCAAACTCTCAGGAGTGTCAAACACCTCCAAAGGAGGCAGAATGTAAAAACTGAGCATATAGACAAAATGGGTAAACCAATGACTACCAGTCTGAAAAAGAAAGCTGTAAAGGATCAGTACACCAAATAAAAAAAACAACAGTTGTAGTCGTTATAGTTGTACATTCACAATTATTTTGTATTCATCCTTCCATCCGTTGGTTCAATTGTTTTGGCCTTGCCTTCAGTTTACCTGGCACTCATCTTGCATTATAGATGTGAGCTGCCTCTGCTCCAGCCTGGTGACAGGCTGACAACTTTCAGCTGTAACTATCTCCCTCTGTCACTGAGTCAGCACTCTTCCTACTCAACACTGTAGCAGCGGGACACACAGGTTCATGAGATGTTTGTCTTTTTTAAATTTTTTTGAGACAAAGGTAAATTCAAACAGACTCTTAAAGGCCTAACAGCTGCTCAGAACAACCCATGGTCATCTGCAGCGGTACCACGTGTGCTCTTTTTCTGACTGAAAGTTACACAGGAGGAATGCAACGGTATCAGCAGCTCTGCAGCAGAAATGCATTGCAGAGCATGTCTGTATTTCTACCCCTAGATGTCACTGTGCTCTTGATAATGCAGCCTGTGGCTGTATGCTGCTGTCTAACAGCATCTGCACTTGATAAAGTCAAGTACACAATCTGCAGATAACCTGCCACAAGTATACCACGTACCTACTCTATCTAATACGTAAACTTACTCATTCATTTGAAGCAGGTTTATTCTCACTCCCATCATAATTTACACTTTGCTTCCCGCCTCTTATCCTGCTGAGCTGTCTTAGCTTCATTTCACTTTGTCTGCTGGTTGCAACACCCCTCTCTCTCTTTCCCTCTCATAGTGCATCCCTCTCCTCACCCCTTCTCCCTCCCCTGCTACAGTGTGTATCTGTGTACTGAATCAGCATTTCAGAGCTGTATGCCGCAGGCCTGCAGAGAGGCAGACCATGGAGTTAATTATACTCCCACAGATACTCCATCTCTCCCCTAGCCCCCTCCTCTATTGCTCCATCCCACCTCTTTCTTCCTCCCTCCCACTTTCTCTCTTTCAGTGTATACATCCTAAACTCTGCAGTTCACCTCTTAGTCCTATCATGAGCTTCTAGGGATGTCCGAATATCACCTAACTACCATTCTTATTTTATTTTTCAGCACAATTTCTGCAAGCTGTCTATAGCACAAAACACAACAAGAACAGGTACAGGGAACTTTAGCAGCGCAAATGCCCTTGTTGCAGTGTTTGTCTGCATTCTTGTTTCTCCTTGCATCCCTTCCTCATGATTTTCTTTAGAGACATATGATAAGTGAGAATCCAACCCTCTGGTAGATCTCAGGGATTGCACGTCTCTAACTGCTGTTATGAGCAAGAGGCTGCAAGCTCGGTCCTCACCATCTGCAGCTGGAAATGCACTGATGTCTGGATTATGTCGTGTAGGTTGCATGTCAAAAATGAAGCTAGAAGCTATGGAGAGTGAGGTGAGGCTGAGGCTCCCTGTCCCCCCTCTGTTCAGCATCCTGCAGGAGTCAGTTGTCTCCACAGTGCAGTTTGAGTTTTGGCAGTCAGAGCTACACCATCGAGCTCTCATGGATCTTGTTCTTTTGCTGGTCTGCAGAGGCAGTTTTGCACCTTATTGTGGAATACAGGAGGTTACCAGCAACTGCTTTTTTTTCTTTCATATGATCCACAATGATACAAAGAAAAAGTCATGAGCCAAAAATATTAGGGATTGTTTTAAATACAATTCACACTATATGTTGTAGTTTAAGACTGCTTGTAACAGTGTAGGAGTGAAACTCACAGTAAAGACCAACATAAGCTAATGCTGATCTGAAAGGTTACAATCAATTTGTTAGAAGAAGCAGTGTTAAAAGTCTATTTGGTGTAGCTCTTGAAGATAAAAAACAAAAAACACAAAAAACAAAACAACACTGGACAGTAATGACATGTTTGTGAACATTAAAAATTATTTGGTGCTGGAATAGTTATAAATACATGAAAAAGAAGAGAAAGAAAGGGGGAATAAATGAGTGGTGAGTGGTGTTTCATGAGCTGTGCATCAGTGAAGCAGTGTTGTACGCCCACAGACATCAGTTAGCAACAAGGGAGGGGAAAGGCCAGCAGCGTAGCGGCAACACTGAGTTGGGAGTGGGAGGAGGAAAAGCCCAGAATCCAGAGAATTGTTGGAAGTGATATTTACATTACTCCTGAGTATTTCAAAATGAGTAAAAAGGGAGAGCAGGAAACATCAAGAGCTCTCAAATATTATTACACATGGATGGAGATTTATGAGAACGTGTGACTGCACTTCCTCTTTTTGGTTACTCTAACAAATTATTCTCCCTTTATTCTCGCAGGCCCCCCTCTCTCTAAACCACACCACCTCAGCGTGCACATGTGTTTCCAGAGCTTTTACATTTTTCAAAGCGTCTCCTTATCACTTTCGTTGGATTTGCATAATTAGCTAGTCCTATGCTTCAGAATTTCCCATGCAGCCAATCCCTTGTCAGTGTTGGTTGATGAGGCCAATGGGTGTGAAGAGGGAGTGGTCAGCCAAGGACAGAGGGGTCTGAGGAGAGGGAGGGCTGACTGATTATCTCATTATCAGACTTACCAGTCAATTAAACTAGAAATTCCTCATAGAAACACTCAACTCATATGTGAAGTACAGAGAAAAACATGGAATCTGGACCAAAATTACAAAACCAGATGTATCAATACATGGTACAGGCACTAACATGCACTAAGTATGCCAACATACACAGCTGAAGCAGCCTGCCTGATGGAAATGCATGTGTTGAGCTGTGAGCCATCACTGAGCCTGCATGAGAACAGAAGACTCTCATGGTTAACCAAGTAACCATAATGTGCAGCAGGGCAGTGGAAGTGATCGTGGGCATTCATATAGTGGAAAATGCTGCAAGCAACCTCCCGGCGACTGGGATGTCCACATGTGTATGTGATGTTACTCACTGCTGTACTTTAAGTGTAATATCTGCACAGAGATGTTATGACAGCATTATTCCTGTTTCTCTCAGGGGAGCAACAACATAACAGCATCTACTTGACACCACATCGTCTCCACTTTAAACCCCACATCAAAGAGCGGTGTGGCAGTCAGACAGGAGGGAGGGATTAGCCCAAGGTAAGGTTCCCTTTACATAATCCACTGTTTTAGATTAGCGTCATTCCCCTGAGAATATCATACATTCAACCCCTTGAAACACAGAGGAAAATCACAGCCTCACAGATGTACAGTAAAGACACACACAAATATCCTTTACGTGTGTGTACACAATAGGGTTGTTCTGGAGTATACTACTGTACATGACATGTTACACTTCCAGGGAATGAGTTAAAGTGAGCCAGTGCAACATTGTGTAACAGTGGTGCAGATAGTCAGCAGACAGAGTTAATGTTAAATTAGACACATTAGCCACCCCTAAGATTCCAAGACCCCTGAGTTTACTGACATATTGACATTGCTCCACGTTATTACTCAACAATACTACAGTATGCAATTCATTTGTGTATTATTATTTTATATTTTTAAAGGGATGTTTTAACATTTTGGCAAATTCGCATATTGCCATAATTGTCAGTGCAAGCTGTTTTGAGATCAGCTGGGCTATTTCAGGGCTATTTCCCTCATCAAACTCATCAAATTCACAATCCAACAACTCCAAAACGCTCTCATGGACAAGTTGTGACCTGCATTCACCACGCTATGAAATAATAATGTAACATTACGAGACAGAGTTGTTTTCGAGGCAAATGCGTAAGTGACTTCAAAAGCAAGTAGTTCTAAGTATTTGCTTCATGTATCGTATATGTTACATAATTATACGTAGTGTGGTGAATGTGCAGGTCACAACTTGTCCACTAGAGCGTTTTGGAGTTGTTGGATTGCGTATGTGATGAGTTTGATGAGGGAAACGTAGAAATACCATAAGCCTCCATTGTGTTAGCTGAGCAGCTCACGTCTCTGCCCTGTCGATCTAAGAACAGCTTGCACCCACAATTAAAGGGACAACGAGGAGTTTGTATTTGGTTATAAAAGAGTCTCATATTAATGAGGATGAATCTATGTTACCACTTGTTAATGGGTCCATTTTTGATAAATATATTGTTTTGTCTTTATAGTTATTTTATTATTATTATTTGTTATTTCCTACTTTCGGTTTCGCGGACACTGCCCGGTGGGTCGTGGGCCGCTGAATCGCCATTTATGGTCGGAACTACGACGGTATCTGATCGTCTTCCAACCTCCAACTTTCGAAACACTTATTTACAGTATACAGAACATATACAATTCAGTTCTCATTACTGCACATGAACATTTCTATTCACTTAGATGTGCGTGTGCAGGACCCAGTTGTTTAATAATCACTGTTAGTGCATATAGCAGCTTCATATGTTACCTGAGCTAAACTGAGCTCTGTTCAAACCTTCAGACTGGAGACATCAGAGAAAGAAGTAAAGCATCCACAGTACACAGTACATAGAGAGAACCTATAGCAAAACCAAAAAGGTCTAGTGAAGTCTAACTTTCTCATTAACTGAATTATAGTGTTGATTGATTGTTTATAGTAAAGAAAATACCACAGAGCACTTACTGTAAAGTGACTAGAGGAGGCCTCTTACTGAATGATTACAATTAGCTCCAGCCCACCATCCTTTGCCTGACTGGCTGCTGTGGTGCTACTGTATGAGCTGATTTATAGCCATGCATTAAGTATTACATCACAGCTGCCAATGAAGTCTTTCAGCCTGCCTCTTGTATGAGATCCAGAGCCACAACAAGAGGCCTGGCCCATAAGGAACTGTGAGGAACATTTGCGTCATGCATTTCTGTTTCGCTCTCGTTGTGTTTCTCTCTCTTGTGTTTTCTGTTCACACACCTGTGGAAGATCCCTCAGGCGAAGAAGCAGAGAAACTGTGCAGAGTATTTGGTCTCTTACTGACGTTTCTCTGCTAGATGTCCTCCTGAAGCCTTTTACCTCCTTGTTTGCTTTCACTTTGTGTTTTCACATGGCTCTGCAGCCCCAGAGAGACTGATTTGTTGTGTCACGTTGCTGCACTATGGAGTTAAATTATGCTCACTGTTGGCTGTCATTACCTGTGATTACTCTCAGTGGAGTCTGTAGCTGTGGCATTGCTCTTGTTTGACAATGAAGTTCCTAGACTTTACTCACATTGCCTGAGTTAAAGTGTACAGTGCTGATCTGAACACCAGCGATCATCAAGAACAAACTGTTTTTATGGAGTTTTAAAACAGCTTGCCCTCATCTTCACAGCTGAACATGAACTAAAGATCTTGGGAATCACTTACAGGCCTTAAGCATTATGGTATATGTTTGTCCATCATCCACCCACACTATCATACATACACCCTGATTTGCATCCTGACCATAGCATTACTGCAGTGTGCTGCAGGCTCAGAAACACACTACACACAGTAGGCACTTTATGCGCATCTGTGCATAAACTGCATATTGATGCATTTTTATGTAAATGATCTCCACTCTGAGAGTTACACTACCGCTACATTGTAATGGCTGTTATCTACTCCAAGTCAGTATTTCCTACACAGTAAGTGTTTCTTTTGTTTAGCATTTGACCTTAATGTCAGGAATGGGCTGGTGTGGTGACTGGGTAATTTTACCTGACTGATGTGTTTTGTGCTGGGGAGCACCGCAGAGTAAAACACCAACTGTAATGGAGATGGTCAAAGGATGGTCAAGCCAAAACACTAAAATATTCACAGGCTGATGTGGAAATCCATCTGAGAAAGCTAGAAGAGACCGTAGGCTTTGCTTTCAAACCCGCAGCACTTGGTTCGCCTGTCGTCCACCATTCAGCATTGATAAGTGCAATGGGAGAACAGCTGAATTCATTAGGCTCAGATTGACCTGCTATGACGAGCAATTTAGTTTCAAACACAGTTAGGCACCTGCGGGAGAGAGGAAATTAGCATTTTAAATAGGATGATTATAGGCCAGGCCACTGTGTGTGTGTGTGTGTGTGTGTGTGTTCCTCCTGTGTAGCTATGCACGCAGAAGTCTCCCCTTCCTCTCACTTTGAGTAACACATTGCCATGGTTTATGCCATCTGACATATTGACATAACATAATGCTCTCCTCTCACGGCTGAATGCACTTTTTTATAAATAGGATGCGGGTGCTGAACGCAGCCTGAGAGGATTTCTGAGAGCACTTTAATCTGACACACACAACACAGTGAAACCAGCCAGCCCTACTCCTACATTTAGCTGGCAGGCCTCACAATAGTTGAGTGTGAGCATTGAAAATAACGATAGCTTTCATATGTTGGTTACAGCACAGAGATATAATCAAAGTTTTAACTAGCCTTTGAGTTTATCATTCAGTGACTTAAACGTTCTTTTATTTCCACAAATTCTGTGTTTTGCTCTGTCTTTATAGGCATATTTAATTAGCACATTTTAGTTTTACTAACTTTAGAATGTCACTTTGGTCCAGGCTAAAATAGCTATTAGATTAGACAGAAACCTTTTAGAATAATTGCCATTCAATTTTGCACAAATACCCATGATCCCTATGGGGATGAATCAATGACTTTGGTGATCCCCAGCTAACACCACCATGAGGTTGGCCTTTGTTGGTTTTTACCTGGTGATGTCCAATCAGAGCAGCCAAAGATACTCTACTACTTGTTCCCAAGCGTTATCTTGAAAACCAAACTTTAATGTCCAGCATTAACGTTAGCAAAAACCGTGTTAAAATTTGAAGTTAACCTCAACTGGCAAATGCCCGCACTTAGTAATTTTCATATTGATAATGTTAGCTGTTTAAATACCTAATGTTAGTACTGTAGCCAATGTCAATCTGGCTCTCTGCGTGGTGTTTCAGTATGGACTGCTCCAGGTGGGGTTCGAACCCTGGTCTCCCGCACGGCGGGCAAGGATGAAAACCGTTTTGCCAAGATGACCACTCGGTAGTCAGGTTTGCACGTCCTTTATGGGTGAGTGAGTGCACCCGGACCCTCCGTTACATTAGCAGATGATGACATAAATAGTCCACTTACTATCTCTACTGATAACATGCAACATACAACTTTTATCCACACACATGTTCACAACACGGGCAACAACGCCCACTTGACAGAAAGTGTATAACATTTAATGTCATTGCCATAGCTTGGAACGGGCCATCTTGTCAGAGTATAGAGTGTCTTTGATTGTAGCTTTATAACTTTGATTATCCCTTTGCTTTCTATCACAAATTCTGAATTTCTTTTTCTCTAATTATTTGTCAAAAAACTGCTCACAAAACAGCCCAATGCAAAGATTAGCATGCTAACAGGCTCAACTAAGATCTAACCCTAACCTTAACCCAAGTAGCCTAATCCAAATGTTGCTGTTACTTACCATTAGCAATATGGTAGAAGAACTTGGTGAACAGAACTAGGCTAGCCGCAGAGACACACACACACACACACACACACAGGGTTTTGACTGAGTTAGAAACGCTCCTCCTGACACACATGCCTACACACATTAACATACATGCACACACAATTGTTATTTCAGTTTTCTTGGTGTAAAAAGGGGGGCAGTGTGGTGAAGAGGATCTGTTTTTTCTTCTTTCTCTTCCTTTCCATCTTTCGTTCTGCTCTCTCATGTATTGATCCAAAAAAGTCAGTTTTAGCTGCAGCCTCCAGCAGGATATCTGACTATCCGACCCTGCTTTTCACCAGAACTCTCTTCATTCTCTGCCTTTCTGCCCTTTTTGTTTCCAAGGGTCAGCAAAACCTGCTTCTACTAGCCTACTGATGTGTGGTTGCTGCCTTTACTGATTTTGTGCCACAAACTGTGGTAGATTCTGAAATTCTCGTATTTTTTAGGCCATGGAGAAGGGTTTATATGATCCTGCTAGGGGGGGCGGGAGGGTGGGGGGGGACTGGTGAGTGTATCCCTTCAGGAAATTGTTAAAGATAGGCAAGTGAAAGGGAGCTGGGCAGATTTTAAGCAATAAAGATCCCTGCCTAACTCATGAGATTTGTTGAGTTCATAGCGCTATTATTCTGAGGCTGCTGAACTGCTGGTGAAGGAGGATTCTTCAGTCAAGAGGTTATTACACAGATTATTCAAATGCTCTGACAGATAGGGGGTCTTGTGCCATCCAGTACTCCCATTAATCTGGCCTGCTCTTCTTACTGTTCTTGTATATGGCCCAGCCTGCCCACCAGAAACTGCCTTCATCATCTCTTGTAACTGACTGATTCCACATGTTTTCCCATATTCCATGTTTTAAACTGTTTTCTTGTCTGTATACAACATTTACTGTATGTCACATCTGCCCGTCCTGGGTGAGGGATCCTCTGTCTCTCACCCTGAGCTTTCTTGGGAGTTTTTCCTGAGTGGATGTGAGGGTCTAAGGACAGAGGATGTTGTGATGATGCTGTGTAAAAGCCCTTAAAGACAAACCGTTGGTAAAAATGGGTTGTACTAATAAAAATTGCCTTGCCTTGTTTTCACACTATCATGTCAGCTATACTGGCTTGACTGTGCCGGGGCTCTGCAGCTGTGTGTGTCTCATCTGAGTGGGTTTCTCCTTGGTAATATTCAGTGTCTCCAGAGAGGAGTCAGACTAAACCTAAACCTCAAATAGGATCAAGAAGCCATCCATCACACAAACAACACAGCTACTGTAACCAGCCACTTAGAGTGCTGAGTCAGCAGTTTCTGAGAAAAGGGAGTGTGAGAACATTTCCTTTATTTGTGTTTTGACAAAAAATGCTAAGTGTGAAGGACATGCTTTATGCGGAAGGACTCATTTCAATCATGAGACTCTCTGCAGAAAAATAAAACCCACACATCCCATAGTCTTCTACCTCAGGTTCAAACTGTCCTCCATGTCTATTCCTTCTCCAGAGGCCTCTTTCTTACTGCTGCTACAGAAGAATGGGACTTGAATGTTGCATACGCCTCTTCTCACATTAAAGTGGAGGTTTACATATTAAAAAAAACACGTGACAGGACAATGTGCACATGTGAATATGTGTATGCACATCTTCTGGATAGTAAAAATTGTATGCTGAAGATTTGCATTGATCACTTTTGTTTCATAATTGTTAATGTAGGACCAATTCTCAGTTTTCCAGCCTGTGACCCTGGACTCACAGACTGCATGTATTACTAATGTCCACACTTGTACACATCTGCTGGAATGATGGTTTTCATGCAGAGGTACTCAGTTCTCCTGCTCATCCAGGCCTTCTCCTTCATGATCACAACTTGCATTGTGATCTCATTACTTCCTCACACCATTCCATCAACACACTGGTACAAAGTAGACAGAGAATAAAAGACTTTGGGTGTTCATGGAGAGAGCTACAGTATTTACTGATTACTTCACAGAGAGTGTTTGTGTATGTCTTTGAAGAGTCTCTGTCACTGTCAAAACAGGACTCACACAGTTTATTATGCTGATCCAAATTCCAAAAGGAGTTCAATTACTTGTCTTTGCTAATGTTTTAATTTGGCTCTTCAGTAGAGCACCAGAGTGAAAATCCTGACACTTGACTAAGAGAAAAAGAGAAGGAAGAGAGAGGGAAAGGAGGGGGGGTTGGGAGAGAGAGAGTAAAAGACATGATGAGACCTCATTAAGGCTACAGTGAAGTGAGTGTGTGCCCGTGCACTGCCGGCAAGAGCCAGTCATACGTATGTGTGTCTATTGAAGTGTGTGTGCGTGTGTGTGTGTGTCAGTCAGAGCAAATCTAGGAAGCCCATGGGAGGGTTAAGTAGGGAAACAGAAGAGATTGAGGTGGGAAATTCTCATCAAAAATGTCCAAATCAGGAAAGGTGTCGACAAGAGCCACCCTGCAAGGGGACAGAGGGGAACAGAGGCTTCAGCAAGGAGTGTGTGTGCGTGTGTGTGCGTGTGTGTGCGTGCATGCGTGCGTGCGTGCACTCGTGCATGAGGCAAGAAAAGAAACGCAGTCTGACATAAGGGTGGCATTTTATGATGCTGAAAAGGAGCATAAGAAAATGAGAGTTACATTGCTAAGATTAGCAGATTGAGACGGAGAGGGAGGGGCGCATATGCGTCACGATGTGGGGGCTCCATCTCAGGGGTGAGGTCATGTTGAGAAGGGGTGATTGGACGGGGAGGGGGGGTCCTTGGGGGCAGTCCTGTGGTAATGAGCTATTAATCTCAGAGGAAGAGGAGCTCTATTACGGGAACTCTGAGCTGCTATTCTGAGGTTTAATCTGAGGCACAGAGGCTGGTTCACCTTCTCATGCTGCTCAGCACAGATCCAGCCCCCCCTGTGACAACCTGCTGAATGTAAAGGGAAGGCAAGATTGAGGGTGCAGGCTCTTGAGTCAAATGTGGATAAATGTCCCCAAAACGTTTCAGTGTGATGTGACGTCTCTGTTTTATCTCTCCCTAAAGTCACCTCTGCTCACTGAATTAAAGCAGAAGTAAGCGATCCGATCGTTTTGGCTAACTTTCTGTCAGCTGATGGAGTTAGCAGTCCCCGCCCTCGTCCCTACGTCACCACATTCACGCGCATCCCTTGGCTACACACACAGAGAGGACCGCCCCTTTATGCCGTTCTCTCTCCTCATTGGATAAAGGTTGTAGGATACAAGGAAAGTTTTCTCCTCGGCTTACAGCAGAGCAGAGTGACTGACAGACCCGTGTTTCAGACCAAACACACTCTATGTAAGTGATTGCTGTCGGAAGATAGAACTATTTAAGACTTATATTAACACAAACATTCCGCTTACTTCTGCTTTAATATCTTGTGGGGTTCTGGGGGTGCAATCCAAAATTGTTGAAATGTCTTTTTAAACATGAAGTTGAATTGGAAAAAAAGAAGGAATTAAGTTACATTTAAAAGTCCATCCATCCATCCGCAGATCCTCCTGGGGGACCCTGAGGCATTCCCAGTCCACATGAGATACAGTATATGATCTCTCCATCATATCCTGGATCAGCTCCGGGGGCCTCCTACCAACCAGCGCTGCTGATGCTGCTTCAGCCTGAAATGGACGGATGGATGGATGAGCTGCATCAAAGAGGCCTCTCCATAAACGAGACCGACAGTCACACTCCCAGTCAATTTTCTGCCTGAGCAGGAAGCCATGAGTTTGGTAACTATGGTACAAGATACAAGCTAAAGTCCTGATAAGGCACTTAAGTGTACACTGGATTTTCTCAAAAAAGCCACACTCCACATCAGTTTGTGTTCTTACTTTACCTCTGATCCTTAGCTGATATTAGTTGAAACGTTTCCTCGTCCTTGTTTCTCTGCATCGTTGTGTGAGTGTGACCTGGTGACACACTGAGCTGTCAGGATGGATTCAGGCTCCTCGGAGCTGGCAGCAGAGCCTGGGCCTGGCGTTCTGGCATCGCCATATCTGGTCCTTCAGAGGCCCACAGACACACCGATGCACCACTTACCACACACACACACACACACACGTCACACACATGCCCCTTACATTTGAACAAACACGTGCACAAACACACACACCTTACACTATTAGCTGGGCTGCCAGGCCGAACCCTCTCACCTACAGAATGTGCAGTACCTATATGGATACACTCCCCCCCTGTTTGTCACTTCTCTACCTCCCTCAGCTGTGTTTTTCTCTCCCTCTCTACGTGAAGTGCCAAGAGAAGACAGCTCCACTGCAGTAGCTGACCCATCCTGGCAGAGGTGAGGTTGGATAATAAAACCGCTGGTCCTGCCAAAAAAGACAAGCGGAGATAAAGGAGGGAGGTAAAGCAAAGGAGAGCGGAAGACAAGACAAGTGAAGAGAGAGAGAGAGTGAGTGAGTGGAAAAGAAATGAGCGCAAACAGGAGAGAGAAGAAATACTGGAGGCATGAAGGAAGCTGGAAAAATGACAAGGGGAATTAAGGAGGGTGAAAGATTAAAAAAAAAAAAAGACACAGGAATAAGTGTAGTTCAGGGTTGACAAGGTTTGCATGAGGCTGCAGGTGCAGCATTATGCACCTCTTTCCTCTTCCTCTCCCACCCCTCCATCCATCCCATCTTGAGTGCCAGGGCATTGGTGCAGAGGCTATATCAATCACCTCTCTGCCCTCCTTCCCTCCATCTCGCATTGTGCTGACATAGTGCGAGTGCTTTTTCACATCACTGTAGGACACAGAAAAGACCCAAAGGAAGCACACTTTAAAAAAAGAAAGAGACCACAGTCATTGGTTAAACATCAGTCTATCATTTTAATAATAGTAAAAGATAAAATGGTACTTAATATAAGTTACTGCAGTTTTTAAATAGCCAGAACTGCTAAGTCATACAGAAGCAAGTTCTGTTTAAATTCATACAGTAATAGTTTGATTGTGTGTGTGTGTGTGTGTGTGTGTGTGTGTGTGTGCGTGTGTGTGCGTGTGTGTGCGTGTGTGTGCGCAAGTATGGAAAGCAAAACATGAAAGACAAAACAGGAGAACTACTGTAAGTCAGACAACCAATGTTATAGCCTGCTGATATTTATCAAGACTGTTGTGTTGTATGTTGTGTGTTTTTTCTTTCTAAACCTTCTCATGACCTCTGACTTACAGTCAGGACATATTGTTCCCTCGCTTTTCACACCTGATACAGCAGTTTTTATGAAAACCAACAACCAAGTCTCAGTCCTAGCGGCTTAAAGCGTGAACAAGAACTACAACTAGTTCTGGCTCATTTGCAGAATGTTTCGCCAATAAATTAAATGCTGCTTTCACTTCAAGTTCGAATCAGACTGTGTTGACTTTTCTAGGATGGACGGCAAAGCTGACAATTATTGTTTTCTCCTTCTTACGGTAGTGCAACAACTTTCTGACTGGCCTGTTTCACATGTCACAATCCACTCAGTGCCTACTTTTTCTGCCAAAGGTCACATTTACAAAGCTGCTTGTTCTCACTGAGGGCTTTTCCTTCTAACTGTATTTGTGAATGCTTCCCCTCATCAATGTCTTCCTTGCAGGAGTCAAACTTTGTGGATCTCTAAGACAGAGGCAGCAACTGCCAAGTAAGCATAACATTATACAGTAGGATGACCACAATTATGAGAATAAGACACAGGTTGACAGATAGCAGTGTGTAATTATCCTCTCTACTGTACCATGGTTGTCTAATGATGCTCTTGTCCTTTATAGTGCAACCATCTCCTCTCTTAACACCATTCAAGGGCGAGCAAGCAGAGGGAATCCTGCTGACAGCCACAGTCTCCTCTGCTCCCACGCAACGTCATCTACACAATGGCTCTATGCTAGAAAGTGCGTATCTGTGTGTGTGCGTGTGTGTGAGTGTCTTGTGTTTTTTTCTCCTACTAAGACAAATGAGATGAGAGCGTGACCTATCACCACCACAGCCCGCTGTCAGTCAGGAGACTGAGGAGGATCTAGAGACATGAACTGCTTCAAAGGAAAGGCTCCAAGAAAACACTCGTCTTACCCATGAAAGTGTGTGTGCATGTGTGTGTGTGTGTGTGTGTGTGTGTGTGTGTGTGTGTGTGCAATGATGGGACGGGTTATTGACTTATTGCATTAGATGGTCTCTGTGCTTCATGCTCACGCTCTAAGATCGCCCTCAGAGAAATAACAGGATGAGGCCAAGTACAGAAACCCCCCCCCCCCCCACACACACGCACAAACTCACACACACACACCATTGGATGTGTGCGTACAAAATGTTTTGTCTCTAGCGTTGCTGTTGTGCTTCTGGGGTTTTGTGTTCTTAGTACTGTATACATCTGACAGCTCTGTCTGTCAGACTACGAGCCGAGTCAGTCACGTTCTCTGTTGATGTTCGTGTGTGTGTGTGTGTGTGTGTGTGTGTGTGTGCGTGTGTGTGAAGCTGTAAGATCCAGCAGGAAGAGTTTGGAGGGCCATGTGATGGATTAGAGCCTGCTCTTTGCCAGTGGTGTGAGTAGAGCCACTGAGCAGTTGGCAGCACAACTGAAACTGAAGGGTGGGGGGGCAAGTTGACTGTGAGCCAATCAGGTGGAAGAGGGGTGCAAGGACAAACACAGAGAGGGGAGAAAACATTCATGTGATCATTGACTGAGGTCATGGGTGTGAACCTCTGCTTCCTGCTCTAAGCCCCTGACTGACCGCTGCTGCCCACCTTCTGGCTGTTGTGTGTTTTTGTGTGGTGTGTGTGTGTGTGTGTGTGTGTGTCCACCTGTCACACCCATTAGTCATACACAGACACATTACAAGACAGGCCATGTCCATTTCTACTAGTGAATGTTGATAGGCTCAAAGATGACGAGATGGGAGAGATTTCTCTCTCCACTGCGATTGTTTTCAGCATCCAGAGTGTGTGTGTGTGTGTGTGTGTGTGTGGGGGGGGGGTACTCATACTTCAGGCTACTGCAGCAAAATGCACACACACACACTAAGACACACACACACACAACTGTGCTTACACCTGCACACACACACACACAATAAGGACAGACTAGGTATTGATTTCAGTGAACAGTTGACACAACGTAAACTTTTCCTGGTTAACATAGTGACACCTGTGGTTACCACGGTGACATCAATACCACATTCTTGAACGGCCACTCCAGCTGACATGCAAAAGTAGAGCAGCTGGTGTATAGTAGCTAGGCTGTGTGCAGCCAGACAAACTCATGTCAGTCAATAGTAACGGCCACCTTCACAATAAAAGCCACCGGCTGAACGCTTTTAATGTGAAGCAGCAACAGGAAATATTCTGATTGCATTTGCAGCTCCGATACCATGTTGTGCTGTATGCAGCTGTAGTCCCATTTATTCCTCCTTTGTGTGAAGGTAATTTGGACACAGCATGTAAACATAAAGCTCTGCCGCTAATAATAAAAGTGGTTATATTGACAGGTAGTGACAGAATAAATGGATATTCCTGAAAAATAGTAATAGTCTAATAATGTTGTTAATGTCACTTGTTTTCATAAAAAAAAAGATTAAAACTTGATTTGATCAATCTACAGTTGCTGTTAATACCCAGAGTGAATGTATTTCATGACTTCCTAATACCACTGACATGATATGAATAAAAAAAAGACAACTAAAAGATTTCCAGTAGTGGTATGAAAATTCTTACAATATTTAATTGTGTAGTTTTTATTCATGTAAGAATTCCTGTTCTATTACAGCACAAGAATTCAAGTCAGCTTTTCAGTATGAACAAGTAAAGTCTTGGAAAACTATTCAAACTTTTCATCCATTTGTCATCCTTTAATTCTTTATTTCTTATGATTTATGATGTACAAAACTAGAGACAGCTCTAAAAGAAACAACAAACAAAAGACATTGTATTCAGGAGTCTGTATCACTATCAGAACACACACACACACGCTCAAACGTACACACAAAATGAGGACTGTTCAGTCTCTGCAGTTCTGTTGCCTTCGAGGACATCTGCAATCTGCAGCTCTAACAGCCAGCCAGCTCAGCCTCCTGATCTCTGATCAGTAGGCTAATGACGTTTTTTCCCCCCTGCATGATAATGGATGGATGGACCACACACACACACACACACACACACATAGACACACACGTGTCAGGAGATGACAAAGCGGAGGGGAGAAGTTCCAGGGCAGCCCCTCCCATATTGGTCATGACTTGCTTACGCCAGCTCCATCCAGAACAGAACACCGCCCTCGGCCATGAGTTTCTCAGCAACATCACTATTTTTTTGAGCTCCTCTGCCAGAAAACATTACACTTCCCTCCGGAGTACAATAGCTGCAGTGCCACCTCCACATCAAGATTAACGCCACATCTTCTGCAAGTCACTTTTCACTGTCGGACATGTCACTAATGTAAATATGTCTGAAAACAACTTCTACTACTCCACTCACAGCATGGCGCCCCCTCCTACATGTGTGTATAAACGCACACACACGCACAAAACACAAGCCCCGTTGGTCTTAGATCACTGATATTTTTACTCTGTCCTGTGACCTGTTAACACCAGGATAACACTCCGCAAACACACACATACATATATTTAGATACACACTGCTCACATCCTTTTGGCACCCTGACAGAGTCTCCTTCCACCTACTGCTGGTCAAAGACTGACATTCTCTGTCCGCTAGATTGACTGACAGCTAGTTCCACACAGGAAGTGTTATGTTTAGGTCCATACAGGTATGTAGCTGTGAGCTCATGCTCCTGTAGGTCAAATGTCCTTTTATGAATGTGATGTAACATAAGAAGGATTGACACCGGCAGTCTGCAGGTCGTTTAAAGCCCGTAATCTGTCCCTTTGAACAAATGATCTGATAATGACAGTCTAAAGATTTAACAGATCATTTATAGGTGCATGTGTGTGTGTGTGTGTGTGTGTATGTGTGTATTTGAGTGTGTGCTGGCATTGTGTGAAAGCTGATAACAGATTGAGGGTGGAGAGGATCAGAGGGTGTAGCGATGCATGGTAAGAGAGACCAAAACAGGCGTGTTAATGTTCTCGGGCCTGAGACTCTGACTTTAGTTATGCCCTTGAGTTTGATTGTGCGTGTGAGCGAGTCTATGTGCATTTGAAAGTATATGTGCGTGAGAGAGATAGAGTGGGACGATTCTTGTGTTTGAGTGACAGAGAGATGTTGTATACAGAGAGCCTAAGCAGAAGCAGGAAGTAACGTCGCCATGGGACCTCAACTCAGAAAAAGTCTCCATGTAAGTGAACGAGAGTCAAAGTTTTATTTTGTGATCCGACTGAATTGTGCCATGAGAAAAAAAATATGACCTCTACCTGTTTAAAACATCACGTTTCATGAAGAGAAATCGGCAGTTTATCGTAAAACGGCAACAGAAGAATGTATTTAGTGTGTGAAGACGCTCTACAGACTACAGATCTGGTGTCCCACAAAAAATACCTTGCCAACTGACACGGGAAAGGGCGCCATGTGGTGACGAGTTTAGGCATCTTTATCCGAGTAAGGAAAACGAATTTGATTGGTCGTTATTGAGCAGGCAGGATATTCAACCGAGACGGTGTGTGTGTGTGTGTGTCAGATGTTTGATTGACGGATGACGGATCCAGTATCAGTGGCTGATGAATCGTGAGCAGGCTGACGTATAATTTGTGCGCCTGCATTATCCAATGCGAAACAAAACTACCCCACTTTCATCCCCGATTTACTTCAAAATAGAATTTTGCACAAAGTTTGGGCCCCATTGTCTGATAGATGAGTTATTACACTAATGTTAAGACCCACAGTGGGCTCATATTCAATTTTCTTTTCTGTACAGCTTTAGGAATTTTATTTTACAATAGTTTTACAACAAACCGATGATTTCTCTTCATGAACCGTCATGTTTTAAACAGGTAGAGGACATATTTTTTTCTCATGGCACAATTCAATCAGATCACAAAATAAAACTTTGACTCCCGTTCACTTACATGGAGAATTTTTCCGAACTGAGGTCCCATGGCGACCGTTACTTCCTGCTTCCGCTTAGGCTCTCTATTTGTGTGTGTGTGTGTGTGTGTGTGTGAGACTGTTTTTGATCACAAATTACCCTCCTATAATAAAGACACTCACTTCTGCATCCGTATATTGATATACTGTTAAAGCAGAGATCATAAACCATGATGGAAGTAACCGTGATCATGCACGCACGTATGCACAAACACCCAGACACACACACACACACACAGTCTTCCAAAGGGTTATCATTTACTCCAGCCCATTCATCTGGGGCATTTGAAGCCACTCAGCCGCTCAGAAAATGAATAAAAGCCCGACTATCAATCAGTCTTTCGATAAAGGCCCTCAGTCCATCAGTCAGGATGCTGACCACTGACCCCTGCTCCTTCTCCGCCCCACCTCTACCCACACACTGTCGTCTATCATCTCTACCCAGCGGCAGCGGAAGTGCATGGGGACGGAGGAGGATCGGGCCGGGCTCATGAATCACTCGTCCATGCTGCTCACACAGATACTCTGTGATTGCTCTGCCCCACTTAAACACACACACACACACAGTCACGCATAGGCTACATGAACATACACACTACTACTACTCCTGAGGCTTCCACACTGACAGCTGGGATGTCTGTATGTGTAACATGGGGTCAGTCAAGTGAGGCTTTCAGTCACATTGTATACAGTCATGATTAGCTGCTATATGACTGACTCAGTCGCCCCGACGCCGTCTTCATGTGCAGCCACCATCAACCTGCCCCACTTCTTCCACTACAGCAGGTTGGAGGAGCGTGGAGACTGGAGTGACAACCTACCCAGGACAACATGTACACAAAGACACATAAGGATGAACCTATACACATACACACAGGACACATAAGACATGACAGTCGCATAGTGTTGCTATAGGTAGACTACACCTGCCCATCTTTCAAGATGGATAACCTCTAAAAAAGAACAGGCTGAAAGGCAGCACTTGGATAAATCATGACATACATGAAGCACGTGAGCTCAGCTCCTGATATTCATGGGACACGTATGGAGATGTGCATTCATTTGTGTTTTCTTTTGCTGATTTGCTATTCAGTTAAAATTTGTGCTACATCGGGATGCAAAATTGAATTGAAAATGGAGAACCGATGGGTGCTGCACCTGTAACCACACCCACAGCAGTGATGTCACACAGCAGTGGCACACCCAGAAGCACACTTCCACATCACTATAGGTCAGGAGGTTCAAAAGGCTCCCTGTGGAGTTTTCTTGTCAGAGAAAGAAATGATGTTCACATTCAGAATTGATCATATAAATGCATGTGTCTGTATCTTTGATGCCTACACACTTGTACCACTTTTGCAAGGCTGATTTTTGAAAGTATTTTGGAAATGAACAATCATGTTTGCTAGATGCTGCACTGGTTCTCCTCTGACCATCAGCAGCCACAGTCTCACAGCAGTAGGGCACAAGATGCATACAAAAAGAGGCCTACTTACCAAAACATTGCTCCTTCACACCACTAGTATTCACAAACTCCACAGGGTGCCTTTCAACTTCAAAGGTAACATGTTAATCCCACAAGCAGCTCACTTGGACCAGCAGCACATCCCCTAAACTGTAAGGTTATATTTGTTATTGTAGTCCATTCGTAGTTTTACATTCACATTATTTTGCCATTGTCTTATCTAGTATGACCCAACATTTATTTTTGCTTTTCTTGGACAGATTCTGTCTGGAAGAGACAGTGTCTATTCTCTACTCAAGTGAGTTGCCTTAAGGCTCGGAGGAAAAACAGTTTATTGATATTTACTAGATTTCCCTTTTTATCATAGTAGAGCTAAGGCATCACTCTCACTCATTATCTTCTTATGTATTAATGTATTGTAAAAGTAGTCATTGTGTATGTATGTGTTTGAATATGTTGCTCACATAATGTGTCTTGTCATAATTGTGTGTGTGTGTGTGTGTGTGTGGGTGCCTGTGTGTGTGTATGGGGGTTATTGCTTTCAGTAATCTCAGATCATTCTGTACTCCTGAAGTGAAGGCATAGCAATCCTTATTGCATCTCTGTCTGTCTCTCTCTCTTTCTCACACGCACACACACGCACACACACACACATTGAAGTGTATATTGTGATAACTAACTCAAAGAGAGACAGCAGATCTTGGTTCATTTGCAGAGCCTTTGGTCTCAGAGTCCTCTCATCACTTGTCTTTCCTCTTGTCCTGCTGCCTCACGTTGTCCCTGGTCAGTCTGTCACACCTGCATGCCAGGCTTGCTCAGATCCCCGTTGCCCTGGTTCCCTCCCCCTCCTCCCCCTCCCCTCTCGTCATCGTCATCGCTGTCCAGCTCCTCGCTCTTCCGCTTGCTGTAGCGCTCATAGAGCACCATGAGCACGCCCATTACCCAAGCTGACACCGTGCCGGCCGAGAAGATGACGAAGCCGATGGCGATGAAGAAGAGGTAGTCCCAGTAGCCCAGGCCTTGGTGGCAGTCTGCCCGCAGCTGCATGCCCACCTCCGCCAACCGCTGGCCTGCCAGCTCGGAGGGACTGTGGCACACTGTCTGGCCCTCGTCTGTAGGTGGAAGAGAAGAGAGGGGGGATAAGTCAGGAGGCAAGAGATTAATAGGGAAAGATAGAGTATAAAAGAAGTCACTGGCAGATAATGAGAAGTATATATGGCTGATGATGAAGGGCAGAGTAACAGAGGGAAGAAAAAAAACTAATTACTCTAGAGAAAAAGGTGTACAATGAAAAAATGCCAGGGAGGATACACACATGCACACACACACACACACACACAAAAAAAAACAGGTTGTTAAAATGCAGTGATAACCTTAGTGATAAATGATCCCTGGAGAACTATAGATTTCCTCTGAGTAATGTAGGTCTTTGGTGTCGAGGACATGGCAACATTATCATGCTGCGCACACGCACACTCACACACGTGCACCGAAGGGTGACTCCTCTTGACTGCAGGCCTCTGACACATCCAGCCTCCCACCACTCATGCACATCAGCCAACAAATCGCTCTGCAGCAGAGCAGAGATAAGGAGATGAGTGTTTTCCATGACAAAACATCTGCCGTTCCTAATGAGGACGATGATAATCAGCCTGCTGACTGCAGACCACACAGACAGGCAGAAATACACTGAAGAGCATCTTTATGTGCTCTGATCCTTTGGAGTGGAGAGGTCAAAGGTCAGAGCTGGAGTAGCAGATTCAGTGCTTTGCTTGTAAACAGCTTGGTACTGCTCAACATGCCCCGCCGCATGTTTTCATTCTGCTACACTTTGGAGCATTAGCATATACAGTACCCTCACGTATTTTAATTAAGATGAATGCAGAGTTAAATAGAAAGGAGGGGTGGGGGGTGGCGGGTATCTAATGCTGTGATCAGAGGCGTGAGGACAGCAGGGTACGATAATGTGCTTTTTTTCTGCTCATCTGACTTCATCTCTCGCTGCCAGCGCTGCTAATTCCCATGCTCCTCTTCTCCTGCTTAATTGCACTCTGGAGTTTCCTTTTCAAGATGGGAACAATGTGTGAGATGAGAAAGCTGGGAGAAAGAGATAGGCAGGAGGACCGAGGTGGCACTTTCTGAGAAGGAAGTGCGAGAGCATAGAGAAGTGACGGCAAAACAAACGCACAAGCGGGGAGAAGATTCGACAGTTATCAGCGCGCCGCGCACACACAAAGGAAGGAACACGTGAGATGAAGTGAGCCTGACTTCAGAAGATGAGAGAGGAGGCAAAGGACAGGAGTGCATCTGGTCGCAGTCCTGTCCTCTGATGGATTATTGCTGTTAACGATGTTAATTAAACTGCACTCATCAACCAATAAAGCCAAGGGTCTGAACATGGAAATGAGCGATGGGGGAAGGATGGTGAGAATAGTCAGATATGATCTATATTTTCCAGACTGCTTGCCAGGGCTTCACAAGAGCAGCAGTAGCACTGCTTTAAAGGGATATTTCAACATTTTGGCAAATTCGCCTATTGCCATAATCCCTATAATTTTAGGAGTAGGTTCATTACCTTTAATTGTGGGTGCAAGCTGCTTTTAGATCGGCGGGGCAAAGACGTGAGCTCTACACGGCATGCAGTATTTCATCAAACTCATCAAATACACAATCCAACAACTCCATAACGCCCTGGTGGACAAGTTGTGACCTGAACATTCACCACGCTATGAAATAATAACATAACGTTTACCAGACAGAGTTGTTTTCGAGGTAAATGCAGCCGGAACTACATCCCAGACACGACTGTTGGGCGGAGTGATTTTAAAAGCGCAAGTAGTTCTGAGTATTTGCTTCATGTGTCTTAATGTTACATATACGTTATTATCTCATAGTGTGGTGAATGTGCAGGTCACAACTTGTGCACCAGAGCGTTTTGGAGTCGTTGGAATGTGTATTTAGTTTGATGAGGGAAATGTGGAAATCCCATGAGCCTCCGTTGAGTTAGCTGAGCAGCTCACGTCTCTGCCCCGCCGATTTAAAAACAGCTTGCACCGACAGTTAAAGGTAATGAACGTACTCCTAACTATAGGGAAAAGGGCAAATTTGCCAAAATGTTGAAATATCCCTTTAAGAGAAGCGCTAGAAGAGGCCTGTAGTGAGACAATGGCTAATAAAAGCAACGTGTTGGCCTCGGAGCTCAGTTTGGCCTCTGTGTGTACAGTTCACATCACACAAATTAACCTGAGTAACCTTTTTACAAGCCCTTAAATGCATTATCGTCCTTATATCTGATTTACAGCTAAGATAATCAGGCAGATTAGTCTGATGGACAGATTAGCCTGACTGGGCCTGCAAGGGTTAAAAATACTTCTTCAGCCTGTTTTTATAACCACAAAGTGTTCATCACGTACCTGCAGGGGTCTGATAAAGTTCACGATCGATACAGACTTATTGATCGCCTCACCAGAGGGGGTTGTCTCTGACACCAGGTAACAATTTGTGCTGATGTTGCCCTTAGGTCTGCTGGGCCTGATGACGCAATGGATTGAGAGTGTGCTGCTACGTGATGGTGGTTTGTGTATGAATGACCTGAGAGGTTAGAGCAAGTGATGGTCACACACCCACACCCAGAACCCAGAGTGTAGAACAGATGGTTGTTTTAGTGTGTATCCATCTGTTTGTGTGTGTTCATCTGACGGCTCTGCCTGTCCAGGTAGAAAAAGCAGACAAGGCTGGGGAACATGAGGCCATTAAGTTAGAAGGTGACATTATGTAAGTCATTATAGTGATTAGTGATGTGCACAGTTATTCAATAGCAACAGATGAGCTGAGCAAGTAATCACGCTCAGCAGCAGACACTTTGTCCTACCCCAGTTTGAACAAGTCCCTCAGTGGAGGGAGGTTCAGACACTTCCCCAAACTGTCATCTTATATTCCCTCTCCTCTTGTCTCCACTTGCTTTCACTCTTCCAGCACATTTCCTCAAGCAAAAGAGGGAAAAAAATATTATTCCACTTCACTCTGCCTCTGTCTTAAATAGAAATGTCTCAATTCAAGCACAGGCAGGAGAGGATAAACGTGCTGCTGACAATGAGAAGTCAGACAATTATGCGCAGGTGTCGTTACAGAGCAGTTAAGCTTTAGAAACGGTGTTAATCACTGTTGCAAATGTAACAATGAAGCAGTCCTTATCCTCCATTTAATGTAGTTTCTCCTTTTAGGAAGCCAGCTATCAAGGTAATATTAGAGTGGCAGGCAACATCAGACTCTATGGCCACTCCAAGGATTCTCCACCCAATGGGATTAGTAAAATTATAGGAAGTAAATAGTTGTAATATTTTTATTGTGAAAATGTGTTGCAGCGTCTTTATGGATTATGTTGCTTTATTCAAACTTAATGGAAAATTGTTGAGAAAAAACATCTTTAATTACTCCAAACTTCCTTATCTCTTGTTGTGTCTCACTCCTTCCCTCCCTCCACCGGGTCACACGGCCTTCCCTCTGTCACTCTCTGTCACCATCTGAGACAGCCTGGGCTGGAGAGCTGATCCTCTCTGTCTCATTAAGCTTGCCTCCAGCCTCCAGCGTGAGCATTTCTTCTTCTGGATCCGTGCGTGTGCGCAGTGAGGCTGCTGTCTATTACGTTGTACAGTATAAGATTCATGGCCAGATGCTGGAACCGAGAGGGGCATCAGTGACTGTACAAACACACACAACAGCAGCAGGTCCCTCTGGGTATTTGGGTCTCATCTGTCCTGCTGTTTCTTGCACTTTGCCACAGTTCAGACTTTTTTTTTTTTTTTTTTACACAGGTCTTGGATGCATATTACTGCTGCCTGGTGTTGTGTGAAAGAAAGGCCTGAGCTACAACAACATTCAACCAGAGTTTGGAAGGTGCAGATGCATTAGAAAGCTGTTTCAAGACCAGGTCAAAGTGAAAAAGTTCATCTTTCACCCAAAAGCTGTTGACATGGAGAAAACTACTCTGAGCAAAAGACCAATTACTGTAATATACTGGGAACTGATCTTCTGGATTTGTGTTGAGGCCAATGCAAATACCAGATCATATGTCAACACATGGATAACTCCATCTAAAAGCTATATTTAAGCTTTTACTTGACAATAAAGGGCATCTGTGATGTAGCTATTTTACTTTTGATAAACAGCGACTGGTGCAGCCACAGTTATGACATAATGCTAGAAGACAAGATGGTAAGCTATTGTTAGCCTAACTGTAGTGGTAATTGTGGAATGAAGGAATTGACAGTGTGGCAGTGTGTTGTAGTGATATCTATCTGAAGTATGACCCAACATGATTCACCATAAGTGGCTGGTCTTACGAAACCAAGCAGGACAGCACTGATTCAATTAGCAATTGAATTCATGAGATGTACAGTGTATGTTTATTCAATCCAATATATTTCATTTAACTCATTGTTTGTTTATGGAAGATGTGTAATCTCTCCTTTCAAAAGGTATATAGTCTCAAAAGTCAAACGTACTGTGTCATTATTGACATGATCTAGTGTTAGACTATGTAAGGTTAGTGTCAATTACACTGTTGTATTGTGTGTACAAATACAAATGTCAGATCATTGCTAAACATTGTCAGGTAATATATAAGGATGATATATAAGGTCATTCTTTTACATGCAATGGGAAAGGAGAAGCTTTTGATCTTCACACTCTAACTGTTTTTTTCCCCTTTTGCCTCTGAGCAAATGAGGCTATATCTTATAGATAATTCATGATTGCCTCGTTATAATAATCCGAGATAAGAGGAAATATTTGAGCATTATTGAGGAACACAGGACAAAGTGTCAGCCTGGATGATTCTGTCTCTGTTCGGTCCCTCTCCACCGTCTGCTTCTTTGTCACTCACTGTTTTCTCACTCATCCCATCACTCAGGCTGGAAAACCACTCAGACGTCGTTCTGGCAGAATGCCCTTGACATTAGTGTTTGTCCCTGTTTTTCACAGGCACAATTTCTTACACCAAATCTCACCTTTAATAAAGTAATCCCTGGCAATTTGATTTAAGGATAAGACTCTTGTATGCTGATACAAAATTTAAAGAATTCAAATTTGTGGCATTTACTGCAATCACAGTACTGGATATTTATATCAAATCCAGTCTTGACTGTTTGAGCTATAACTATCGTTCATGAGGCACTTATTAAAACAAGCTATTTGATTTTAAAACATTATGTCATTTTGAAAACATATCCATAAAATTTAAAAGGGCCCAAACTGTTTGTGGAGGTGAATATTGGCCAACATGAGCTAGAACTCATGTTGGCACATTTTGCACTGTGAATTACTGTAAAACACTTGTGAATGTGCAGCACTGTTTTGTTGAAGGAGAAGTACCCCTGGACCTAAACCAGTGTGTGTGTGTGTGTGTGTGTGTGTGTGTGTGTGTGTGTGTGTGTTTTTGAACCTCTCTGAGAGAAAGTGATGCAGAACGGGAGACGTGTGTGTCCTCTCCTTTGTTCCTGCTGAGTAGCTGCAGCGCTGAAGAATTCACTTTTTTTTTTTTGCATGCTTGCTTGCTGCACTGCAGTTTCCATAATTCTTCACCTTAAATAAGCACTAGCTGTGAAATCCTGCAGCATGAAGTAGAAACATGATGGCCCCCCACTCTGCCCTTCTTATGAGTTCCACTGGTCTGAACCAGTAAACATTCATCCTTAGTTACAAACATCTTCTCTTGGCCTGCACTTAGACCTCGTCACTATTGTTTAGGTGTTGCCTTTTTGTAAGGAGAACATGGTGGTCATCACCTGTCTAAGAGCCATCTTGTTGCAGTGCACGGCATTATGCCATTGTGTTCTAGTAATATTTACCGGTGTCAGTGTGACACTATGTAGTATGCTGCTGTCTGGACGTGGAGCTACAGCCCTAAAACACACCACAGGCCAGAGGGTGTAAAGACAAGATAGTACCGAGGGAATTAAACAGCTGCAATCAGAGGAATACACGCATGGACCACTTCACTTTTCCAGACACGTACTGAAGCTATACTCCCACGCAGTGCACAAGATACTCGCATTGCACATAAAAGCAGAATTTACCAGGAAATTTGAATGGGATTCAAAAGGGTTGTTTTATTTGATGCATAAGTGAGTGCAAATGTTACTGTTTACGTTTGTGTATGTATCTGTGAAATTTCTCCCTGTGCAGAAGTGTCTGAGTGGCTGCGACTGCAAATCGGTGATACAGTCTCTGTGTCAAATCATCAGTTGGATGGGTTCCAACCTCAGCAAGTGACACAGTGACAGAGAGCGAGGCGCATCCCCTCCCTGGGTGAGGGGCTGGTGTAAAGGGGAATAGATGCCACTGTAAAACATTGCTGACTCTCTCATGAACTTCGCTCTGTTTTCCTGCAACTCGTTCCCTTCTCTCTGCTGCACGAGGCACGAGAGAGCAACGAGCGGCGGGATAACAACAACCAGTGTGTTTGCACCGTGAACACAAGCACAAGATTAGACGCCTGCGGTTAACAGGGCAGCAAGTAGCAGGTGTAATTTATGCATCTGACACACATATGTAGTATGTGTACCGTATGTTCACATTACACTATGGCATTAACCTGTGGGGCAAAGAGCCTGTGCTGTGAAGTGGGAACAGAGCTCTTTATGAGCAGATTATGCCAAAGCATGTGGTTGTGGTGTAATATAGAGGGGGAGGTGAAGACTTTAAGCCCCCCCCCTCCATTGACCAAAACCTTGCATAAATGTCTGATGACACAACGTGTTTCCCATACAACCGTCCAGCCAGACGAGCTCTGCTGACACCTCTGTAGCTGTCACTCTGGTTTTCCCTTTCCCTGCAGGTTTTCAGTATGTATGAGCTCTGTAACTGACCTTGACTCCAGTCCTGACCTCACTGTGGAAGCAGGTTGCTGGAAACAGGATGGGATCTGTTATTTATGAATCCATTTGTCCATATAATCAAAGGGGCTTTGATGTTCTCTTTCCTGTTGTCAGCAGTAGGCATTGATTTTGTGTTTTGGAAGATCAAAAGATCTGTGATGTGTAAGGTGAAACTATTAAAAGTTTGGTTGAAAATGGATGGATGGCGTGGCTGGCTGACTAAGGATGGATGGATGGATGGATAAACGGACGGAAGGATGGATGGACAAACGGACAGAAGGACAAATGGCTGTCTAGGGATGGATGGATGGACAGAGGGATGAATGGATGGAACAAACGATGGAATCGAAGATTTGCCTCCTTTTCACTCCTGATAGGCTGTTTTAGCCTAATTTTGGCTCATATTGTCAATTTGACACCTGACAAAGAAAAGTTGTAAACCTAATAAACTCAGAGCTGAGTATGTGGGAATTCACTCTCACTTTCTTTTACATGGTTTTATTCTCACAAATGTACCTGTGGACAGGTGTGAATTTGACACATCACTAATTTGACATACAGGCGCAGAGGTTTCTCTTTTCAACCAAACTAAGTTTCATTTTTCGACATCTTTTAACCTAGAAGTGTCAGAACGGCTCCTACAGTATAAGACACCTGTGACATAAAATAATGAGACTTTTAGACCCCGCCCCCTTGAGAGTGAAGCTCAGATAGCTCACCGTCATTTACCCATGTAAACGCATCATACCGGGGTTGGAGAGGACTAAGAATAGCTGACCTTTTCTTCATCACATCCACTAGGGTTGAATAACTCACGCCTTCACACTCCTTTCCCCCTCAAATACGGCATTAGTCAGATTACCACCATCCTCCTTTCCATCATTTCTCTGTATGATCCTTTCTTCCGCTAGCCAAGGATGAGTGGAGAGCCAGAGTGAAGGTCAGATAGCAACAGCTCTCTCTCTCTCTCTCTCCCTCTATCATTGCGTCTTATCAGCCATGCTCTCTCTATCACCTCCCACTTTTTATTCCCACTCTGGCACATTAGCATTTGTCTCTCCTCCAGCCTTGATCAGTCCGTTTCCTCCTTCTTCCACATCCTCCTGTTTCACTCAGCTTTGCTCCATCATCTTCACACTCTGTTTCCCAATTTTACTCTCTGCTTGTGTTGTGTTTGTTCGCACACGTGCAACACACAGGCGTGCACGAGGACTCACAAACCTGGGCTGCCTCAGGTGATCACATCATCACAAACACACCCACACAAGCATTGCATCAATCATGGTTTCAAGCTCACACTGCAAAATGCACAGAGGAATAAATACATACAGACGACGCGACTAAACATGTAGGCTGGTTGAATTCGATATGCTTCTCTGCACCAGATGGGTCTGAGGAGTTGTTCCAGCTGATAAATAATGTATCATCTACCTGTAGAAATTGAATTGATGCCCTCTTGTCATAATGAATGTTTTAATGGATTTGAGTGACAGATCTGGGGCACAGACGCTTGGTAACTCTTCTATGGTCTGTCTGTTTTTTCTTCTCCCTCTCTGTATCCAAAGTCCATCTTAATCTGTTGGCCAATTCCTCAGCCCTCTGCGTCTCGCCTTATCTTTCTGTCCTCTATTCTTTTGTCACGCTCTCTCATCTCATCTCTCAAGTAATCTATGATTCACTTTCATAAAAAACAAATCATACCCGGCAGCTGTGAAAAATGCCCTCTTTCTTTTACTCTTCCTTTCTTTGAACCTGTGACCTCTGTTTCTTCTCCCTTCTCTTTTTATGAATATTTAACATTTGCCCCGTGTGTGGCCTCCTGCCTTGGCTCTTTGCCTGTAGTTTGTGAGCTGTCCGGGCCACCAACGAGCAGCCAGAAAAACTTTGCCCCAACGTTGAAGCCATAACATCACCAACTCTGCCAGCCACTTACATTCTGTGTGTTTAGCTGAGCAGCTTGTCAAACTCGACCTACAGCAAGTACAGCAGGTCGTTCAACAAGCTGAAATCTCATTACAAGAGAGGAAATGAAGGCTCATTCCTCAGGTTCAGATGATTGTGAGGGAATATTTAGGTTCTCTGGAGGGGTGGGGGTTCTGACTTTTTGGAGCATGATAGGAGAGTATATACTGTAAACTGTAGACAAGCTAAACATTTACTATATGACATGAGCAGGGGCAGGTCTTTGACATGCAAGATTTCAAAGTTACATAAGACAATAATCACAAAGAAGGGCTCATTATTTGATCAGCTGGGATCACGTGCAGTTACAGGAACTATTTTTAACTTTTCCTTTTATTTCTCCATAGCATCACCCTCATGAACTCCAGTCACTGTTGTATTTAAAGCAGAAGTAAGCGGAATATTTGTGTTAATATAAGTCTTAAATAGTTATATCTTCCGACGGCAATCACTTATGGCGCATTTCCACTAGCGCGCTTCGGCTCGGCTCGGCGCGCTATTTGCGTGTTTCCACTAGCACGTAGTACCTGCAACCAGGTACACTTTTGGTATCACGTCAGCCCTGGTTCCAAGCGAGCCGAAGCGTTACTAAAACGTGACGTCAGCCGACTGCCTTCCACTGATTGGCCGATGAGTGTCGTCACTGGAAGCGACGACCGACAACAGAAATGTTCCTGCTGAAGCCTGAAGCCTGTTATTACCAGAGAATTTCTAATATTGAGACTGGCTCTGTTATTACGTGATTTTATTAAGTTTTAATATTTTTTCATGCGAGAAAGTTACTGTTTAGATCCCCAATGTGCGGTTAGTTTATCCAAACGACGGCTGTTTAGAAGTTTGCCCCGATGTTTTTCGGAGAAGTGAAGCTCCAGGTCCGAGCAGCGACCGCGACATAGAGGCAGCAGCCCGGCTCCTGACGTGCTCCGCCGGCCAGCCTACGAGCCTCGCCCCGGTGGAGACACAAGAGCAGCACTGCCTTGGGGTCTGTACGCACAGAAAACACCACATTTACATCAATAAATAAATGTTTTACAATGAACCAGGCCGATCTGAGAGCTGGCAAGACTCTCCGGTAAGGCATATTGAACGGTTAAATGCCGTTAACGGGACGAGAGCAGTCAAAACGGCGGTTTAAAGCTAGCTACAGCGAGGGTAGGTTCACTTCCTGTTTACAAAGTAAAAGCACCAATTCTATCGTAATGGCTTTCCTTGTGATAAAAGGCAACGGGTGTTTTATTTTGTGAAAATAACCGGAAGTGCGTTGCTCACTACGGCTAGCTTTAGTAACGCCGACTTCGTCGAAACAAAATTGTAAACAGCTGGTATTTAGTCAGATTTTCAACACGTTGGGGATCTAAACGACTACTTTCTCGCCTGAAAATGTTTCAAATGTTGCTAAAGTTATATATTTACAGAGTTTAGAGCGTTGCTCGGCGCCGCGTAAATGACGTCACGGCGGCACTAGTGATACTCAGTTGTAATGGAAACACAACCAAACCGAGCCGAGCCGTGCCGAGCCGAGCCGTATCGAGCCGAGCCGTGCTAGTGGAAATGCGCCATTAGTGTTTGGTCTGAAACACGGGTCTGTCAGTCACTCTGCTCTGCTGTAAGCCGAGGAGAAAACTTTCCTTGTATCCTACAACCTTTATCCAATGAGGAGAGAGAACGGCATAAAGGGGCGGTCCTCTCTGTGTGTGCAGCCAAGGGATGCGCCTGAATGTGGTGACGTAGGGACGAGGACGGGGACTGCTAACTCCATCAGCTGACAGGAAGTTAGCCAAAACGACCGGATCGCTTACTTCTGCTTTAACAATACAAGGTGATGCCCTCTGAGCAGCAGGCCTTCTTCAGCCTGGACACTGGGGCTGCTCTTGGCCAGGAAACAAAGTGTGATGCTGAAATGCAGCCTTTCCTCTCTGGCTGGGAGGTAAACAGAGTGTTCCCTGCGCTCCTCTGTCTGTCTTCTTTTCACTCTGTCCCTCCTATCATCTCTCTGTCTTCTGGACAGTTATGGCTTAAATGCACCCGCCAACCCTGCTGTTTACCTGGAGCCGCACTTTGACTTTAGTGTCTGTCAGAGCAAACCTTTGTCAGTGACACAAAAACAAGCTGAGAGGTGGAGCAAAACACAGGGAAACGCTCCTGTCACTTCTAAAACCGCTGCTGAAGGAGAAAATGAAACCGTCACTATTTTACAGAAATCTACAATAAACAATGTTGTCATTAAAAAAAAACACCATCAGCAACAGCAGCAATATTAACAGCTCCAACACACACACATAAACACTCAAACACTCGCATGCACCTGATTCATACTCACACTGAGAGGTAATGACAGCTGGAATCTCTGTACATTACACTCACATCCCTGCAGTCAGATCGCAGGCCACGCATGACCACAGAAACACGCTTGATCACATCACTTGACCTGATTCACTCTGTTACACTGGTTTACAGTGGTTGTTTTTATCACTACATGATCTGTCAGTTCCAGAGACTGAGAGTGTGTGATGTGTAACTTTTGAAGTTAGTGTGATGACACGTTTGGCTGTAATTCCTCTGCTGTATTTTAAACTGTGGCCTGTGGGTGTTTTGTGTTGTGCCGCTTAAGATTTAAAAGCTTTTTCTCTGAGCATCTGATTTTTTTTTTCTAGCAGAAATTTATTTGTGTGCACATTACAGTAAGTACGTGTGAACGCATGTGTGTGTGTGTGGTGTGAGTGCCTGTGTGTACTTCAGTGTGATGTGAAAGTGAAGGTGGATAACAGGTTTGGGGAGCATCTGTCTCCAAGTGGCCTCCACTCTGCAGCTCCTCATCCCTTCATCTCATCAGGATCTGGCCCTTAGGGTCTCTCCTGACCTCCACTCACACACTGACTCACACTCACTTAAGTGAAGTGAGTCACACACACACACACACACACGCACCCTCACACACAGACACATGTGCACTATGTCCTTAATGGGAGCGTACGAGTCCAGCTTTTTTGAGCGCCATCATTAACCATCTGGACTAAAGGGGCCGAAGCGCCAGCACACCCAAGTGTATACTGAGTGTGTACGTGTTTGTACAAGTGTGTATGCCCATGCAAGTGGGTTGGGCCAAAAAAAAGAAGTACAAAAGGATTTCATTATCAGTTAATATGTTGATTATTCAAATGATTAATTGATTAGTTGTTTGGTCAATAAAATGTTCAAAAATGTTCAAAAATGTCAATCAGTGTTTCCCAAACCACAAGATGATGTCCTCTATTACTGTTACTAGATATTCAGTTTATTGTCATAAAGGAATAAAGGAACCAGAAATATACACATTTAAGAAGTTGAAAACCACTCAAACTGATTATTCAATTATCAAAATAGTTGACGATTAATTTGATAATCGATTATTGCGCGATTAATCGATCAGTTGTTGCAGCTCTAAAAAGGACACAATCATCCTCTCAGTATTATCTCTGTCCTCAGGACCAAGACAGATGAAGCAGTGTAAGATCAATTTGTAACACACACACACACACATACACACACACACACACACACACACACTGGCACATGTGCACAGATGCAGAGACACAGTTTGTGTCTCTGAACACACACACACACATGCTACGACTTCAAAGCTAATGGTTTGACCTCAGAGTCAGAGCAATCAGAGGATTTTGTTCCCCTGCTCCTCTCTGCGTCACAATCCCCTCAAATTGCCCTTCTCATCTCAGTAACATCTTAAGTTTAGTCCAACAAACTGATTAGTGTGACAGTTGCTTGAACAGGGTTGCATTAAAGCCACCTATGAAATCACCCAGACTGAGCCTCCTGGTCCTGGACCAGCTCACATTGTCTTAGCATGTAAATAGTTAGTTAGTTAGCTTAGTTCTAAGCAGGTCAGCCTGGTTAGCTCTTGTAATATGTGTTGTGGTCTTGCTCATAACTGTGTGTGTGTGTGTGTGTGTGTGTGTGTGTGTGTGTGTGTGTGTGTGTGTGTGTGTGTGTGTGTGTGTGTGTGTGTGTGTGTGTGTGTGTGTGTGTGTGTGTGTGTGCATAAATATCTGCAGAATAAAAGGAAAGCAATGGTGCAATAGATGGCCATCAGGGACTTACACTGACCAAGCGCCCACAATCAAATTACCTAAATGAGCTGATGTGACAATAACAAATGATTAGACCTTGGAGTGTCTTTGGCTCATGGTAATATTGCACACAAACCGTTTGTTTACTTGCCAGGAAGCTGGCCAGCAAGAGAATCCCACCTTCGGAGCCAAACTAAGGAGAGACCACCTGCTGCAACTTATCAGGAGCACAGAGCAAAAGCTGCAGGCAGGATGCTTTATTATATGAGCTGTCGTGGACCAAGGTAGAAAAGTGGCGCTATATAAATACACACCATTTACCATTTACCAAGTCTTTGAGTGTAATCTAAGCCAGTGGACCCCTAAACTGATACAAATTAGACCAGGAACCCCTGTTTGTCAACATTTTGAAACAAACACCAGAAATGCACAAATAATTGTGATGAGACTGAATAACATTACTTTTTTAGTCAATGTAGCCTACATTTAAATTAGGGCCAATGCTGTGAATTTTTAGAAAGATTTTATAGAAACTTATGGAAAAGGTTTTTAATATTTCTTGAAAAAAATCTTATAATTTCTAGAGAAAAGTCTAAATTCTAGAACAAAGGTTTTAAAATTTCAAGAAAAAGTTGGAGACTACCCTAGAACCCTCTCCAGGACCCCTGGGGGTCCTCGGACCTCACTTTGAGAGCCACTGATCAGACCACTGGAGTTCTGCGCACATCTCAGACTCCTTCCCGTCCTCACCTTGGAACTTGAAGCCTTCGATCTGGACCCACAGACACAGGTCCTCCGTGTCACAGTCGCAGCTCCACGGGTTCCCGCTGAGCCCCAGAGAGCGCAGCGCGGGCAGGGCGATCAGGCTGCTGATGTTCAGGGCCGTCAGGTTGTTCCGGCTCACGTCCAGAACCTGCAGAGCCATGTTCTCCGAGAAGGCATCCGAGTGGATCTCCCCCAGGCTCGGGTTATCCGTCAGCCGGAGCATCACCAGAGACGCCAGCGGTCCGAAAGTCCGGTCTTCGATCTGCAGCAGGGTGTTAAAAGACAAGTCCAGGTAGGCGAGCTTGCGCAAGTTCCCGAAGGTGGACTCGGAGATCTCGGTCAGAGAGTTGTTGCTGCAGTCCAGATAGACCAGATCGGACAGGTAGTTGAGCTGCAGCGCCGGCAGGTCTCCGATGCGGTTGTTGGAGATGATGAGCTGCCGGGTGGCCAGAGGCAGGTCGCTGGGGAACTGGCTGAGGTCCTGGCCCGCGCACTGGACCACCAGCTGGTCGTCACACACGCATCTGTCGGGACAGCCAGCTGTCAGAGCCGGGGAGGGGGCGACCCCCATCACGAAGATAAAGAGGAAGAGGAGCCGGAGGGACTGGGCGCTAGGCTCGGGCAAGAGACGCATGACGAGGCCGCCCAGAGCGTCATGAACTCGGGCTGAGCTGGACCAGGACTCCCCGGCGCTCCCCGGGCATCCTGCATGGGTGTGTGGAGCTGAGACGGAGTCGGAGGGGCTTCTCGGGGTGTCGGGCTGCCGCTGCCTGGAAGCCTGGCTGCTGTTTATATCCAGCCTCCCGTTCTCTCTCAGGACAGACTATCGGTCAGTCACTCACACGCACTCTGGCGCGCCGCGCACGTCGCCATAAGACATGGTTTCAGAAGGTGACCGAGAGACGCCGATCGCTCTGTGGATGAGAATCCTGCTGCGGCTGCTTACCGGACTCTGTCCCGCCAGAGAAGACCACCCGGCCGCTGAACGCTGTCGATCATCTCGGTGAGTCATCTTAGAGAAGGAGTTGTCGCCGGCGGAGAGCGTTGTTTTAGTTTCCAAACAAACACCATGACTTCTGCAAAAAATAAAAAATAAAAAATAAAGAAAAAAAAACACCCGGAATCCTGGATGTAGACTCCTCGAAATCTTCTGAGCTGAGACGCACTCTGCTCACACGTGTCCTTGACTGGGTCTCTGTGTGTGTGTGTGTGTGTCTGTCCGGTAGACCAGGACCAGGACCAGGACCAGGACCAGGACCAGGACTAGGAGCGCTCTGCGTCCTTCCCTCCGCTGCGCTCAGACAGATCTGGAGCCGGTGTGTGTGCTGCGCTGTGACGGAGACACTCTCTCGCTCTGCGCTCCCTCTCCCTCTCTCTCCATCAGCTTGAGCCTGCAGCTCTGCACACACACACACACACACACACACACACACACACACACACACACACACACACACACACACACACACACACACACAAATAGCTGCTGTTTGTGCTGTGTGTAAATTGACACGGGAGTAATTTGCACGGGTGGTGACGTCACCAGGTGAGGGACAAGATGACATCCAGAGTCAGAGAAACTCAAAGAAATTAGACGAGGATTTCGCTGTGTGTGTGTGTGTGTGTGTGTGTGTGTGTGTGTGTGTGTGTGTGTGTGTGTGTGTGTGTGTGTGTGTGATTTACCAGGCTTTATCTCTTGTGGTCCAGTGGCTCATTTCTTCTCACTCTGTCCCTCAGCTGTTTGTGGACAACGCAGCCTAATGGGATTGCGTGTTATGGGTTATTTTTTCTTCTGACACGCTCAAAGTTTAGTTCGGGGAGACAGTGAAGTTAGATAGATAGATAGATAGATAGATAGATAGATAGATAGATAGATAGATAGATAGATAGATAGATAGATAGATAGATAGATACTTACGTAAAACAGAAGAATGCAGACAGATATAGAAGCAATATATATATATATAGAAAATACAAAATAAAAAATAAAACATACTACATATATACAATCACCTATATATATTTGACACATGTACACATATAAAAGGAGGGGGGGGGGGGGGGGGGGGTTAGGCTGTGGCCACTCAAGTCTGATTGTGTCACTGAATAAAACAAGGTGGACTTTTGGATTTAGTCAACCGTCAACCACTGTTGTCACCTAACCACAGATCTGCCACGCTGCTGTGCTCCTATAGTATTAGACATTAGTGTTGGGTTATAGTAAAAAGATTAAAATGATGAGCCTGATTATTGATTAGCTTTTACCAGCAACTTTCTGCCTCTGCAAAGGTCACACAGAGGTCATTGGTCTTCAAGTTGCACCACGACTGATGATTCAATGAAATTGTGATTTAAAGGAACAAATCTGGTTACCTTTTAACTTAGTCATGGACTGGAAAAAGAGGGAAACCTACCCTGCCTCTGCCTACTAGCATCTCTACAGTTTACAGATCAACACAATGTATGTCCTTTATTGGATTTGTACAATTACGCAAGTTTAGAAGTGCCAAAAGTAGTAAATGCAAGAAGTAAATGCTGGAAATGTCAGAACAGTCTGTTAAAGTCAGTCTGGTTTTCAGCCTGGGAGGTCTAGGTCATACAGAGGAGTAGATTATGAAGATGCTATATGATTGCTGGCATAGGAAACAATCCAAACTAAAAAATATATTAATTATTATATTATTATATATTATTTTCTGTTCTAGATTTTTATTTTGAAAATCCCCCCTGTATGCCTTTTAAAAAGTTGTTCAATAGAAATAATCTGAAAAGAACTGAGGTTCCTTCCACTCACTGATGTATAGACATAGTGAGGGCTCACATGGATCATGGCAGACTGTAAAATATTACAGACCTGACTCTTTCATTTCAAAGCGTGCTCAGGCACAGATATCTATCTTCAGTCTGATGTATCATTGTGGAAGGAAAGCTTGGCTGAGGACTCTTTGATCAGGGTCGGTGTCTGTCTGCTGTGTAGGCTACTGTCTACATGGCCCTGCTGGATCGTGTTCACAGATAACCGCCTCGGTAAAGTCCGCTGATCGCCATCGTTAATGTTACTTTTCTCCCTGACTGCTCCAAACGGTGTCAGCTTCCAGAGGAGCACGTGGCTATCTTATATGCACGTTTGTGAGTGGATGCAGTTGTGCATCATGGATACAAGAGATCTGGAGGTCCTCTGTGGCATGGTGACATGTGTGTGTGTGTGTCATGCTTGTCTGTATGGATTTGTCTTGCCTTTTTTGGTAGGATTTTGTGTGTGAGAGTTTGTGTGTGTGTGTGTGTGTGGTTGGGGGCAGGGAAACATCTTTATTTTTTAATAAGGGTTTGTGCAGTGTCAGCTGTCAACTGCCAGACACTGGGTGTGAGTGGGGTGGTGTGGTGGGAAGAGGGCAGCCCTGCCATCAGTGGTGTCACTCACCTTTGCTTCCAGCACATTACTTCCTATTTTTGACTCTTTTTCTTTGGTAGTATACCAGGACAAAATAATGCCAAGTGAAAGTTTTTGACAACAGTGAATATATTCAGTCACACTCTGGCCCTTAACTCCTCCACAGTGTGTTGCTATAACTCCTCTATGCCTTTCTCTGCTGGTGGCTCAGTGTGGCCATAACTCTTCTCCCATCTTGCTCCACTATTGTACAGGCTGTAAGTCTGAGGCCATTTTTTTCAGCACATAACCAACTCCATCATTCTAATGTAATTGAACCAAGAGTACTATCATCTATCAGTCACCTTGACTGCCTCTTCACAAGGCGGTGTGTTGGTGTGTATGGACACAGGGGTTATAGAGAAAATCGAACATTAAGAGACAGGACATGGAGAATACGTGAGGTCTGATGTGTCATATTAAAATAAACTTGACAAAGGCCAAAAAGCCTGCAGGGAAAAAAAAGACTCTGTTTGAACAGTGTCCGTTTCTAAGTTGTTGTTTTTTTTCACCACTGTCATCGAAATGACACGAAATGCACATAAATCTGTCCGTGGCTCTCAGTCTCATCCCAATGTCATTTTTCCTCACATGCTTTTCATCTATGAAGCGAGCTAAATAATCATGTAATACAGCTGTATTTTGTTTGTAGCAAACATTACTCTGAGAGGAGTGAGTACATTTGTTGGGGACTATTTTCTGTAGTCAATGAATGCAGCATTGCATTCAGCATGATCATGTGTTTTTCCTAGTCTTTGGTCAACAATAGAAGTTTATAGCACAAAGCTCTATCAGTTTTTGATGCAACATAAAGAGACAGACTTGCTCTTTAACATGTTTTTGAAGTTTTTACATATTTGTAAAATCAGTAATATATGAATATTATCATGTTGAGAGGATGGTTAGTGTTGATTCTGCAGTATTAGCAGTGTGTTCCTATAGTGCCACTGTGAACTTTAATAGAGTTAATGTGCTCACATGATCACAACTGAGTCCTGTCCCCTTATACATACCATAACAAAGAACAAACATGGCCATGCTGCACAACTCTGGTTATCTTCTATGCTGTCATTAGCAAATCTGCTACTTGAGTAAAAATCATCCTGTGGAATTATGGGTGTGATAAGAATCAGGAAGTCCCAAGAAGATTCAGCTTATCAAAGACAGCTTTGTGTTTTAGTTAACACATGTGTATTGCGATAAGATGTCTGACCCAAAGGTCAAAAACACTGTACACGCCTGGAGCGGATCACTGTGCCATCTCCATCTTGACAGACAGCTAGAGTAACAGGACGCCACTCTCTCCCTCTGACTCACACCGGCCCGCTGCCCCAGCTCATGTCTGTGGGCACACGTGGATGGAGAGAGTCAGCAGAGACGCAGACTACTGACTCAAGCATGCGACCATCAGTCTGTGGTTGGTTGGCGCTGCATTAGAGGGCACAGGAGCAGAGCAGCAACAGGACGGAGCCCACAGTCCTCCAGCCCACTCTCTGATACAAGGCTGACCCCTGCAGGACCGGAGGGGAAACACTGTGTGGTTGGCATCGGGTAATTTGAGTTTGGGAGACGTGAATGTGCTCAGTTAAAGCCAGAAAATGGTGCCACAGGCCGGGGCTTACAGAGTAGGAGGTGGGAGGGAGGAAGACATCCATCACAGTAACAGACACACAGCCTGTTCCTCTGTGTCATTTCCAGTGACATTAATGACAACCTGGGCCTGTGTGTGTTTCAGAGTCGGTGTTCCAGCTGTGATGTGTATCCCGAGCCCAGGGACAGACTGTCTGCATCAGTCACTGTCCACCGGATTCAGCTCCTGTCACTCACACACCTGTCCTGCACACTCAAACACTGAGTGCCACCTTCCATCAGTTTTCCATCTCAAGATGCGTACATGTGAGAAGAGGATCACAGACATCAGATCTTAACAACCTGTTCCCTTCCAACTGCACCAGCTGACATTTCACACGACTGCAACAGAACCTATGCAAATCTGAAAGCCGTACCTCTCAAAGGATGCCTCGCCAGATTTCAACTGATCTGTATTCTCTTTCTTTCTTTCTTTCTTTTCACTTTTCATATCATTCTGACCTGCCATCCTACAGCACACACAGCCACCTACACTCTGCACTTATGATACGTAACAAATGAATGTGATTCACTGCAGTCATTTTAAGATCACTGTAATATTTCATAAATGGTAAATTCCTATGACTAAGTCTGGATCACACACACATACACACACACACATGCACACACACATGCTTGGCTCTTAGACTGTTGTGCCATCAGACCCACTGTCTGATTATGTAATTGCATAACCTGTAAAGACCTGCTCAATAATGCATGGTCAGGCTAGACATGAGCAGCCGCATGGAAAACTTTACCTCAACAAGCTGCTTTGTCTGGCCAAAGAGCAGACTGGACACTAGGCTGTGTGACACTGGTGTGTGTGTGTGTGTGTGTGTGTGTGTGTGTGTGTGTGTGTGTGTGTGTGTGTGTGTGTGTGTGTGTGTGTGTGGCCTGCTGTGTAAAGGAACAGTGCAGCTTAATGACGAAGTAGACTGTTGCAAAACTTCCAAACTGATTATTGCTGAGCTTCTTTAATATCAAACAGGCTACGTTTCAAGTGTGATGACTGCTATGTGCGAGGTCATATTGCAGTCAGCTGTGACACCTGACTGGTTGTGATGTGGCCGGTCAGAAGAAGCCAAGTCCCTCCTTTCACAGGAAGAAACCTGCTCCAAACTTCCTGCGTGTTTCCTTCTTCCTGCTCCTGAAAACGAAACAAAACATCGGCCAGCATGACAACACTGTTCAGCAGAGCAGCCGGGCCAAGCTGCTCGAACTGGCGACGTCTGGGGGCGTTTCTGCGGGGAACGCACAGCCCACCGTCCCGTCTGCCTCCCCGGTACGGAGCACGGACGCTGGCCGGCTCCAGGCGCCCTGTGACGGGGCAGAGTCTCCGGCACGTCCGGGGGCAGCACACGGCGGAGGTAGACCTTGTAGAGGTGGATGTGAAGCGGCTAGAAGGAGGAGACCATGGTACGGACACTTTACTGTATGGTTCAAGTTAACACCGACAGCGTCCCTTGTCAGCAGTGTTGGACACGTTACTTTTAAGTTATAGTTAGGGCCTACTACTTAGGCTACTAGTTATTTCTTCTTTCTTCCAAGGAAGTCCTACTTCCCATGTGCGCAAAAACTCACCAAACTTTACAGAAATGTCCGACGCCATGCCAGATTTACTGAACTCCAAGGACAAGCGTTTAAATTTAAAAACTTTAAAAATTCCTACCAAACCAACGGTAGATGCTACAGTTTTGAAACTTCACCACAATGTAGCCCAGATACTGCTGAAACCTTTGTTCATTTAGACTCATTACAAATTATGAAGTCCATCACTCTGTTTTTTTTCAATAGGCTAACTGTAAAACTTTTAAAATGTATCTCCTCCCACAAATTTTGCTCAATTGACACCAAACTTGCTAGAGAGCATCTTCAGACTGTCCTCCACAAAACTCGTTTCTCTGATTTTTGATTAAGCAAAGATTGAGCCTACAGTGCATGAAAACGTATGACTGTAAACAGTAGGCTACTGTAAACTTAGACTATCCAATTCTTGCTAAATACATTTTCAATCTTCCTGAAAAAAAGAGAGAACACTTTGGAGTCTTGGTTTATGAAGTTTGGCAAATATCAGAATTTTATCTCAAAAACTGAATTTTCTAGAACATTTTAAATTCTGCTCTCATGGGAACAACTGGAGTCAATATAAGAGTGACATTTTTAAACATCACATTTTCTCTTAAGAAGCAAAACACTTATTGCTAAAAACTAATCACCAACATTTCCATTCTGTCAAGATGCAATTTATGTATTATCAGATTTTTGTTTAGATATTAGAATTTGTGACATTTTGACCATTTTTGAAATCTGCCTTGACAACTGCTGCCTGGTCTCTGACTCCCTGTGTCTATTTGAGAAGACACACAGCAGGTCCTGCTTCCAGATATTTAGCTCAGTGGGTTAAGAGCTGGTTCTTGGTGTTAGAGGATGTGGGTTCAAAACCCCACCAGGGAGTTAACTAAAACACCAGACAGTCTTTGTGAAACAAATGTATAAAATCTTAGAGTCACAGTAGATGTTTAACAAATATACAGTATATCAGAATTTTACCTCTTTTTACAGTGGTTTCAAATCTGCCTGCACGAGAGTGAATGGCTTAGCCTACTCAATTTGTGAAGCCACCATAGCACTGCCACTTGCCAATTAGCTCAGTGTGATAGACAATGGTCTTTTGCTCCAGAGGTTGTGGGTTCAATTCACAACTGGTGCAAAGTGAAAATTATAAGGTCAACTGTCCTGTCTTTCTATTCTCCTGTTTGTTGCTCAGAATTTGCCTAAATTTGCACCAAAATAGCCCGTACCCGACCCATCGCTGGGCAGCAGCTATAATTCTGGTTTGCAATCTGCTTGAAAAACTTCATGAAGGGCTACTTGTATGATCCAAAAAAAAAGTTGCACATCCATCTTAATAATTATTTTCGCAGGCCTATATCCTATGTGCAGAGGCTGTTATATGCACATGTTGGTGATTCCTCACAAAATGTATTAACAGTGATTTACCATGGTTTGAAACGCACATCAAATTAAAATGCATCTGAACAAAATAATCTGAAATAATCTAATAATAAAAACATTCAGACCAGTTGATAACTGGTCGGCACGTAACAGCACATTTTGTTTGTCCGTAACGGTAACGGCGTCACAGCGTGGAAACGTTTTGGATTAGGTTGGCCTACTGAAAAAAGCAGCGCCGCTGGTTATTCCCATGAGTGTTGCTCAGTGAACAGCTGGCAGCGCCTCCATCCTCCTCAGCAGCAGAAAGCCTTCTCTTATCAGGTTGTTGAAGAAGAACAGGATTTATTCCCAGAGTTGGTGGCATTTCTGGATTATTATTATTATTATTATTAACCCTGGGCTGTTGTTGAATGAAGTTGTGTAAAGCCAGCCTCTGCACAGGAAGCTCTACTACAACCTGCTGTGATTTTGTCTGCTTCAAGGTCACAAACAGAAACATGAGGGGATGAAATCACATAAAGCTGGAGAATAAAAACAGCCTCTTGTTTAAAATCCGTTCAACTGGTTGTTTTTCTCAGGGATAGTGGAGGTGCTGATGTGCCGACACAAGGCAAGAAACGCTCTGGGCCATGTCTTTGTCTCACAGGTGAGACAACACACACACACACACACTCTCACACACGTGACCTTGACTGAGACACTGTGTCCTGTGCGTGCAGATGAGGGAGCTGGTGTCCACTCTGTCCCATGACTTGACAGTGCGTGTGGTTATCTTCAGGAGTCTGGTACCCAAGGTTTTCTGTGCAGGTGAGTGTCCTCTGAGACATCTGACACCTGCTGGGGATTTGTGATCAAAGCCTTTCTAAATGATGTGTAACGGTGTGTGTATGTGTGTGTGTATTGGTCCAGGTGCAGACCTGAAGGAGAGAGCTCTGATGAACAACACCGAGTCAGATCTGTTTGTCCACGGCCTGCGTTCCCTCATGACTCAGATAGGTAGACTGGCCTGCTGAATGATGACTGTCCTCTTTGTTGCCCCCTGGCCTGAATGTGAATTGTATTCTCCGCGTTGTGATGCCCTTTGCAGCATCGCTGCCTGTGCCGACCGTAGCAGCCATGGATGGCGTTGCCCTGGGAGGGGGGCTGGAGCTGGCCCTGGCCTGTGACCTCCGGACTGCAGGTAAGTGACAACTGAATCATCAGCTGTCCATCTAGCCCTGGACGAGTCTGCACAGGCCACATTAATGGGTTGGAGAGTGAATGTCAGGTTCACTTCACAACCGTCACAGAGCCAGCCATATGAGATCAGTGGTCAACTCCAAACATGACATTAGAGCCAAGAGAAACATCCAATCAGAGTTGTTTCTCTAGACTGTCTCTAGAGGTCAGTGGCTGTCAACCTGAGCATAGAAACACTTTTTTTTAAATTAAGTCTTAAAAACAGCTAGTTATACATCCTCAAACATGCTTGGGATGTGTGACCTTTAACAGTTCATTGTAAATGTTTTTTTTTTTGTTGAAATTATTGTCTTCAAAATGCCAAATGTTTGCTAGTTTACTTTTTCAAATGTGAGAATTTGATCCAACTATGGATTTTTCTTGTTTATCAAGACAAGACAAGATGACAGCTTGGTCTGTGGGGAGTTTGAACAGGCATCTTCACTGTTTTCTGTCATTTTATAAACTAAATGATTTATTGGTTTATGTTTGTGTGTCTGTAAAGTTGTTTCAGCATCTATTACAAACAACCTTGCACATATTTTAATTTCTGATTACATTATTTAGATTATATTTAATTGCATTATTTACATCATATTAGTTTTATTTTATTCATATTTATCTTATCTATTCTATTTATAAGGCCAGTTTAGGAGCAACCAGGAGACATTCCACTATGTTACTCTGTGACTTGTGTATAAAGTAATCTTGTATCGTGTATCTTGTATTATAGTCTCTCTGACTTCTAGTTGTGTAAGGGACAGTAACCTTTTTATTTTGGGTAAATCATTGGAGAATTCTGTGTTTATTCACTGACAGACTTGTGGTCATTTTTCACAAAACCATGCTGAAAGGGTCATTGATTCTGGTTATACTGTTGTTGTGTTGTCCACATCTGGAGACTGTGTGTTTTCCATCCACCATTAATGATCCACTGATGAGACACAAGACTAATGATAGCTGCCGAGGCCAGACACATCTGCACAGCTGTTTATAAACCCCGTCTATTTGTGATTGGTTGAGTTAAACGTGGCAGTCTGGTGATTGGCTGAGGGCTGATGAGCTAGGTGAGCAGGTGTTTACGTCTATTGGTCTGACAGAGGCATCAGTCAGACTTTATGCCCTCCATAGCTTAATGGCAGCTCAGACCTTCATCCGTCCTCTGTGTGTGTGTGTGTGTGTGTGTGTGTGTTTCAGCGAATTCGGCACAGATGGGTCTGATCGAGACGACACGAGGGCTGCTCCCAGGGGCAGGTAAGATGGAGAGAGGTCACAAAAACCACCTTGCCCTGTTCGGAGCGCATTAGTCAAGAGACAAAACAGCTGCGAGAGGTTGACCTTGAGCCTCTTTGTCCTGCAGGGGGCAGTCAGCGGCTGCCCAGGGTGGTGGGCATCACTCTGGCCAAGGAGCTTATCTTCACAGGTGGGGGGGGACAGAAATGCTGACATGTTGCTCCAGGCACAGGATGCCTGTCGGTCAGCGAGGCTGTTGTGTCTGACTACCTGTCTGTGTGTCTGTGTGTGTCTGTGTGTGTGTGTGTGTGTGTGTGTGTGTTATCAGGTAAGCGTGTGGGAGGACAGAGCGCTCTGGACATGGGTCTGGTAAACAGAGCTGTGGAGCAGAACCAGACTGGAGACGCTGCCTACAGAGAGGCTCTGAGCCTGGCCAGAGAGATACTGCCCCAGGTTGGAATACAAACACATGCTCTCAGCCCCAGCTCAGATAATGATGAATCCCTGCTCCCTCCTCCTCCTCCTCCTCCTCCTCCTCCTCCTCCTCCTCCTCCCATCCCCTCTGAATCTTTCTTTACATTTTGCCCTCCTCTCTTTTTGGTGTTTTCTCCCCACCTTCCCCTCCCTCCCTCCTCTTTTTCCTGTGTTCAGACTTCTGTCATTCAATATTTCTCTCACTCCAGTTGAGATGCCTGCAGTCAGGCAGGGCTGGAGTGGCAGTCAAGTGGAGAAATGGACCACAAATAGCTCTGCACACAACACACACACACACACACACACACACACACACACACACACACACACACACACACACACACACTGGTGCTGGTGTGGGTTTAGTGATTGACAGGGGTTTGCATTGTGCATTGAATAAAAATGAGAAAGGAGGTAGATGATAAGTTGTGTGCGAGTTCCCAATTATGGGTTGAGGCTTCCTATTCTGGAACCAGATTGTGAACATTGCTCGCAAGAAGGCCAATCTGTGATATGTCTATATGTTTTGTTTTTGTTCTTTTTGATCACTTTCACAAAAAAAAGTGAATGGATCCAACAACAGGTTTCATTTCCCCATCAATAAATGAGGGCTAATGGCAGCTTTTATCAGCGCTTATTCAGCAAAGGCAAAGCATAACTCTTAAATGCAAAAGTTTTATGTTGCAAAACGTATATAATTGACAGGGTACCGACACACAAAAAACAGTGGAGTTGCGGTTCTGTTGTAGATTCCATCTCTGTTTTGTAATACTCTGAAGTAGTGAGATTAAAACGGCTGATGGAGTAGTTCATAGTATCTATGTTCTTCATCTGGTTCACAACTTACTCATGTTCATTTCAGCACCATGAATGTGTTCAAATAACTGTTAAATACTATGAGGTCATATTAACTGGGTTTTTCATTAGCCCTGGATTTATACTGTTATCTAATGGTTGTTGTGCATTATAAAAAAGGATGTTGTCCTATATTGTGGTCATTCCTCTGTGTTGTTTTAACATGTCATGTCACCTATCACCAGGCTCCTATTGCTCTGCGGATGGCAAAAGAAGCAATGAACAGAGGCTTTGAGGTAGGAAATGACTCATGCATTATTATTATGTCTTTTAATCTCTGGCCTCAGTGACTGAAACCAGTCTCTCCCAGGTTGACATCACTTCAGCAATGGCTATAGAAAGGATGTGCTATGCTCAGGTAAGGCTTCGGGTGTTTAATTGAGTTTCTTTCTCGACTTCAAATCTCTCGTCATCTCCTCTGAAGCTGTCTCTCTGCTCACACATCATCATCCGCCTGCTGCTGCCTCTCTCTCTCTCTCTCTCTGCAGGTGATTCCCACGCGGGACAGACAGGAGGGTATGGCTGCCTTCATGGAGAAGAGACCTCCACGCTACACTGGGGAATAGACTCCTCTCAGTTATTGAGCTTCTCTCTCACACACAGATGCACAGCGCTCTCTGTAACCTCATGTCTGATACAACATTAACACCCATTGATTGTCTGTGTGTATTCGAGCCAATGTCAATACATGAGTTCAGTTCAGTCTGAGTGGCGATACTCAGGATTCAGCTCACGAAAGGTGATTTGTTTTTTGATTGGGATCCCCAAACCAGAATATGGCTTTGATTGTGGTATGAAGCTGACAATGGAGTGACTGAATAAAAAGGCAACAAACATCATCTCCAGTTTATGGGAATGTACATTCTTTATTTTTTTTCCAAACTTCAAAATGTGACTCTCAGCAGCAGCATGGCACAGTCAGAGCAGACATACTATACAGTACCCTTGACATTTTCCATCTCAACTAAATTCTTGTTTTAAAAAATAAATCAAGCTGGCTTTCATCCAGGGAGATGCTCAACTAGACCGTCCAGAGAATCAGAAGGAGCGACAGAAAAGTCTGTCATCTCTTTGCCCAAGTCATGAAATCAGCCACATGCATGATTCTGCAAGCTCATCATCTGATTTACAGAAAAAAACAAGGCCATTAGAAGATGAGGTGATGGAGTAGTGTATGTAGCCAAACATATCGTTTTTATTTTCTTTTAAATGGATATTTCAACATTTTGGCAAGCTCTCCTATTGCCATAATCCCTATAGTCCAGATTGCATAGAGAACAGTGACAGGGGCCTGAATGAGAGCTGCAGGAGCGGAGTCAGCTGCGGAGGTGGACGTGGTGGCTCCTCTGGACCACAGATGAGTAGCTGGTGGAACAGCATCTTGAAGGACACTAATGTTGGTTTTCAGCAAGAGACAGACCCTTGAATGTTCCCACCCTCTGCTCACTCCTGGGTAAACAATGCTTCTCCACTTCTCCTTCCTTTGTTCTAGAAGTATTTCTCAATCAGATAAACTGAAAAAGACTTCAACACACAATGGGACATACAATAGAATAATTTCCATGCAACCAGTTCAACCAGTCCTGAACAACTAATATTCCTTTTGCATTTTCTGTTATGTACAAATTAAATACACTGTTTAAGATGCAGATACTTGTACAGCAGTACATACACACATGCTCACAGCGAAGTGCTGTCTCTGTCTTTAAGACACCTAGGCGTATTGGGAAGCACAGCGAACATACCAATATATACACAAGGTTCTCAAGGAGCAAACAACTGTCACTTAATACACAATTCTACATCCATCATTATTATACTGACCACACCATTATTGCCATTTGTGTCCAGAGTGGACATTTGCAATGAACCAGACGTTACCGACTTGAATAATCATGGGATTTCTAATGACCAGCACTGCCGGCTTTGCCACTGATTTGGCCGACTTTGGGGCTGCCAAACATTTTGAAAAGAAATAGCACAGTAGCTTCTTAAAGAGACATGATTTCAGTTTTCATCTGTATCGTCTGCGACGTTGAAGCGGCTGAGCACACCCTCGGCAAACGTCCCGTCACATCAAATCAAAGGCATTAGCTGATAGTAGACTGAATGTAGAGGAGGGCAGCTGTAGTACTACAGACCCAGAGGCGCGGGTTTCAGTGAACAAAACACTGCTATTAACAAACAAGCAGGCATTCCTAAAATGAACAGCACAAGCATTCAGACAAACTCCCAGCATGCTTGCGCTCACGGCAGCGGCATGCGTATATGTAATGAGCAAATCAAATCATTTGGGTCAACCAGAGGCCGGAGCGTGAACCTGAGGGTCGAGTCCCAAACTGAGATCTATATGTGTGCACCCACATGTTTTTGGTACAAGAAACATCATGATGCCATGAAGTCCCACTGGCGAGAGTGAGCACGAGCACAAACCTCATGTAGAGATTTGAGTTTAACCGACTGACAGTTTATCATAATTTAATTTTTCATCACAACATGAGCACACAGAAATTGTCCTGTTTTGAAACAAACACAAAGAAAATAAATAGTATTAGTGTGTGTGTGTGTGTGTGTGTGTGCAAAGAATTGCGTTGTCTCTGTTCATTATCACGGTAGTCCTTGATAAAGTGTGTTTGTGCGTGAGATATATACCACAGACACGCACACACACACCCAAAATCCCCTCATTTATGGTGCGACCCATGTTAACGTCCTGTTCTTGGTCAGGGGCCTTGAATTTCTGAAAGAGCAGAGAGAACATTTTTCATTTAATAGTTTATTTGTAAAGGGACTCATATACTATGTATTCATGAACATACAAATAATAATAATAATTTGTTGTAAATATACCAGATCTAGCTCAAGAGATAATTTCCATCTGCAGTCTAATAAATAAACACTACCGGTAATAAAATTAGAGTTAGACAAAGACAAAACAAATTGAGATGCGCATAATACAAATACATCAGTCGGAAAGAACAAGAGTGGTGAGATTTGTCTGACAATAAATGTCCTAAAGAGCGATTATTAAATTAATCATCAACTATTTTGATAATCTAATAATCAGTTTGAGTAGTTTTTTTTAAAGAAAAAAGTCCAAATTCCAAATTTCTTTGTTCGTTTATGACAATAAACTGAGTCCAGGGTATATACACAAATCTTTGAGTCAATTTACTACCATTTAATACCTTTTTTCACTACCTTCAGATTTTTTTTAATACCACCACGACATCGAGTTGCACCAAGTATCAATCAGAAAGATTTTATGACATGTACATAGATTGTATCATCCAACACTTACTTACATCATTACCATTACCCAGGAGACTCGGTTGCACAACAGGGCATCATCCATAAGTCATCAGGAACATTTGATCAAAAATAAAATATCTTATCATGCCTTTCTCAATCACCAGCCTCTCTCCCCTGATCCCACCCTCACCTGCCCCCCCCCCCCTCACTCACTCACCTCACTCCACCTCCCTCCCTCACCCAGTTTGCCTCGCTCCGTCTTCCTTCCTCACCTCCCTCCCTCACCCAACTCACCTCACTAACTCTTTAAATAAATACCTGGTTCTGTCTCTTACGTCACAGAACACAGTGGTAGGCCATATATATGTTTTTTTTTACATCAGTGTGAAAAGTTTCAACAATGTCCGCACATCTGCACCGCCGGTCTGTGTCTCACGTGCGTTCCATCTGACCTCAGCTCTCAGTAGAAGCTGCAGCTGCTGCAGGTGTCTGTATCTGTAGCGCTTCGGGGCTTCCTGCCCTTTCAAACGGAGCAGACCCGGACCCGGTCCGACTAAACACCGGGCTGGCGGTAGAAGGTTCATGGAGCTGTGAGCCGCGAGTGCATGAAAAAAGAGCACATCGGATGTGCGGCGCGTGACGTGCATCTACATTGACACACACATAGGCTACATCAAGGCGCCTGTCATCTCAATTTAAGTCTTCTGCAAACTTGCATTTTCCCATATTCGAAACGTTTTGCCACACGCTAAAATCCGAAGAGATTCACTAGCACTTCTATCCGCCTGACAACTATGCGCGCGAAGATGATTTTAGATTTCTAGCGGCCAATGAATACAATGAATTGATATGACGTAAATATCATTCCTTTTTTTTTTGAAGTAGCGGCGCAAGCAAGTAATGCTTTATTTATTTTATTACGCCTATTTCATCAAAATAAAACCAGTCATTGTCCAAAAGAAAAAAAAATAATACCTATTCTTTAAAATTAATACCTTTGGACCAAATTTATCACTTTTTAAGGCCATTAAATTTTGCTTTTTTGATTTATCACTTTTTAATACTTTTTAAAACCCCGCGGACACCCTGTGAGTCTCTCTTTGGTTTGTGGACAAAACAAGACATTTGAGGACGTCGTCTTGTGGTTTGGGAAACACTGACTGACTTTTTTCAACATTTTTTTAACATATTATTGACCAAATAACTAATTGATTAATCCATGATGAAAATAATTACTCGTTGCAGCCTCAGTGCCTACTGTAAATAAGATCAAAAGAAAGAGAAAAAAATGAAAAGAATGAACCATGTCCAGCCTGTGTGAGAGCCAGATGCGGATCACAAGCAGTGTGTGTCTTTACCTGGGCGAGGTTATTGCGGCGGTGGCGGGCGGCGGCCGGTCTGTGTGTGTGTGTGTGCGGGCTGGCCGGTGCGGGCTCTGTGGCGCTGCAGGCTCTCCAGGATGCTCTCAGCCAGCAGCTTCACGTCTCTGTGGGTCTGTGGGTGTGTGTGGACCTGCTCCAGCTGCTGCAGGCCGCCCTCCTCCAGCAGCATGCTGCAGTAGCGAGCGGCTGTGAACACACAATCACATCTGTGAGCACTTTGTCAGTGACGTGTCTAAACATCGACACTTGGTTCTGTGGACGTTTGTATCTCTGTCTCACCATTCTTGCTGCAGACGTGCTGCATGGCCCACGCTGCCCACAGCTGGACACCCGGGGTGTGAAAGCACTCCAGCAGGGGGAAGAAGGGGTTAAATGACCTGACAATGGGAGAATAAGAGATGTCACATTTGTGCATGTAGGATTTACTACTAAGAGTGTCCCTGCCTCAGTATTGTCATAGTCGAATCTGATTGGTCAGATTTTGCCTTCAGTTGAATAATCGTCAAATCAGGTTGTCTATTCTGCCATTCATTCATGATTTCATTTGCATCTTTTTCCGCTCCAGAGGAAAGAGCTAAACCCCCCAAATAAACAAATGTAATTCTTCAGCTGACAGAAGTTAACAGCAACAGGACATTCTCCATCCATCCTCTTCCTGATCTCACTCATTAGGCTGTGTGCAGGACACCGCTGTATCTCTTTAGGGGACGGTGCAGTGATGAGTGTCCCACTTTGTGCTGTGAATTAGTGAGTGTGTAGGAGAATGAAAACTTGTGGGGCCATGACATGTGCATCAGTGCTTGTAGATGGTTCACAGCAACATGGACAGCACTGTTTTTTCTGTGTACTGGATGTACAGTATGTGTGTGTGTGTATGTGTGTGTATACTGTGCTGGAGCTTGCACGATCGACAGGCAGAGAACGCGTCACTCAGTTTAATCTTGTAAATAAACCTTGCAGCCAGAATTCAATTTTCCCTCCACTAAAGGGAAATGACAAGAAAAGAAAGAGAGAGAGAGGCAGCTGCTTCCCGACCCAGGACCTTCCCTCCCTCTGACCCTCTTGGTACCAGTACCTCCTCATAGACAGGTTAAGCACTGCTGATGTAATATCAGCATGTATTATTAAAAAAAAAAAAAAAAAAAAAGTTAAATCAGATGTTCAGCAGCACTATAAGGTTATTACAGTTTTCAATTTTTCATTTGTTTTTCTTCTTATTTAGTTTTTCAGTTGGCTTTTTTTTAAAATTTCAGTTTAGTTTTAGGTAGTTCAACTAGTGATTTAGCTCATCTGGCAAAGTCGTTGTGATCCCCAGTGGTCATAAAGATCTGCTGAAGTTTGTCGGTTGGTGTGAACTCATACAGTAGTCAGACCTCTGAAGATGAACTTCCACATTTGTGGGATTTCTCCCTTTTAGTTACATCCCATAATGTTCCCATCAGTCCTCATCACGTTACATACTCTCATCTATCTGTGGGTCGTACTCCAAGTCGTCCCATATTGAGCTGTGGCCTTTTCTTCCTGCAGCTTTAGCATCTACAAGTAAGCTGCTGTTATCTGACTGAACTTCAGTGTTAGTTAGTTTTACATTGTTCATTAATAGTAGTTTTTATTTAGATCTCATTTTTGGAAAAAAAAAGTTTTACTTGAGTTTACTAAATTATTTTTTTACTGCAAGTTTTAGTTTCAGTAACTATAATAACCCTGGTGAGCACCCCCAGAATGGTACTTTTTTTTTTGTGATGAGTTGATGCTGAGGTTGGCAGTTGAATCAGACTTCTCCTCCAATTGAATCAAGGAATCATCGGCTAATTGACTAGGGTCACCTCTAATATAAAGTTTAATAAATGAAGACTTGCTGTCTTTCTTTTTCTTTTAACAGACAAGCTGCATCTTACCTGTACGCCACCATTTCACACTCTGGTGGGGGCCACTTCATAATGACAGCATGCTGGAGACACACACACACACATTTACAAGTGTTAAAGCAGCTGTCTAAATCACCGTCAACAGCATTGTTGTGCAGTTTTTTGCAGGAGTTTTGTGCTCATTCCTACCAGCTGCTCCAACAGTGTAGATCGAAGGTCGCGGCTGAGCGTCCAGGCCTCCTCTCCTCGTGACGTCAGGTGCGCCAGGATCCCTGCAGCGAAGTAGCTGACCTCCACCTCCGGGCTGTGCAGCAGAGTGCTGATGTGGTCCAGGAATCCCTGCACCATCAGCTCCCCATGCAGCTCTCCCACCTCAGCTATGTTATTCTACACAACGTAGGGTGAGAGGGGGAGTGATTACGTCTTAATGTTGTAAATTTATTCCACACTCACTTTCTCAAAGGGTAATCACAGAGCAGTGGACTCACCAGCAGACCCAGAACTTTCTGCTGAATAGAAGACTCGTTGGGGAAGGACTGCGTGGTGGGAGTGGGAGGGGACAAAACAACTGTCAGTCAACCTGTCCCAGAGGCATGCACGGTTATGTGCTTTGAGCTGTTTTGTGTTTTTACACACCCCTCACATTTTTGTAAATATTTTATTATATCTTTTCATGGGACAACACTGAAGATATGACACTTTGATACAAGGTAAAGTAGTCAGTGTACAGCTTGTATAACTGTGTAAATTTGATGTCCCCTCAAAATTACTCGAAAAAAAAACACACACACACTGACGAAGACTGACTGTCGAAACCGGTCTGTGGTAGCTACCTGTACCAGTGAGGCAATAAAGACATCAGAAAGACACCAAGTGTTGCCGGCTTTTTGTTCTTTTTAAATTATTTACTAGCTGAGCACCCCCTGACTGCTTCTTTTTCTTTTCTTTTTGAGTGTGCGCGCTCTTCCTTTTTTGATTCCCTCAAAATTACTCAACACACAGCCATTAATGTCTGAACCGCTCGCAACAAAAGAGAGTACACCCCTAAGTGAAAATGAATGAGTGAACTCCATGCCCAAGAGAAAAATGGTAGTCACACAAAAAACGACACTTTGGGCACAATTTGGACATTTCACTTAGGGGTGTACTCTCTTTTGTTGCCAGCGGTTCAGACACTAATGGCTGTGTGTTGAGTAATTTTGAGGGGACATCAAATTTACACTGTTATACAAGCTGTACACTGGCTACTTTACATTGTATCAAAGTGTCATATTTTCAGTGTTGTCCCATGAAAAGATATAATAAAATATTTACAAAAATGTGAGGGGTGTACTCACTTTTGTGAGATACTGTAAATGCATGTGTGTGTGTGTGTGTGTGTACCTCTAGAACTTTAATAAACAGCTCCAACCCCTGGTTCTCAATGAAATGGCGACAAGTTGTTGGTGACTCGTCGGTGAGGTTCCAGAGTGCACTCAGTGTAAATTTGAGGGTAGCATCCACCACGCCCTGAGAGGCCTTCTGACGGACGATGTGGAGCAGTTGCTGTGGGGTCAAGAGAGAACATTTGAATGAAAATCTGCCTCTTTTGGTGGACAGGTCAGTCAAGAGGAGAAAACAGCTGAGATGAGCCACGTACCTTCACTATGAACAGCTCTGCTCCCAGCTGAGCTGTTTGTTCTGTGGACAACTGAAACAAGTTCACACCAAAAAAGTTAAGTCCTACAAATGTCTTAAGAATCCATGAACAGTAGCACAGCAGTGAAATCAAGACAATATACTGAACCTTAGCAGCAAGTATGGAAATGATAGCCACAGCCATCCTCTGCATGTTCTGGTCCTCATGGTTACAGAGCCACTGCATCACTAGTTTGGCAGCTTCAAACCTTGCAACAGAGAAAGAAAAACCATATCCAAGTGTGAACACACAAGAGACAAACTTCCATATGATGACACATCATCAATTTATTTTGGTTTGGCTTTGATTCTTCAGTCTTACAATCGTTTATTTTTTTTATTTACTTGTTAAATGACCCAACTAGGGATGGGAATTGACACAATTTTACTGACACCACTTGATCGATTCTGCTTATCCATGTCATCCTTTATCCACTCTCTCTGGCTCTGTCACTAACTTGGAGCAATGTAATGATGGACTGGACCCAGTGTGTCTATGATAGATTATCAGCATCAAGGCTAACATATAACCCACTCATTAATATCAACAATAATGACTAATGATTGAACTCAGGCAGTGTGAGCATCACATCACCCGACGTTATCTTTAAATGATTAGAATCATTGATGAGGGATGAAATCCTCATCCTGCTTTAGTGAACAGGGCAGTGAGGAACACGCCACCAGCAGAGAGGAGACAGTGAAGCTGGTGTTCCCTCCCTTTTTTTAGGTTGAATATGGAGAATGCGCAGAATACCACCATCTATTGATCAAGACAGGACTTGCAACAACAGAAAAATATTTCCAGCAGTCGGTTGCCAGATCGCTGCTTGCTACAGTAAGTATAGTCTCGCTCGCCAGACCCTCCTCCAGAAAAGTAAGTATAACACACACCGTTGCTAGGGACGCCACTCTGATCAGAGGACACAGAGAAGAAGAATAGATAGATATAGAAGATATTTACTTTCTGTTTCATTTTTACCTTCATTAAACTGCTTGGGACTAATTGTGATATTAGATAAATGACTTGTAACTTGTTACAGGGAGGGTGGAGCCTCTGACCCAGGGTCACAGCTCTCGTCTCAGTGGCACTGCGAGTCAGAGACACAAACATGAACCGTAAACTTTAATATCTTGTTTATGACGGATAAGACTACATAATCCATCGATTCACTGATTGATTATAAAAGACTTAAGAGATAACGAGGAGTTTTGGAAAGCGAACTGCTTTCACACTACATTTACCATGAGCCTCTGCACGCACGGTGAAATTCTTGGACCGGCGCACAGCGGACGCCCTGTGGATGTATAATTTTTTGAAAAAATATAGCTTTTGATAAGCATTCTCCATATTCAACCTTTACATTTTTGTGCTACAGACATGGAATGTTTATTTATTATTATTATTTTAATTATTGAGCCTATTTATTAATGTTATTATCCTTTACCCTGCTGGACCTGAGTAACATATTTCATTCCTTCATGTTCTGAACATGTTGAATGACAATGTCATTTTGTATGAAACTAAGCCAGAGTTTGGAACATTGCCCTCTCCTGTCACTATGACGACTTCATGGACTCCTTCATTGTCATGTGTGCTGCTGTCCACCTCTGATGAGAGTGTAACATGACAAAGGAATAGATAAGGGAATTGATAGGCAAAAAGGATCAAATGAGTTGGAGCCAATTCTCAATTCCCATCATTCAAAGTAACTACTTGAAGTGTGCGCTATTACAACATGATAAAATAATACCATACAATACTTTAGGATGAAATGTGCATTTCACACCTGTTGAATGGAACCTCCTGCAAAATACGGTCACTGCACAGGGACAGTAGGCAGTTCTTCTGCAGCTGCAGACACAGGAACCAAAGCAGATATCAGTTCAGAGTGTGAATAACACCAGAGTTTTTTATCTAAACTCATTCAAGCAGAACCTGTCATTATTATTATTATTGTTGTTTGGGCTGTTGTTAGAGCAACAGTTGAGCTGGATCATGTAGGTTGGACTTGTATTAAACAAACAGGTTCAGAGTTTAAATGAACAATATGTAAAAAGGTCGCTGAAGAATATGTGTTGGAAAAGCTGGAGCTGGTTAAAAACAATCAAACAAAATGTCAGCTTGTCAATAATTTATGTCACCTATAAAATGTCAAAGAGAACATATTTGCATGATCAGATTGCATTTTGTATTACATATCCATTGTGTATTTTAGTCTATATGTAATATGATATTTCCTTCATGCGCTAAATGTAGTTGCTGTTAGTTATGATTGATATGACATGTATGACATACAGCAGTGCAGACATAACAGTACCTGTTGGTGGTTGGGGAAAGTCCGCATGGCCTCCAGTAAGAGCTGGGTGATGGTACTCAACAGTCGCACTGGCATCCCTGCTGCCAGGTCCTGCTTGGTCAGGTTGAACACACAGGCACTTGCTGCCAGCTGCACGTTCAGAGTGGCAGGATGATTCTTCATACCCAGAACTACCAGCTGGAGAAAAAACAGGGAAAAGGAAGTAGTATAGTATTAAAAGAGATTACTGCAGAATTTGAAGTGTGTCATACAGATAAACCTGTAACCCTGGCTGCAATCTGCACAACACTTTGAAGTATGACAAAACCTTGCATTATGATGTTGTTTTCTTAGAAATGAAGCAAAAGAAACATTGTTGATGGAATCATAAGGGTTATGTTGGTTCACCTTGAGGATGTCCGGTCGTGGCTTCTCCATGACATGAGTCAGACTGAACAGATGAAACAGAGCTTCTCTCACAAACCCTTCCCTCTCACTGTAGCGACGCAGTGCCTCACAGATCTGGATCTCATTGGCTTCGCCCGTTACCTGTTCACACAATTGACAGTTTAGCCGACCCAAATGTCTAGGGCGTTATGAATGCGTTAATTTACTTTTCTAAACTACCTTTAGATTTCCCTCTCCAGAGAGGAACTCTGAAAATCCAGCTTCTGTGGCCAGGAGTCCCACAAAGCTCATCCCTGGTCTCTCCTTAACAAACGCTGTCACGGCTGCATCTGTAACCTGCAACATTCACACATGCAAGGATTGGCAAATTGACTCAACGTCCTGTATGCTTTCATTACAATCTAGCTGAAACACTCGTGGACAAACACATACACACCTGTTTCCGCCCTGACACATCCAGGGAGACGAGAGCAGGCAGGATCCCCGGCTGTCCGAGCAGCTGACGAGCCACATCAGAGGTGAACTGCTTATCATCACTGATGTCCAGGTGCTGCAAACCAACAAGCAAGGTTGTCAAATCACAGAGACAGCATTCTTCTCAAAGCAGTGATGTTGACAGGTCTAACAGGTGGTGACTTGAGTGGATCTCTAAAAAGTTCATTGGGTCTCTAAGATGATTTTTGTTTCTCGAAAAATTGTTAACTCCTGTTTCATACGATATGATTGTGATTAACTGTTATATTCATGTTATAATTTGTTCATCTGTTATATCCATATCTGCCTGACGGCTAGATGCCTTGTTTGCCGTTGTGGAATCTCTAACTTAAATGTTTTTTTGTTTTGGTCTTTTATGTATTTTGTAAAGTTTTTAAACTTAAAGGGACAACGAGGAGTTTTGGAAAAGCGAAGCGTTTTCACACTACATTTATGAGCCTCCGCGCGCACCGTAAAATTCTTTGACCGGCGCAAGACGGACTCATGTTTTCATTCATCAATAATTAAAGTCAGAGGTTCAAAGAGGTTCACATACCGTCGTAGTTCCGACCATAAACGGCGATTCAGCTGCGTTATTCTCATGACTCACCACAAAACCGAAAGTAAGGAAACGCTGGTCGGCTCGCCCAGCATTTCCGCCACCACTAATAATAACAAAATAACGATAGAGACAGAACGATATATTTATCGAAAATGGGCCCATTAACAAGTGTGGGTAGCGGAGATTCATCCACATTAACGTGAGACTTTTTTATAACCGAATAGAAACTCCTCGTTGTCCCTTTAACTGTAAAATTCTGCACTTTTTCAGTGGGTCTACTTGGCACCACTCCTACCACAAATTAATAAATCTAATCAATTCAAAATGTTAAAATTTAACCAATAAAATTCTAATGTTAAAGGTTTATTAGAAAACATAATCACAAAATAAGGTTTGTTTCCTCAATTGTTGAGATAACACCTGTGGTGACTGGCTAGTTGTGATAGTGTCCAAGACTGTGCACAGATTGTAATGTATAGCAATATCTCAAAGCAAAATAAATACAAATACCAACAGGTTTGACAGTAGGCAGTTGCAACTAACCTGCAATACATCCAGCTGCCGTATGACTCCCAGCAGCTGGGCGGTGCTCATCTCCAGCCTCTTCAGCTGGTGCAGGGTGAGGGAGCGCAGACGCTCCTTCAGGCCAAGCAGTGGACTAAGGTTGGTCACTGAGGTGTTGGAGAGATCAAGGCTCTCCAGTCGAGGCAGGGAACAGACATCAATTAGCCCAGAATCATAGAAGTCTACATTGGCCAGAGAGAGTGAGCGAAGGCCCTGAAGGGAGCTGAAGCGATACCGGATTGGTTCCTCCAGAGAGGACATGGTGAGACCTGTTAAACCAAGTCGCTGGAGGGACTCCTGCAGAGTGTTTGAGAAAAGCAAAACAAAACCAAACAACACACTTTAATTACAGTGTAGTGCAAGGAAAGAATGGTTACTAACTAACACAACTAAAGATACTCTGACTTTACCTGACAGTATTTGTTGGTGGCCAGTCCCTGGAGAATATCATGAATAGTGAGGTCTGCATTGACCCTGGCAGCATCCAGCTCCAGCAGTCTGTGAGGACAGAGAGCTTTCTGGAAGGCCTCGGCAGAGATCCGCGCTGTACGGATGCAGGCTCGTCTCAGCCGCAGGTATTCACAGTTCCGGAATACACCCACTGTGCTGTCATTCAGTAAACCTGGAACATAATGTGACGTGTCGAGGGTCATCTCTGGGGCCACGCAAGCCTCGGTAGGACTGAGCTCTGCACAGGAATGCATGTGTTTTGTCTAGGGTGACAACATGTCATGTGGCTCACAGATGTGACACCTTTCATTACATGTTCAGGAGCTTGTTGGGAACTGTTTTAAAACTGAGAAGTTTTATTTTCGTCGTTTACCACACAAAAGCCTATATATGAAAAAAAACAACCATATCAGTCTTTTGGTGGTTGTTATGTACACTGACATGCAAAAGTTTGGGCACCCCTAGTCTAAGTTTCTGTTAAAGTGAACAGTTCAAGTGGAAGATGAAATCATCCAAAAGACATAAAGTTAAACATGAAACACTCTTTTCAATATTTTAAATCAATATCAGTGTATTCTTTTAGTTTTCTACAGTTTCAGAGTAAAAACAAAGCAGCAGCCTGGAGACTTGAGCTCTCAGATAACTTTGACCAAGGTATCAGACAAGATATTTACTATTTACACACTGTGAAAGGGGGGGGAGGGGGGTGTATAGGTCATAACTATGCAGGGTGCCCAAATCTTTGCTGCAGGCCCTTTGAAAATACAAATATACCATATTGTTTAAAATGTAAAGGGCAGGTGTCATCTGTAACTTCATGCCTTTCAGAGATCATTTCATCTTCCACTTACTTTACAGTTCACTGTAACAGACATTTGGATCAGGGGTGCCCAAACTTTTGCATGCCACTGTAGGTTCAGAAATCACAAACTCGTCTGTTCAGAAAAGCGTCTAAGATCCAGCTTTTACCTTCAGTGGCCATCTTGGCCAGCAGCTGGTCTGCCAGCTCCTGTGGGAAGAGCACAGCTTCTCTGAAGCACAGGGAGCCGTCAGGCCGCTTCACACAGAAACACTCCAGGTTCTGGCTCACATAGGTCAGACACAGGTCTGTGAGAGTGGCTGGAGACGCCTCGTCCTGAAGACACAAAGAGGACGTTTCTTCATTTACTTACTTACTTTACATGGTTTATAGAGGTTCGATATCCAGTATCAACATGAGCGTATAAAAGACGTCGCACAAAATACCAAAGTGGAACTTACCATGCTCAAGAAACCAGAGGCCATGGCCACAGCTTTTAAAGACGCACTTTTGTATTAGCTTATGCGCTCGAGACTGGTGTCTTTTCTTGCCACCACGGAACACTACAGCTTATGTAGCTGGCCTACGAGCGGGCTGGTTTATTTACCGCTGTAATTCGCAGTGTTGACCTGTCTGTCTGGGAGTCTGACGTTATGCTAACCTGTCAGACTCCAGCATTAGCGGCGGACCAGCTAGCTAGCTCACTTGTTGTTTCCTCCGCTGTGGAGAACCGCTCTCCGTGCAAACACGTAGACAGCAGTCTGCGGCGGCGAAACCCATGTTTAAAAGATACCGACTGATGACCACGGCTACCTGAGCTCTGAACGGAGGAACTGGGAGGGGGGATGTATTTCTGAGCGATATGCTGAATCTATTTTGACTAGACCAGACAGATCGTAAATAAAGGTCACTGCACTGGAAGTACATTACGAGGGGGCTGGACTACGGAAGCCTGTTGAGGAAGGTTATGAAATACGGAACACACACACTAGCATGCTCTTCTCCGTCTTTTTGAATGGCAGTCCAGTCCAGTAACAATTCTAATTCATTTTTTTAATCCGTTCATGATCGACAGCATTTTTTCCGTGTGGTTTTGTTTTTCTTTCTTTCTTTCTTATTATTATTTTTTTTAGAAAAAGGCTTTTGTAACATCGCTCGTGAATTCGTTCAGCAAGGTCACAAGTAGCTGTGGATGTGGGGGTAGTAAAGCCTTCCACGCGTGGTTATTGTACAATTACAGCGGAGAGGTGTACTCTGGAATATGGCTGGCCTTGTAAACTTCAAAGATGAGAATGAAGTGAAGCAGTTTTTGGACAATCTGGGAATTGAGTACAGCTTCCAATGCTACAAAGAGAAGGATCCTGAAGGTAACACACCTGTGCTTGCTGTTCAGACATGAGTGGTGCTGAACGTCGGCTTGGAATGGAAACTACTTTCATTGGCCTTAGTTATGTTTCCTACATGTTGTTTGCATCGTGTTTTTCTCAGGATGCCAAAGGCTGGCGGACTACCTGGAAGGAGTGAAGAAGAACTATGAGAATGCAGCACAGGTGCTCAAACATAACTGTGAAACACATGGATATGGAGAGAGCTGCTATAAACTGGGTGCTTACCATGTCACAGGAAAAGGTAAATGGCTTGCCTGGCTAAGTAGCTCACTGCTCTCCTGCTTATCCCTCCTGATAAGTGCACAAGTTTAAATGTTCACTTCACAAAGTCATCAGGTTTCAACGTAAAATGTTGAAAGATTTGGAAAGAATTGATACTTGCACAGGGCCGTCGCTAGGAATTCTGGGCCCCCTGAAAGAATACTAAAGTGGGCCCCTGACTTTTCCACTTTTTTTTGTATGTATTATCATTTTTAATTTAGCCTACTTTGTTTTGATGCTAATGCAGCATTACTATGAGTATTAGTCAGGGTCATATGCAGAATAATTCAGTCATACAAAGATTAGACTACTGGGGTTTTTTGTGGGCCCTACTGGGCACTGGGCCCCTATCATCACCTTTCTCCCCTATACAACGGCCCTGCTCTTGCAGTGTGTATGCAAGTAAGGTACACAATATGAATTAATTATTAGTGACGGTGGTGATAATAATGTGCCAATAAATAAGAATCTTGTTGACATGAACAGATCAGTGGTTGAATTTAAAGCAGAAGTGAGTGGTCCGGTCGTTTTCGCTAATGCTGCGTTCGAGGCAGGCTTTTGAAATCGTAAATTACAGCTTCAAGTCACAACTTACGACTTTGTAGCGTTCCAGGCAACCCACTCGTGTTTTTCCGACCTGTTTTACCTGTGAAAGTCACTATAACGGCCACTCGTAACTTCCGACCCGTGAACTCGTACCAGATCAAACTGATACAACTTCACAGGATGGAAAAACAGTCTACGAGTTGCCTTGAACGCACCATAACAGTCCTCGTCCCTACGTCGCCACATTCACGGCGTCCCTTGGCTGCACACACAGCCCTGCATGCCGTTCTCTCTCCTCATTGGATAAAAACTGTAGGATACGATAAATGTTTTCTCCTCGGCTCAGAGCAGAGCAGAGTGACTGACAGACCCGTGTTTCGGTCCAAACACTCTATGTAAGTGATTGCTGTCGGAAGATATAACTATTTAAGACTTATATTAACACAAATATATCACTTACTTTTGCTTTAATTAAAGTAATTTTTAAAATGTCTACTCGGGTACATTTAGTGTACTTTTGTAAAATCTTGACTGCAGGAGGAAATGGAATACCTTCTACATTACTCCTGTTCATAGGATACACAAAGGTTTCTGAATATGCACTGTGTCCTAATGACCTATATATTTCCACTAGGTGGGGTACCAGAGTGTCTGAAAACAGCCTACTCCTGCTTCATGCGCTCTTGCAACACTGGAGGAAAGAAGTCTGTGGATGCCTGCCACAACGTTGGTCTGTTAGCCCATGATGGACGAGCTATGGATGGAGGACCTGACCTGACGGCCGCTACACAGCACTATGAGAAGGCCTGCGCTGGAGGCTTTGCTCCATCATGTTTTAACCTCAGTGCTTTGTACATTGAGGGCAATTCCAAAGGACATGCACCAGATATGAATTTAGCTTTGAAGTACGCCAACAGGGCTTGTGAGCTGGGACATGTGTGGGGCTGTGCTAACGCAAGTCGCATGTACAAGCTGGGAGACGGCACAGAGAAGGATGAGAAGAAAGCGGAGGAACTGAAGAACCGAGCGAGGGAGCTGCATGGTCGAGAGAAGGAAAGACAGCTCAAATTTGCAGAGTGAATCATCATCGTTCGTTCATCATTGTTTTGGTCTGGGTGCGCACGTGCTCAGTCAATTTGTTTGTGCGAACAAGTTAAATATAGCGTATGCACAAACAAAAACTGGACTAGGAATGGGCTCTTTGCACAGCTCCACTACTTCCTGAACTTAATGCTGCTCCTTTATTTCCTGTCTTACATTATTGGACAAACTGATTAATCCAGGTGTGTCTGAGTAGTCACAATGGTCAGACACACCTGGATTAATCAGTTTGTCCAATAATGTAAGACAGGAAATAAAGGAGCTGCATTAAATTCAGGAAGTAGTGGAGCTGTGCAAAGATCCCATTCAGAGATGATCTGGTGTTAGTTTATGGTCAAAAGTGTGCAACATCAACTACAGTGTGTGGATGGTGTCATACCAGTAGAGTTCAGAGAAATGTGTCCATGATGTGTAAAAGCAATAAAATGAATATCAACTCAGATATGACAGTTTTTTTATTTTTTATTATGTTTTGTCTCTTGATTAAGAAAATGTTTAAACACAAGTTCTAGGTTTAAAGAGCAGTTTGAAATGTCATCAGACCATCCTGTGCACTGGACAGTGTGGAATATCATTGTGTTATTTAACTCCACCAGTGACGAGTAAAGTTATTTCGACATAGTTGTGTGTGAGAGATTTATACAGAATACTGGACACTTTGACAAGCACAGCAGCTGGTGTGGGTGAGACGGTGGTTGAACCACAAGGGGGAGTCAGAATCTAAGACGTGAACTTTGCTCCTGTTAACTCTCATACTCACAGGGTGTTTCACCCCGAAGTCATGAAACAAGACGGAGTATAACTCCTGTTTATCCTGATTTGAGCCAACTTTGTATTTAGACGTAGAAAATAATAGTGACACCGACAGAAAGTGGGTGTTTACACCACACAGTCGATGGTTTACACAGAGCGCAACTAAGCCGGGGGCTGCTGGGGATGATGGGTGGACTGCTGAAGCTCCGCCCGTTAGCCGTGCTCTCATTCAAAACAGAGGACAGCTGTTGCTAGGCGCATCGTCGTGTCCTGAGCGTTAGCCTCCAAACTGTTAGCTGTCTGCTGTCTTCTCATGCACCCGCTGGAATATCAGGACGAGACAGAGGGAAACGGCGCACTTCGGTGAGTTAACGGATAATATGAGGCAAAGTTTGCGACGTAATTTTAGAAAATACCCCACAGCCGTCGATACAGTAAGCTAACCTTACGTTAAGCCCCGCGAACGGTTTGGGTGTGTTTGTTTTTATGTGCAGGATGCTCCCTTATCAAAGTAAATCGGCATCCATCAAGAGGAGGGGATACGAAGACGTGCAAAAACACCGTGACTGGTCCGGGTTTTTTTCTTTTTTGCAGTACACACTATTTGTAACTGGGTGCAATTGTTTTTAGCCATTATTCCCCCACCCACGTGAAGATATAGTCGCCCCTACCACCACACACCGAGAGGCAGCAGCGCGGAGTTTGGTAACGATTCTAGCAATAAATCATGCGCTCCCTCCCCGAGCTAACGATTCAAGCTAGCGTGAGTTTAGGCATGCTAATGTGGAAAGCGTTGAGGAAGGAGTGAAGATAGTGAGGCAGGTAGCATTTGTGATTCCTTCGGTTGACTTCTTACTTTGTTTACTACAGCCGCTGCACGGTTCGCTTGTGGGGGGCTTGGTATCGACCCAGTTCTGCTGCAAGCCCAGCGCAGCTCATCCAGCAGCCATGCCCAACAGCAGGCGCTCTGCTTTGGGTTAGCTCATTGGCGGTGAACCCCCCCTGCACGGTTACCCTCCGGGGGAGTGCTTTGGGTGTGGCGTGGGTTCACCCACGAACAATACTTCGTGCAGTCAGCCTACCTTGTCTCAGCCATAGCATGTCTTGGTTGCAGAATAATAACCACAGCAGAGGGTCTGGGTTTGGGTCTGATGATCACAAGTATTTAGGACCTTAACTGATTTCATGAGAGGAACTTTCAGAGCCAGAGTAAAAGAGAGGATCCTCCCGAGTTCAGTTTTTAAACAAGTCTACTCACGTTTCAGTTAAAACAATCAGCAAGCTACTCAACCGAACTCTACCTCCCACAATCATTACATTTGTTGATCATTATTATCGGTTTAAATACATGGGGATCTTCTATTTTTTTTTTTTACTAACAATAGATCATACATGCCGTAGTTCAGAAATAATTTACAGACCTATTATTTTTCAAACTTAAAATATCTTAGCTGTTCTATGACAGCTGAATGCAGGCTGTGTTGACATTGTCTGTGAATGGTCAGATGACCGTAGCTACAGTTACATGTTGATGTGTGTGAACCCTGGAATATCTACAGATAGAAGTTATCAGTAGATAACAGGACTGACCCACTCACACATGAGTGAGTAGGTTAGTTCTGTTAGCTGTCAAACAGGATTCATTCAAGGTTGAATTCACACCCTCTTCACTGCCAGTCCGCCTTTTTTCTTAAACAAAGCCTCTGTCTCCCCAAACCTCCCATCTAACGCTCTCATTGTCAGTGTCCTTCCTGTCTGTGTGGCGTTGCTGTTGCTCGTCCCTCTCACCCTATTTTAAAGGGGTCTAAGGAATGGCCCATATTGCTATTTAGTATGGCTGTGTGGCGCTGCTGTTCTCAACACTTAACATATGACCCAGAGGTCAGCGGTTCAGAGTCATGACTGGCATGCCTTTACAGTGCTGTGGTTGAGTGTGATACAGGAAAAAGCTTAAGCCAGTTGAAATGGATTAAGAACGTATTTATTCATTAGATAGTGCTCACTGCTCAGAGCTGCAGTCATACCAGTTCTGAAAGCATTGTTTGACAGAGTGGTGAGATAACACAAAAGTTAAAGTTTAGCCCAAAATAGGAGATGAAACCTAATTCTTTCCACATGTCAGAGGTCCCCAATCCTCCATATGTCAAAGGAGGAATCTGTTTGGAATTCCTTGTGGTTTCACTTTATCTGAGTCAGGCCAAACTAAGGGACTACTGCTAGTTGGTAAAATGTTTAGTGTCTGTAGGTCTGTAGGGCGGTGGTCAGTAGGTGTTGAGGATACAGATCTGACACGTAGTCTTACTACCAGGGCTTAGCTTTTAATCCAACAAAATATGGTTGATGCAATATTCTACCCAGTGTGCAGATTCACTCTGTGGGTCTTAGGCAACAATCCTCATCTGTTCAACTATTTACAAATGCTGCATTGAATTATCATTGTGTATTTTTGGATTTATCCCATTCTTCATTCCTTTCTGACTGTAAACAAAAACGTCTCGTTGATTTATTGTTGCTTGCATACTGAAATAGTCTGAGCACCTGGAAGTTTTGCTGAAGCTCCCACAGAGTACTGTTTTTATTTTTCAATGACAATACTTTGTGCATAACACATAATCATCTGCTGTATTTCCAAGTATGTAAGCCAACAGTTGTTCATAAAAACATGTGGTCATGTTTTGTAGAGAGAGAAGCCATTCAGATGATATATGTTCATGGATGCAGTTCCAGTTTTCTGTCTTTGAATGATTATACTTAGATAAAAGGCCTTTCTACAGAACGTCTCTTGGTAACTACATACCACCTCCACCTTCCGGGCCAGGCTAATCCCAGAGATGACTTGTATACGTGGGCCCATCTGTTCAGTGCTGTGGTGTAGCTGCTCTGTCCAAGGCCTGCAAATGTGATTAGTTAGAGATTACATCTGTGTGTGAGTGAAATGAAACTCCCCTCTCAGAATCAGAGTTGTGTGTTTATAAGAGAGAGGGATAAAACACTACAGGGCTTTTGCATCATCAGGTTCAGCCTCTTGTGGTTCTCAGGTTCTGTTTGCTCTGTTCTGCATTACATCATGTTCACTGCACAGTTTATGTGAAATGTTCCTAGAAGCAGTTATCTTGTGGCCTCCCTCTGAGCTCTGTGTATGTTCTTGAGACGTTTTAGTCTGCATCAGGCTTTTTTTTTAATTCTGTGAACACTGCTGTTGCTCAGTTGCCAGGGTAACTTAATGCGTGTGTCTGGCACATCCGTACAGCACAGATGGAACTGCGAAGTCACTTGTCGTCACATTCTTCCTCTGATGCCTTCCCAGCCTTGGCTCTGCCACCACATGAACAAATTAAGTTAGCAATCTGTATTCATGTTCTGCTCTGGTTCTGGCGTCGACTCACATGGAGCTTTCTCTAATAATATTTGGACTAAAATTACAGGTCCCTGAGCTTGACAAGTTGTTTTGAAACACTGATAGTAATGTTTCATACAGTGTGTGTTTGATAAGACTTTTTACAGATTGGGTGTTTGTAAACTGGCTGGCAGTTGGCTGAAGTGGGTGTTGTAGACGTGAGCTTGGCTAAAATCTGGCTAGTTGAGGCGTTCCAGCGTTACTTCAGAAATCTGAGCGGCAGGCACCACTTCACCATCGATTGAGCAATGTGCTTTTGTGTTGTACACAGAACAACACAAGAGGAAGTAGTGAAAAACTAGCTCCCCTTGTTGTTGTGAGTGTATGCCATGTGGTTCCTGTGTTGTAATCACAGCTCTTGTGTTGTGTAAAGATTCCACCAAGAGCAGTTGGACACAAAAGTGTTGAAACGGAGATGGTAGGCTACATGGAGTCAGTTGTGAAGGATACCTGACTGTCTCTCACACAGACACACACACCCTGCTAACACAGGCCACATTCGGCTGAGCTGTGGCTCTGAGGACATCTTATCTTGAATTTACCAGCGGGCTGACTCTCACATGAGTGGGCCGCTGCACAACTTTGTTCCTCTTGCCCCTCTGTCTTCTAGTTCCTTCCTTTTCTCCATCTGCGTTTCTTTGCTCTCACTTTCCCTTCTCTTTTTCCCTTGGCCTTCTTGTTGTGAGTGGGACTGATGGGATTTTAGTCCCATGTTTAATTTTGTCTCATTGCCATCTAATTACTAAGCAACATCGTCACCAATATATTGAGATATAGGCCTACAACTATTACATACACTTACCCTCAAGACCCAACTTCCTTCTTCCTTCTACCCTCTTCCTCTCATTTTTGGGGGATAATATCTGTAATGTCTGGCTGTCTTTTGAGATCATTGCTACCAGTGTGGAGCTTGACTGTCATTATTCTATACCAAAATGATGATGCGTGATGACAAGTTACGCATGAACCTTCACTCCATGGTGCATTATATTACAAGATACAAGATTACTTTATTTGTCATACACAAATCACAGAGTAACATACAGTGAAATGTCTCCTGGTTGCTCCTAAACTGGCCTTATAGGTAGAATAGATAAGAAAAATATGAATAAAATAAAACAAATATGATGTAATTAAGTATAATCTAAATAATGTAATCAGAAATGAAAATATGTGCAAGGGTGTGTGTATGTGTCAGGCTGAGTCCTGGTGGTGGGGGGAGTGGTCAGGTTGAGTCCTGGTTCAGGAGTCTAATGGCTTGAGGAAAGAAACTCTCAGTTTTGGTCATCATACTCCTAAACTAGGGGTGTAACGGTACATGTATTTGTATTGAACCGATTCGGTACGGGGCGTTCGGTTCGGCGCAGCGCTGTGAACGAGTGAGTTTCGGTACAGAAGTTGTGTGTGTTTACAGTCCGCCTGCAGCTACACGTGCAGCCCGTTTACGTCGTGGCTATCGCTAATGCTACCGCTAGCGAGAAAACAGAGGCTTGAAGACCCTCCTGCTTGTGGGAGGAGTGGAGGTGGAGGTGGGGGCTGTGGCTCCTATCTCCTCTCTGTCTGTCTGTCTGCCTGCCTGTCCCTCTGTCCGTCCGTCCCTCCGTCTGTCTGTCTGTCTCTCTCTCTGTGTCTGTGTTGCGCACAAGCTCCAGCAGCTGTGGATCTGCTGCAGATGCGCCCAGAGCAGGCGCACGTCGCTGCTGTGTTGACACTACGCACTGTGCCTCGTGATGACCCGCGTTATTCATTCATTTATTTATTTATTTATTTATTTGCGGCCGAACGGTTGCATCGTCAGGCAGCCGTTGTGGCATTTGCCCACATTGCCCTATGGTCAGTCCGTCACTGGCTCGAACTGTTAGTGCTGCACTTTACATGTAAGAAAAAAAAAAGAAAAAAAATCATTGTAAGGCTGTATGTTTTGTTATTTTGAGAATAATTTATTGAACTTATTAAGCAGCACTTTACAACAGTAGCCTTTTATATTTTTTTCATATTTTGTATAATGGCTTGGTTTAGTTTAATAAGTTTATTTGTATCAGGGACAGAATGTACCTACAACATAGCATTAGTAGGTGAGTAAAATAATTACATTTGACTAAAACATGTAAATTTGGTTTAGAAAAATTCCTAATAAACAACAAGTAAATTTATGTTTTGCATTTTGTTCTCTTACCGAAAATGAACCGAACCGAGACCTCAAAACCGAGGTACGTACCGAACCGTGATTTATGTGTATCGTTACACCCCTATCCTAAACCGTTTTCCAGAATATTCGGCCTGTAAAATGTTGTTCCACCCGTGTTTTTTGCATTTGGCTTTTTACCTTACATCTTAAAAAGAAAATAAATCTGGTCTTTTCTGTAGCACCATAAGACTTCTGGTGCGTACTAGTGAACGACCCGCTCTGCCTCCTGAGCCACTTGCTGTCTCTCCAATTTGTATATTGCACTTGGCAATACTCTATATTTTAATGGCAAAGCCCACCTTTGGTTTTTCACAGTTTTTGATACTTGGTGTGAACAACACAGATTAGTCACTCAAATAGTATTGGATGTAATGTCAAGCACTAGTTGTAAACAGGTCATGGTGGTATGGAGCTGCACTGAGCCAGAACTGATCTGCACATCTCCTCTGACCTTATCAATTAGAATTGGTCTTTCATAGCCATCCACTATATCAAATAAGTTTAGCTGCTCTTGGTCCTCATTGTCTTGAACATGAAGCTGGTAATGATTAGAGTCTTGAAAATTGGAGTTTGACTTTTTTCTTTTTACCACTTTTCTAGTTTTTTTTTTTTTTTAGCTTGGCTGCTCTTATTACTCTACAAACTCTTAATTATGTTATCTCTGTGTGTGTGTGTGTGTGTGTGTGTGATATAGTAGCAGGCAATGTTGACATATCTGTCGTCTTTTTTTTCCTGTTGTGGCTTTTTTCATTAGAAAATGTTGCCTTGTTATATTCCAGAGATCCTTCATTCCTCCAGCAGTTGGAATTGAATCAGATGGGACCATAGGAAACAGTTGGATAAATCAGGGCCAGCACATGGGTTTCTAGTCTCTGCTGTTTGAGAGAGGCGTTCAGTACTGCAGTAAAATGCAAACGTATCTCTTCTCCTCCTGATGTCCACCATTTGCTCCCTCTGACAAACGGATCATATCAAAGTGGAAACATGGCTCTGTACGGAGCAGGTTGTAGTCTGGCTACTTGTTCTGTTGGCTCAAGACGAAATGGGAACGTCTCACTTACTGTGTTGCCACCTCCTATGGTTAACCTATCTTTGCATCTGTGCAGTTACATTCATTTCTCTGCTTGTGTGTATGTTTTTTTTTTTTTTTTTTTTTAAATCTATTTAAAGTCAGCTCACCCAACTTGTGTTAGCTGTTGGTGTGTAAGGTTGCAGGCGTTTGGGGCCACGGGGTCAGGGGTCAAAGGTGAGTTCAGGGACAAGAGCCCAGCCTTTGAGGCATGCAGAATTCCATCTCCTAAGGTCTTGCTCCACCTCACACTTCCAGGCTGGTTCTCCTTTGCTTTCTGTGTCATGTGGCATTTTCTCTGCACACACTGAATATTCTGACCAGAGGAAGTTTGATTTGAGTTTTCCCTCACTGATTTAAAAACATGGTTTAGAAGGATGTTGTATTAGACTGCTTGGTTTTGAACTGGGCCTAACCAGATGGCTAGAAACTTCTTTCTTTCTCTGTATTCAAAATGTACAGTCATAAGCTGTAACACCTTGCTGCTTTTATTACAGTGGAACAGTGCACTACTTGTTGGTGTTTCAATTTTTTTGGACTACTTGGGCATTGTTGTTCTGCAGATACAGAATAAGGACCAGGTCATAACCCCCCCCACTGACCCAGTGTAAACAGACAGACGCCGCACCCTTCCACTTCCCTTGCATATTGTCCTGATCCACCAGTCTGGATCAGTCTATGTGGTCTCCACACAGCCTGGTCTACCTGTCCAAACCTCTGAGTGTTTTGGCTCGGGGACTACACTGAGAGCTGAGCCTCGGTTGTGTCATGGAAACTTGTGAACTTGATTCAACCCTGCCAAAGACAACAGATCATATACAGGCAAACGTGATTCCACTTCCCTCTCCTCCTTCCATCTTTGTTCCCCTAAATTAGGGGAGCAGCGCTGCCTTGGAGCATAGCCTATACGTACAGAAAATGCATTTACATCAATAAATAAATGTTTTACAATGAACCAATCAGTCTGTATTAAATTTTATTTAGGCACGGCATTAAGCCTCCGTCATATTTCAACAGTTCAGGTAGCCTAATTAGCTAGATGTTAGCAAGCTATAACTAATGTAAGCTCGCCACTCTCACTTTGTTTTCAGAATGACTGAGTAAGACTGAGCCTGAGCTGGTACCTTTGGGATGCCTCAACAATTGATTTCCAAAACCACTTTTTTGCAAGGTTCATCTGATGGACATCTAGGGACAGATTCACTAAGGTTTGCACAGCTTTTGCTCATGCTAAACCTGCATAGGCTGAGCAATCTGCCCCTCTGTTTGTCTTTGAAGACCCTCTTCACATGTTTCAAAACCAAACACAGAGAGACAGATTGTGCAGGTTTAACACGAGCAAAAGTTGTGCAAACCTGAGTAAATCTGGACCCTAGTGTCATGCTAAAATTGACTGTAAATTCACCTTTAAAGTTGTTGTTTTTTTTTTTTTAATTCCCTGATGAGTTTGCACCCCTGCCTAATGTTTTGATTTTCTGGTTGAGGCTGTGACCGGCCGTTCTGACTCTGGGCTGGACTGGATCCCCCCCCCCGACCTCTCGGGTCGGGCTGTTGTTGAGGTCAGAGTAAATTTGATATTATGGAGACTGATGCTGGGACTAGGTCCACTCAGTCCTGAAGAATCTGAATGTGTAGAATTAATTTCATTTAGAATACAATTATTATTTAATTTGATATTTTGCCATTTTTAGCCTTATTTGTTTTAGCCTTAATGGACAATAATTTTTGTACTGCTGAGTTGAATTTGATTTGAATATGATTTATCTTATTTTGTATTATTATTATCATTGTTTAAGTGTTTTTTTAGGATCCTAATAAACACGCCCCTTTGTTAGCCATTGCATTCCTCCGTGTTGCGCTCATTAAGATTCGTGTGAACAGAGTTCTGTCATTCAGTGAACTTGTAGTTTAACACTTGTATTGACAGTCATCTTATAACTAAACTGTCAGGTTTAAATTGAGCTCCGCCCATAAATCCAGTTAACGGATGGGCTGAACAAGCCTGATAAGCTCCTCTTCTGCCAGCATATTCTTTTGTACTGTTTCCTCAGTGTCAGGTACACAGCACACAGTGGGCTACCTCAGAACACTGAATCTACAGCTTTATCCTCACTAATTGATCTGCTCTTTGCCTTCCTTTTTACCAACCGCTCTTTGATGAATGAAAGGCAGTGATTAATTTCTTAAGCAGGTATGTTTTCTGTGTCATCTTGTGGACTCCCTTTAGATTTTCATTGGACTGAGACAACCTGTTTCCTGTCACCTTTTGTCAGGCCTCCCACAGGTCAGGTCTTGACAGGCAAACAGGGACATGCACTCACATGCCCGCAGTTCCATAATTCACAACGTTTTTAATTCACTTCATGTACACCATTTCTTAAAGGGACATTGTGTAACTTCTCCGGTTATCTATTCACGAAAATCGATTATTTCGTTCAAAAGTACGTTTTTCATTCAAAATTAATTACCCCCATCAACAAACTGAAGTGTTCCTTTCAGCTCTGAATTTGCCATTCATATCATTCATATCTACATGGAGCGGGTAAGCTCGGTGCTGGCTGCCATGTGGTGTCGCCATGTTTTTACGTTCAGTGGCAGCGTGACGGTAGGAAACCACGGAAACTCAGCAGAGACACACCAGAGCTGTCGGCTCAGGTCGAGGTGGCGTCTGTGAAAAGCGGTAACGCAGTGAGGACTGCACGTGAATGCTGCATTCAGGTGCAGTCGGAAAAAGGCAGTTGGTAACAAACCAGATGTCATTTTAGTCACAGAAGTCGAGAGAAAGACGGTAAAACGTGGGTCAGGTCAAAAATACGACATCGCCATGACAACATATTGTCACGTGTATTGTTTTGCCTGGTGCTGACGGGCCACTTGTTTACATAGAGGCTTGTTTAGGCCGTTACCTGCAGCGGCTGTTGTCCGTCTGCCATCTAACCGATTTCACGTGAATGCAGCATGAAAAATACTACTGAGTTGCTTGCAATCTACAACCACACCGCTAGATGGGAGTAATTCTTACACAATATACCTTTAATGTATAATGTCACTGATCTGACAGAAGAGCAAAAATGAAAACACAGGGTTTCCCGCAGCGCTTTCCTGTTAAGGCGGCCGCCTTAACAACAAAGAGCTGCCGCCTAAACTAACGTCATAAAAAAAATAATAATGTAGCGATATTCACCCCCCCCCCCCCGTCGGACGATGGCCGCATCCCCTCACACACATACACACCACAGAGAAGCGCGCATGCATTACAGCAGCGCGTGTTGAAAGCGAAACTTAATACGGCACGGCGCGGTGCGTCCCCCCCCCCACCCCCGACGATCGATCCGCCCCCCCCCCCCCCCCCCCCCCCTGTCACAGATCCGCGCCCCCCCCCCCCCCCCCCCCCCCCCGTCCGACAGGTCAGACACCACCTTAACTAACAAATTTTCTGGGGGAAACACTGAAACACAACACTCAACTTACAGTATTTGCTTTTTTCTAGACAAGGCAGTTACAGAAGAGACTGTAACTGTGTATTTAACACAGTTCACGTGGAATGTGAGCAACAGGAAATAATGTTTACATGAAAATGTTGCACAAATCTTCTGAGTAAAGTAAGAAGATTTCTAAACACTACCTAAGAAAATAAAAGGGAGCTTTCCTTTGAATGAATGAAGAGTACAGTGTTACACCTCATAGGGAATCATTTATTTCCTCTCCCCGCATGTTATGTTATGTTGGAGTTTGTCCATTCCAGAGTAATGTACTATAAGCCAACTAAGTAAAGTCTGATAAGTTAGAATGTGTAGGGCTGCAACTAACCCTTATTTTCATTATCAATTAATCTGTCGATTATTTAAATGATTAATCGATTAGTTGTTTGGTCAATAAAATGTTGAAAAATGTCAATCAGTGTTTCTCAAACCACAAGATGACGTCCTCAAACCAAAGAGAGGCTCAGTTTATTGTCATAAAGGAACAAAGAAACCAGAAATATTCACATTTAAGAAGCTGAAATCAGAGAATTTTGACTTTTTTTCTTAAACTACCCAAACTGATTATCCAATTATCAAAATAGTTGACGATTAATTTAATCGATTATTGTTGTGGCTCTAATATGGTTAAAGCTAAGGATTGTTGGAACCAGTATTAGACATCAGCTCCCAGAATGCAATGCTATTCACAGTATATAGAAGTATTATGGGATATTTTATGGGATAAAACAGAAATGATAGTCAGGCAGTGTTAGAGGGAAACTTCTCCAGAGAAGTGACTGATCATACTGCATGAACCCTGGTGTGTGTCAGTGTGAGCTGAAGACCAGCTGCTGACATGAAAGACTGGATAGACAGACGTGTGTGCAAATGGTTAAATCTGGTTGTTTATCTGGTTTCCTTTTGTCTCCTACTCAGAATCTGATAAAGCTGGGAGCGCTGCACAGATTTGGGAAGAGAATAGGGAGGGCGACATTGCTGCTGGAAACAATGTCTTTTCCTATTTTTAGTCAGTAGATGGATGTTTAGTAGCACATGCATCCTGTCTGTACTTGTCCTCTGAGAGATGAGGATCCAACCAGTACTGTCTGTGCAACTCCAGCACGTAGTGTCATTTGTGCGTGTGTGTGCAGACAGTGTAGCCTCTGGCCACACTGCTCTGTGGGAGAAGAGGATCAGGATCAGAACGGGGGTGTGGAGGGGCTCATTCAGAGGGGGAGGGGAGCCGTGTGCAGGCCTTGAAGAGATACAGCTGTTTCTACTGTCTCAGCTGTTGTTCTTCTTCCATTTGATGCAGGCTCAGTTTCCCACCCTCTCTCTTTCTCTCTCTCTCTCTCACACACACACACACACACACTGGAAGAAGCACAGAGCGTAACATTGTTCTGCCTTGTGAGAGAAAGATGAAAGAATCAATCTTTCCTAGCTGCTGTCAGGCGGGAATAGTGAGTTTGCACCAACTAGTAAGAGGAGGCCATGGCCAGACTGGTAACATGTCTGACTGCTCTCATTGCTTTTTGCTTTGGCCTTCACCTCTCTTGTTGTGTGTCTGTCCTTTGTTTCTTCAACTAGCATGAAGTTGGATTTCATTTTTTCGAAGGATTCAACAACTTCCTTCCTCTTGTTTTTCCCTTGACCTCAGAATGTGTGTGTGTGTGTCCCTCATGTATCTCTCTGTGTCCAGGTTCAGGCGTCCATGTAGCTCTGGCTCTCATTCCTGCTCCTTGACTGAACACAAGTGTTCTTCGATCACACACTTACTCGTCCCTTTGCTGTCAATCTTATCTCTCAGTTTTCCTTCTCACTAGCAAACCTTTTGTGTTTTACCTTGTAACTGGCTCTCAAAGGAATTTTCAGTCGAAAGCAACTGGACTTGGTTATTTGTCTAGGAAGACGTTTCACCTCTCATCCAAGAGGCTTCATCAGTTCATGTACACATCTGACCAGGCTGGGACTCACTGGTCCAACTATCTGGTGTGGAGATCCAGGTATTTAACCTCTTGTGGGGGCGTTCAAGGCTGATAATGTCACTGGTTCCCTTTGTGCTCCATGTAACAACAACAGTCGTTTGAGTGACTGTCTTTGGTGGAAAGTTGGTTTAGACTTCGTTAGTGCCGTATTGTGTTACAACGACAGTCGTTGGAGTCACTTGCCACTTGTGAACAGTTGTTTTTCTTAGGCCCCGTCCAGACGAATATGTTTTTTTTTTGAATCCGGAAAAATACTTTATCGGATCGGCGTTGCGTCCACATGGATACAGCGTTTTCGGGGGGTGAAAACGGTATTTTTTGAAAACGGGTCCCAGAGTGGGAAAATTTGAAAACGCCGCCCCAGCGTTTTCGTCTGGACGGCCAATACAGATTTTTTCTGAAACGATGATGTCATACCCCCCACCGCTCTACCTGTAACCTGAGACACACCGCTACAGCAGCTACACAGTCTATGGACGTAACAACAACAACGGCCGACTACCGTCGGGTCGCTCAGACACTGCGGCTGAATCGTGTCTGTTTAATCATCACTGATCGTCATATTTACTCTGACACGACTGACTCCCTGTCAACATTTAATCCCATGTTTGAGTTTGAATACAGCGGGGGACTTCTTCTTCTATTGAATTTCAGCCATGCGTTTATGCAGTGGTTGTTTTGTTTCTCCAATGTAGAGGTCTTTGCATTCCTTGTTGCATTGGACTGCATACACCAGATTTCTTTTGCGGGTGTGTGGTGTTCTGTCCTTGGGATGTACCAGTCTCTGAGTGTGTTGCTGGGTTTGAAATACACAGGGATACAGTGTTTGTTAAAGATCCTCCTGAGTTTTTCCGATACTCCAGACACATATAGGATGACTATGTTGTTTTTTTTGTTATGTTTTTCTTTCTCAACCACTGTTTTCTTTCTGGAAGCAGCTGCAGTTTTCACAAAGGTCCAGCTAGGGTAACCACAAGTTGTGAGGGCGCCTCTCAGGTGCTTTTGTTCTGCCCCTTGGGCCTGTGAGCTGGTGGGCACCGGGCACGTTATCAGCTCTGTGTTCCAGAGGGTGGTGTGAGTCGAAAAGTAGATATTGGTCTGTATGTGTGGGTTTTCTGTATACCCCAATGTGGAGGCTCCTGTCCTTTTTTATATGGATGTCACAATCTAAAAAAAGCAGACTGTTGTCCTTGACATCCTCTCTGGTGAACTTGATTTTTTTGTCCACTGAGTTAATGTGGTCGGTAAAAACTTGCAACCCTTTGGTTTTGATTTTAACCCATGTGTCGTCCACATACCTGAACCAGTGGCTCGGTGTTGTTCTTTCAAAGGAGTTCAAAGCTTTGTTCTCAGCCTGGTCAGATGTGTACATGAACTGATGAAGCCTCTTGGATGAGAGGTGAAACGTCTTCCTAGACAAATAACCAAGTCCAGTTGCTTTCGATTGAAAATTCCTTTGAGATACTATGACCTGGACAAATGAGAATATGCACAGGCCCCTTGTAATTGGCTATTTAACCAGGCCCTGGAGACAGGGCAATGCCATATTAGGGGAAGTCATGCGTGCAGCTCTGTGTGGGTGTCGGTTCTTGGTGTGTGTGTGTGTGTGTGTGTGTGTGAGGGAGCATGTGTTGAACTGGGAGTGCTCAGTTAAACAAGTTCAAAGTGACTACAGTTCTGGATCAAAACTAATCTTATAACTCAAAAAGTGAAACTCAACACAGGGGCACACGACTATGTTTAACTCTGGAAAACACTCCCTGCTTTTGAAAAAACATTGCTTTACATATTCTCACACACATGATATAACACTAACAGCCTACTGTGTGTGTGTGTGTTTCAGTATTGGCTGGTGCATTGCTCTTTTGGGTCAGATATTTGAGCAGAGTAGGCCAACCTAAAAGAGGACAGAACAAGTTGCTGGAGGAGGATGAGCTCATTGTTACAAAGATAGGAGATGCCCTGTAGATTATAGGGTTGTATGTGGGAGAAGGATGACTGGAGACAGACAGAGACACAACGACAGAGGACTAACACACAAGGAGAGGTGCTCCTGCTAGGGCTGGGCGATATGGCCTGAAAAAAAAAATCTTGAGTCACGATTTAAATCGACCCCCCACCCCCCACCTCAATGTCTCTCGAGAATAAATAAAGGTTAACAAAGTAACATATTCCATTCCACAAAATAATTTACTTATTGTGTGTGTGTGTGTGTGTGTGTGTGTGTGTGTGTGTGTGTGTGTGTGTGTGTGTGTGTGTGTAAGTATATATTCATATAATATTACACACACAAACAAAGCCTGCAAGCAAACGCATCCAGCAAAATGATGGGGCCAGAGAAAGAGGCTTTGTTTACACTGGACGGTTTGTTGATGAGTTTTGACTTGAGTCGGATTCCTCAAGAATTTTGTCACTTCTAGAAATAAGGTCTTTTGCACCAGGACTGTGTTTGTGTGTGTTTGCTGTCAAATAATGGTACAGTTTGTCTTGTCAGGTTGCAGCTTGCCTTGTTTCGTAAGTCTACGTCTCACTCTAAAGCCCTGAGGGCCCAGACCCAATCCAGGAAATGCTGTGTCTCTGTCTTTGTGAAGGTGAAAGAATCTTAGCAGCAGACAAAGATGGGGATGAAGGTGTTTTGGTCACTACATTTGTTTGGAAAAGTCCCATTATACAGTCCTATTTCTAAGCCCAATTAAGACCAGCCCAATGTCTCAATAGAATAGAAGCCACAATTCTCTTCACTGATAGGCCTTACTATACAGGAAGTTTTGCTTTTGCATCAGCAGCGGTAACGTCACTTATTGTTGGTGGTTTCAACACATCAGTGACACTTCTGCAGTTCCTGCAATAACCTCTAGCCTGCTGGGACAAAAACAAAGTGTCAGTGTCAAAGGAAACCTGTGTGTCCTTTCAGAAAAGACATGTAAATCCCAACACTGATCTGTGTATTTACACTGCTGACTCAGAACAGTGTGGACAGAAGACATAGTTTCAGTCTAGTCAGGACTTTTCAATAAAAAGTGCCAAAAGTCTCTTCTCCTAACTTTTTACCCTACTACATTATTGAGTTAGCAACAGTTGAGTTACCACTTTCTGACACATTCACTATTATCGCTGCTCCTGCCAGTTTGTTGCAATGTAGAAGACTGAAAACATGCTGGAGATCAAGACACTCAAATGACTGAGCTTAGTCCATAACTGTTATAGTATGTATCAGTTTACCGTTTATTCACATATAGAAGAGGTATAAAAAAATCATTAAAATGTTTGTAATTTCATATGTGAAATGGGACACCCTGAGAAGCTCAAGAGCTTTATTACTAACAATCAAGTGTCCTGATGTACTAATCACCTGACATTGAGCAGATTTTTGGAGTTGAATGTGTTTTCCCATCTAGAAAAGTGGGAAAGGTGCACCGAGCGGGTCAAACGACTCGGCAAGCGACGCGGGTTAAAATCGGCTTTAATCGGCTCGGCTCCGATCGGCTTGCAGTGGGAACGCTAGACCTGGGTCACTCCTATAATGTCATGCTGCAGCTCGTAGGACACGACACGGCCAGAGGGCCAAATGGCCAAGTGCAGTCACGTGACCTTATCCCTCCACTTGCCACACCCACTGACCCTCTGGCTATATTACGAATCCAACTATGGCCACGCCAAGACTCACCTTACTCCGCCTCTGATTGGCTTACATGAGAAAGAAGAGCAAATAAGGTTGGGTTTAGATATGAAGAAGAGAGTGGTTAAGGCAGGGCTCCAGAGTGCGACCAATTTGACCAATGCGACCAAGGAGAGCGGAGCAGGGAGCGGAGCGGCATGTGGGAGGAGAGCGTCCTCCCGGGTTTTAGCTCGGTCGATATAAGGGAGCTTTATTTAAAGAATTAAAAAAAAAAAAAAAAGCTGAGTTTTCCTCTACTACAGCTGAACAGCTGACCTGTCACAGTCTCACAGTGCACCCTTCATTAAACTTCAACCTCAAAGCTCTCTGTCCTCAGACCGACCAGGTTGTCCATGTTGTCCCTGATGATCACACAGGGACAACATGGAGCTGCTTATGTGACAGGTTATTGAGTTTTATTAATGTTTACAGCAGGTGTTAAACAAATCAATACTTCTGTGATTGAAGTAGTTAAATATGTAATTCACATCAGAGTTAATATCATAATAGTGTAGTGGCAGGAAAGACCAATTCACCTGTATCAAATATTGTGAATAGGCCTAGAACAACTTATTGCTTGTGTCTGTTGATTTAAAAAAGTTGAAATATTTCCATATGACCCATACTGGGTCACAGAAGTCAGCTTAAAGTCAAAGGAAAAATGTTTAGGGTGTTTTCACTGTTCTCAAATATAAAAATGCGTCACATTGGACCCTCAACATTATTTAATGGTTAAAAAACATATTATTTAAACATTTTTCATTGTGCCCCTAAAGTAGGAACTAACAAATATTAGTGTAGAGCCCTCTATAAGCAATGTTCAGCTTTTTATGTTATAGACCCTATACCAAAGGAAATTTAGGTTCTCAGGAAAATCGCCAATCATCAGTTAACCATTAATCAATTGGCGGTCAATCAACTAATGATTAATGAATTAGGCCTAATTGATAATTTGCATCCCTACTCACAACCGAAAGTGACGCCATAGCGGCGTGCATTTAGAGGGACACAAAAATTTGAGTGCACCTAAATTTTGTGCTAGTGCACCTAAATATAAAAGTTAGGTGCACCAGTGCAACTAATGCAAAAGATAGCTGCTTTTGATTCCTTAAATATATTTCAAAAAAACTCATAAGTCATAAGCATCCGTGGACCAGTTATCATACGCAGGGGTGCAAACTTGTCACCTTTCGGCGAAATTCGCCGTTTTGGATCCCAAATTGGTCATTTGTGTGATTCGTGTAAATCCGCAATAAAAAAAAAATTTGAGAGGGGGGGGGGGGGGTCCGGCGAGGCGAGGCAAGCCCAGCCGAGCCGATGCACCTGTCTCTTTAAGGCGCGTGCACCTTATCTGGATGACAACGAGTGGTGGCAGCGCTTCTCTTCTGTCCAGCAATACACACCTGAAGCTTCACTTTTAATACAGACTAACTAACGCGACTTTTTGAGCCTGGCGAGTGAAAGAGTCGGAGCTAGAAGATGCGCCAGCAGCGTTGTATAGGTCTGCTCTGCTGTATGGGACTGCGTGTGTGTGATGATCGCGATCGCGGCCAATTAGCGATTAGCGTGTTTAGCTTTTATTAGCGCTGCAGCGCGACCTGAGCAGCAGGAGGAGGAGGAAGAGGAGGAGGAGGAGGTTGACTGACTGTGGCAGGACACCTCTGCCTCTGTTTCACTTTATGTTGCTGGTAAATAATGTGGTTGTAAAAGTAGTAGGCTAAAATTAAATTATTTAGTATGCACTAATTAAAGGGGCAGAGCTTTAAGAGACATTTTAGCTTTTATATTTTATAAGATATATTTTTTGTAAGAACCACAATTAATAAATATAGGTTATATATTTCAGTGAATATCTAATTGTTCTTAGCATTTGTTAGATAACTTTATTTGCCCAATAAATTAAAACATGTTGGAACTATCAATGTCTCCTCTCTTGCAGCCAGAATCTCACCTACTTTTAACCTCAGACTGTCACAATGATGGATCAGATGTCAGACTGCCTCATTCTTTCAGTTTTAACCTGAATATACAAGACATGATTGATTTTCCCAACGATCAAAGTATACGAAACCGAACCGAAAACCATGACCACAAAACCGTGAACCGAACCGTTTGCTTGAACATCTTTTAAATACATATTGCCGCTTAATATGTTTTACGTAGCCTATGGCATTTTTAAGCTTAATGTGTGTTATTGGACAGAAAGAGCAGCGCTGCCTCGGAGCATAGCCTACGTACAGAAAACACATTTAGGCCTACATCAATAAATAAATGTTTCACAATGAACCAATCAGTCTGTATTAAATTTTATTTAGTTTGAAGGCAAGGTTTGCAAGGTTCATCTGATGGACATCAAGGGACAGATTCTCCAAGTTTTGCACAGCTTTTACTCATGCTAAACCTGCATAGGCTGAAGACCCCCTTCACATGTTTCAAAACCAAACACAGAGAGACAGAGACAGGTTTAACAGGAGCAAAAGCTGTGCAAACCTGAGTAAATCTGGACCCTAGTCTCATGCTAAAATTGACTGTAAATTCACCTTTAAAGTTGGTTTTAAAAAAAATTTCCCCGGGGGAGCATGCCCCCGGACCCCCCTAGGGGGTCGGTATCTTGTCACCTTTTTTACCCCTGATGAGTTTGCACCCCTGCATACAGTATTCACGATCAGAATCCAAGGACCTGATCAGATTCGACTGCATGTTTCATTCAGAGACTGATTCTGAGAATAAAATTTCAGTGTATGTGTAAATGGATTTCATTTAGCCTAAGTGGTATCAATGAAAGAATTGGCTTTGAAGTCAAAGTAGTGGTATCTGTAACAATATAAACATTTTCTGAAGGATATACATCCTGTTTCTTTTGGTAAAATGTTAAGGTTGATGCTGACATTTTCCAGATTTTAAGGGTTAATATCAGATCATTTCATTAAGAATCACGATGAAGTGGAAAGAGCTCTGTGTTTCTCAGTGGTGTCAGCACTATGAGTGACCCTTTTCAAAAGTGACCACATAACTCCATCTTGATGCTTTTAAGTTGAGTGCCTACATATCCACACACTGGGAGCATGTTGCCTTATCTGTAACATCACGAGGGTTCCCCATGTATCTGGCATGCAGCGTGTCTTTCAGCCTGAGTGGGTGTTTGCTCAGCCTCCATAAGGAGATTGGACTGTTGTGGGTTTGCCTTGTGCCAGTCCTCAGAGGCTCATAGAGGAAGGCGTAGAGATCATATCAGTTTCCTCTAAACAGTAGTACTCTGACTGACTGCTCTATTGCCCTCTATTGTTAGCAGAGCCTTTCCTTGTTAATAGTCTGTGCAGGGAATGACCACAGACATCAGCGCTGCTGCCAGTTCCACGCTTCCTCCGCTTCCTCCACTTCCTCCCTCCCTCTTCCTTTCCCTTTTTCGCCCCAGCACTCATCTGTCACCATGTCCAGGCCGCTCAGGCTTCAGCAGCAGAGCTGAACTTGGGCTGCACTGCCTGCCTGCTCCCACTTGGAACACAAATCAGGCTGAAGCTGGCATTCACACAGATATAGAGACACACACACTGTAGGCCAGTGCTGTGCCTACACGTGACTGCCTGCCGCTCTGGGGCCCTGCCACATGCCACTACCCTCTAGTTTGGCACCGTTTACTCTCTTCAGTTCAATTGATGGTAGGGCTGGGGAAAACATATTTTTCATACTACTCAATTTCAATATCACAGTGTAAATCAAATCACTACTTCTATCAAGCTTAAAGCTCCCTTAAGTGTAAAGACATCATAAATAAATTAGTTCTATCAATGTTGTATTATATTTATTGAGAAAAAGGTATTTTCTGCTTTATCACCCAGTCCACCTGATAATCAGATCCAGCCCAATGTCCACAGCAGGGATCACTGAACAGTTTTACAGGGCCGGGGCGGTTTGTCTCCATAGCAGCAGGCCCACGAAGGACCATGTCCTGGAAGTCCCTGCCTCGGGGAAGATACTCCGAGTTGCCCTGGAAAACTCTTAGTTGGGGCTTGAGGTTTGCTCAGTGCTGATTGGTACACTCGGAGTGGGATGTGACGGCAACAGACAAGCCACATTTTTAAACGCAGCAGAAGAGGAGCATTTGTGGGGCGTTTTGTATTGGTAGAGCATGTGCCCCACAGAGGCTATAGTCCTTATCGCAGCCGGCCCCCTCTCTTTGCCTCCCCATTTCCTGTCTGTCTCAACTATATTATCCATTAAAGGCAAAAAGCCCCCAAAAAATATATTTTAAAAGAAGAGCATTTGTAGAAAGCATCTACCTACAGTGCTGTGAAAAAACTAACAACAAAAACAAGAGCAGTAAAAGAAAAATGGTCCAAACTGTTGCACAGAAAACTTTTATTATTATTATTTTTTTCTTGTCCCAGGAAATAACTGGGAAGGTTTCAGAATGTTTGTAAACTGAAAGCATATTTTCTAACAGACTTGATGACATGTCGTCTCCCTCCCGACGGCTTACGCCGATGGAACCACCACAGATTCTGGTGAAAGGTTTCAAAGTCCGAGGCTCGATCTAGAACGCTTTTACACAGCAAAAAATCACGTTGCTTGATCCGAAACTGTTTAACACTACAAAAAGCCGAACCATGGCACGATGATGTAGTTTGATCTGATGCTAGAATGCGCCCTAACATGCCATTTTTTAAATCATAGGTTAATCGGGTAATAATTCATAACCGAGTAGCAGATTGCCTACTCGGGTACTCGAGTACTCGGGTACCCGTGCACATCCCTACTTGTATTTGTAGGCTGGGACTGAGCTGCCCATGCACCAAGCCACGCTGCTGCTAGGCTGCCCGTCAGAGTATGACATTTGAAGTGTGTTGTGTGTCACTGGGGGGTGTGTGCAAGGAGAGAAGACAGCAGGGGGGTCAGACCTGGACATCCAGTCTGAACTGTACAGCCTGAGCTCTAATTATCAACACAGAGATCAACTCAACTAGTTTTGAGTGTGCTTTAATTGTTTTCTGTGTATCTTGTTACCATCGGAGCGGAATAGGAATCAGCTGACCTGCATTTCATCACACTGTTCATGCAGCTGTCAGAGCTCATGACTGTCTGTGACAATGTGAATTGTTTGTGTGAAAATAAGAGTGGACTGAATTGTTGTTTGAGATTCTGATTGTTTCAGCAAGTAATGATTATGTTCAGTTTCTAAATAAGGAAACAGTAATAGAAGAAAGATGGTGTGGGTAAAGCCAACACATTGCAACACTGATACTGAGACAACTGTAGAGCCTCTTCAGGCTTTTGTTTGATAGAAACAGGAAATCAGAGGGGGGGCAACATGCTACCTATAGATTTAGCTTTTTGTATCTCCGTTCTACTATGTTCTTCTGCATCATGTTGCTGTGATAGATCAGGTAGAAGGTGTGCTGGGAACATGGAGGTATAAGACACCAACATGTGGTTAAAGGGATAGTTCACCCAAAATTCAAATTTCACCCATTATCTGCTAGGGCTGGACGATTATGGCAAAAATCATAATCACGATTATTTTGGTCAATATTGAAATCACGATTATTTACACGATTATGGGGGGGGAGGTACAGGATTTATAGCTTGACCATGCTACATTATTACCTTAAATAAACAGTGCCGATGTGTGTTTAAGGTTTTTAAGTTTATAATTTTAAATATTTATTCAAAATGTATTTAAAACTTTTTTTTTAAGTTTTATGATCCAGCAGCAGAAACTATACAGGATGTTTAGCTTAAGCTAAAGCTTAGCCGGCTTTGTAAACATATGCACATGTAGCCTACGGGCCGTGGGAAGAGGAGGAGGAGGAGGAGGAGGAGGAGGAGGGTTGTTGTTGTGCGGCCGCTTTGAGGAGATGAGCGAGTGTTTTAAATTATTATTATTATCATTTTTAAACGCCGCCGTCAACACACGAGTGGACTCATCCACAGCATTAACTGAGAGACGAGTGCAGTGCAGGCGCGGGGGCGGATGCGCGCATGTTTGTCTTTCAGAATAAAACACCAATAGACAAAAAAATTATTGTTTATCTTCGATTACAGTGTTTTTATGATCGTGAGAAGCCAAAATCGTAATCACGATCAAAATTTGATTAATCGTCCAGCCCTATTATCTACTCACCCTCATGTCGACTAAGGGCTGGGAGAAGTTTCAGAGTCCTCCGTGCCTTCTCTGAGTTACGGCGGGGCTCCGTGCAGCACTGCATGTCTATATGACGGTTGTCCAAAAAGACACACCAAAAAACATCCAAATACCTCCATAGTACTCGTCTGTAATGTCCCTCTTGTATTGAAGCCCTGACATGAGAAATTGTTCCGAAAAAAATGTAATAAGTCTGTATTTTAAGCTTGTTTGTAGCGGAAGCTCCCAGTGTCTCAGTTCACTGCTCTGCCGGTGTCAGTGCAAATCGCACGAGATTTGAGACTGAGACACTGGGAGCTTCCGCTACAAACAAGCTTAAAATATATTCTTATTACATTTTTTTTGAGAAATTTGAATTTTGGGTGAACTATCCCTTTAAGCCCAAGAATGGGATTTCTCAAAATGAAGGTGTTGTGTGTGTGTGTGAGAAGATTCCAGTTCAGAGACACCTTGGAGGAGGGACAGTTGTCCTGCCATGAGGAAAGACTGTTCTACATTGTGCCCCCCCCCCCCCCCCCACCCCACAGTGACACTCGTAGGTGTTCTTTCTTTCCCATATCCACTGGTCCATAGTGTCATAGAGCGTCTGTCCACTTAATGACCCTCTGCAGGAACATCAGTGGCATGTTAAGTGATGGTGTGAAGGGGCTGTTATTCATGTTCCCTTGACATCAACACACAGATACACACACCAGTGTCCCGCTGCAGGCCGTGCCACCACTCTCTGCTTCAACAGCCAACCTGCTGGGTGAAAGCAGTGAATATCGACCAGCAGTGTGACATGCAGCCACATGCTGTGTTACTGTGTGTACGTGCAGGTTGTTAGAGCATGTGTGTGTGTGATCGGCCACTATTATCTCTAGATCAATAGTGTTCTCTTGACTGGAGCCCAGGGAAAGTGAGAATCTAAATCTACACTGCCCTGGCGTAACATTACTGAAGCGCTACTGAGTAGTTCTGTGGTGAGGAACAGGCTACACTAGATAAAGCCAGAGGTTGAGGTTAGGCTCCTTTGCTTTGAAATGTTGTCAACAGGATGGTGGGAGGGAAAGTAGGTCTTCATCTTCATCCTAGTGCGGTGTCTCCCCACAATTTGACTATTAAACCTACTAGTGGGAAAATAATGCCCAATGACAACCTACAGCTCTGAACAGTGTGAATGATCTCTCTCTATCTCTATACCCATTAGGGGTGGGAGAAAAAATCGATTCACATAAATATCGCAATATCTTTTTTGACGATTTTTAAATCGATTTTTTTGTTGTTTTTTTGAATTTTTAAAAAATATTGTGCAATGTGCTTTTTTACATACAGAGTACAGGTTTCGAAAAGGGTTTAAGTTCACTTTATAATGGAGTATGTTAATTTATAGGCTCCTACAGTATTTGTGTGCAGATAAATGTTAAAAATGCAGACTAAAAATCGAGAGAATCGCAATTTAAATCGAATCGCCATCCAAAAAATCGTAGAAGAATCGAATTGGGAGAAAAGCATATCGTCCCAGCCCTAATACCCATATATCTCATGTCTATCTCTATATCACTACCTCTATATCGCTCTTTATCTCATCTCTTTACCTCTATATCTCTATCTCTATTTCTCCATCTCTACATCTCCATCCCTCTCTCTCTCTCTCTCTCTCTCTCTCTCCCTGTCTCTATCTCTGTGTACTAAAGAGAGGGAGAAGAGGGCACAGCTTAATGGGTTGTCACATCCCTCACTGCTCAGTTCAACACACTGACCCACTTTAGCTCCCTGACTTTGATGCATCTGCTTTTCACATGCACCAAGACACGCTGCTGCTAGGCAAAAAAGGAGAGCATGTGCCAGTCCACTGACAAAAGGAAGGTACTGCAAGTTTTATCATTTTGCACAGGAAGGAAAGGAGCAAATGGATTTTCCTCTTACTCTTTACTGTTGTCAGAGACTGTGCAGTCAAAAGACCAACACTGTGTTCTCTGTTAAGTATACAGTCTCTGAGTCTTGGGATTAGCAAGTGAGGGACACGTCGTGTGGTGCTGTCACACAAACATTAGAGCAGATTGAAAAGTGAGGCTGGTGGGATGGCTTGGTGTGAAAGACAGGCCTGCAGAGCTGCAGGCAGCGACTGGTAGATGTGTCAAAGCTGCTGAAGTCACACATGGCTGTGTTAATGCTCAACACTATAGACATCTCATGTCTGATCCCTTTATTCACAGTCTGAGTGCGTGTGACCTTCATGATCACAGGTGCTGCTCTGTAAAGCGTTTATACACAAAACGTTAGGGATATTCAACTTTTGGGTGAAACACATAAAAAGTTCATGCTACAGTGATATTATCATGAAAGTAGGGGGCATTTATGTAGAAGTATGGAACGGTCATTTGTTTCTTTACCTCAGACAATGTATTGAAACAAAAGCTAACAACAGTGATGGGTATACCTCAACAAAACTGTCAGTGTGTCAGGCCAAAGGACGTCCACTTGTCTGTCTTTCTGTGACTCCTCTGTGTCTCTGTCCAACCTGCTAATTACACTCTGAGCTCAGTGGACACTTCCCTCTGAGAACATCCCATCATTTGAAGCCTGGACATGTCCAAACTGTTGATGGACTGTTAGGTGTGGCCTTGGTCTCATGATAGAATGTGAACAGCAGGATGAAGAGGAGTGTTTCTATATAAACTGTCATGGAAGCAGAACATTTAGTTGTGGATCCATGGATCAGACATGTGTTGTGATGTTTGTGGTTGATCAGAGAACAGCATGTTATGTTATAAGGACTGAAACATTGGACAGTTGGACGTGTGCATTCAAAAGTTTAGAAGAGGTCAAATTAAGTTCAAGGTCATAGTGCATTTCAGGTGCATTCTGAAATTTCATCTGAATGCCGAATGTCCCTAACTTTTTGTGAGTAGTGTGTATAGGGCTGCCACAAACTATTATTTTTGCACTTAGTCGACTAATCAGATTATACGTAAATTGCAGCTTATTGCACCTGTTAAGAACTCTTAACAGAGCAAGGAGCTGGTCCAGAGATGATTTTCTGCAAAGTAAAACAAAAGTTGGCATGCTCTAAAAAATAAAGAGAGAGAACACTGCACATCCCGTGACGTGCACACATTGCAATGCTTAAAGCAGAAGTAAGCGGAATGTTTGTGTTAATATAAGTCTTAAATAGTTATATCTTCCGACAGCAATCACTTAGGCTATATAGAGTGTTTGGTCTGAAACACGGGTCTGTCAGTCACTCTGCTCTGCTGTAAGCCGAGGAGAAAACTTTCCTTGTATCCTACAACCTTTATCCAATGAGGAGAGAGAACGGCATAAAGGGGCGGTCCTCTCTGTGTGTGCAGCCAAGGGATGCGCGAGCATGTGGTGACGTAGGGACGAGGGCGGGGACTGCTAACTCCATCGGCTGACAGGGAGTTAGCCAAAACCACCGGATCGCTTACTTCTGCTTTAATTTTCTTTTAATTGGTTAATTGACAAATAGTTTCAGCTCTAAGTATATTGCTTCTTCATTATACTTCATGCAGTGCATACACATTACCAGATGTAAAATTTCCCCAGTGTCTGTGAATTCAAACAGGCTTTCACTGGCAGACTGAGACTGCAGAGAAATGAGGTTGAGGTGAGGAGAGAGAGGGACTGAGACGAGCAGAGTAAGGAGGACGGACGGCGTGCCAAACGAGGTGGTGCAGACCTGTTGCAGGGCCACCAGAGACCGGAATGTGAAGGGTCGGTGTAGGATGTGGAATGTGTTGTCACATGCACAAATATGCTGGCATGTGCATGACGACACACAGAAGTACTTGGCGGTGCGCGTCGTGCGCCCTGGGGTAACAAAGGCCGCCGGACCGCCAGCGCCTTTGTGTTTGAACTGCAGCGTGTGAATGTCAAAAAGCAGGAGACGCGACCAGAGGGAGGGAGAGGGATTCAACAGCACCTGCTGCTACTCTGTAATGAGCTGCTGCCTTTAGCTCAACAACCACACATCCTCTGCTTCAGGCCCCAACGTGACTCTTCCCACTCTCTGTCACTCCTCTGCTCTTGTTCTCTGCCACCTCCACTAATCCCTGTCATATCATCAGGAAGCATTATCCTGGTGAAGCTCAAACATTGTCAACATTCCCAGCATTCCCAAATACACTTACCCCCCCCCCCCCCCCCGTATCACTACTCACATGATATATCTCAGCTAAACCCTCAGGAAGTAAAGCATGGTGTATAATGTCACTAAGGGGTGGCGGTGTAAAATGTAAAAAGGCCTAGCCTAGCTGGAGGTGTGGACGTCACAAGGAGCTGTAAAGTTGGACATAAACATTTTTAAATATTGAAAACAAATGCAGTTTTTGCAATATGGAACCAGAATCCCAAACTCATTTATTCTGCCACTGTGCCCAATTAATCAATTTCTGGACTCAACTTGAACAATTTATAGTGTGTAAAATTAACATGAACATCTTAATTGACTGTAAAAGTGTTATAATGTGGTTTGTCCATGGAAAACATGACATTACTTATATTAAAAATCTATTCATTTCTGTTCGGCAAATTCCACATACACAAATGCAAAAACTCAAAGATTTCACCCAACTAAAGAAGATTTTTACATGAATTTAAAGGTTAGGTACATTAAACCACTCACACTAATGGAGACTAAAGAAAGCATCACATCCACAGATAATACAAGAGGTTTTTCAAAGAGGACTAATGTACATTTATTCTGTTCCCTTTTTTTTTCTTATCCCTGTGTCATTTTATTTATTTACCTACCTTTTTTCATTATTATTATATTGTTAATACATATTATTATGAATATGTAACATTGGTGCACCTGTCTGCTGTTCTAAGTACAGCTGTTTGTTTAACTATTCTCAATAAAGTTAATTGAAAGAGAACAAAAATAAAAAAATAAACTGGTCAGGGTTGGGAACATGACAACAAGGAGGTGAGTGACAGCAGTCAGGCTGTTGCTAGGGGTTGTTTACTGCTGCTCAGCACCCTGCTATGTGACAATGACAGAGTATAGATGTGAGCAATGTCTCCGTCAAGTGTGTGTGTTCAGAGAGACAGGCATTTCCATTCTCTAGTTGTGGAGCTCTGAGATGATGTTTTCTGGTCAATAAAGGTTTCAAGTCATTATTGTTGCCTGTTGTGCTGCTGAGCTCTGTAAGCCTGTCTGACATGATAACAACTTGTGGGGATGAGAAGACCTTAACCCTACAGTACAGTACCTAGTGGTTAAAGGCCACTATCTGTTGAACATACAGTCCAACACAGGCCTTATCTCTGAGACTAGTGAGACTCCTGCTGGCTAATGTGAGTCATGTTAGAAGTGTGGAGGCACTGAGCAAGATTAGATTTAGTCTTGACGCATGAGGTTGGTACAAAGAGTCTGGACCACATTGGAATCCCATTCTGTGAAATCTGGAGTGACTCACAGCTTTCTATAAACAAATTCCTTTTAAACATGAAAACTGGGGTGACAGGTGTGATACAGACATTAATTACAGACGTACTTTGCAGCTTTTTGTTTTTCCGGCACCAATTCCGATACATAAAACAAATCATGTCAATTCTGAGTACTCATCCAGTATGTGCTCTCTGTTAACCTCATTTTAAAAGATTTATGCCTTGCTGCTTCCAATTCTGAGGAATCACCTTTATGTAAAATAATAAATCCAAGAAAAGCTATGGAGCTTTAACACAAGTCGGCACCAGTGAATGAATAAATGTAAAAGGCAGAGGACGCACTGAAAATATTTATTTAAATATTTCATATTGGCATGGTATAGAGGCCGATGCACACCTAAAAAAATCTTAAAAAGACAGGTGCGTTGGAGCATGGGATTGGAGTCAACAATCCTCCCGCACACTGTCCAGTCACTTGCAAAAAACTTTCAAGCAGAGATTATATTAAAATATTTCATATTTCAGGGATTGCTGGGAAAATTTTGGCTGATACCAGATCTGAGATCAGATGGAGACTGATTGGTACATCTACACACAAAATGGGACTATACTAAGTTATTGTATTATATTGAGTTGCAATATATAAAGTATTAATGTCTATGATGTATAACTACCTGAAAATAAGGTTTCAATGGACTGAAGTCCTGTCAGACTTCCTCCCTGTATTCTTGTGAGCTAATGCTTACCAATAGCTGACGACTGGGAGGATGCACAAGTGTTCAGCAACATGGTTTGCAATAGCTGGTGGTTTATTAAGCACCTACACATTTCTTTGGCTGTGTCTGTCTGTTACTGATGGCTGCGTGGGCTCTCCTCATGTTCAGAAGAATGATGCTTTCTTCCTCTCTGTCTCTCTTTTGTTCTCTTCACTTAAACACAGGCAACAGGGGCCAGCCTCCCAGAAAGACGGGACTCGATAGACAAAGGCAGCAATACAGAGCAACAGTTCAACCTCAATACAGCACTATGCCCATCTGACAAACAGCTGGTGAGTATGGCCTGGCTGTGCAAGGACAACAGTTTTTTCAACCTGTGGTGACATCTGTGTGCCTGCAGGGTTGTAGGCTAACTATCTTTTAGCATATGATTTCAGTTGAACACATTACAATATTAGGAGTAGACATAATACAATAACTCAATAACTAAGGCACAAGTAATATATCGTAAATGAATCGTAGTCGGCATGTATGTGTGTCTTTGCAATGGGGATTGTTCTGGCTTTTCAGTCCCGTGCTGATACCAATATCTGGTATTATATGGGCTGATACATGATACCACTGTTGAATTTTGGACCAGGTGATATGGCCGAAAAAATCTTTTTTTCACAAGAAATCCAATTCACAATTCAAATCAATTTTTTTCCCCTCCGCAAACAGCATTCGGAAGATTAGGATTAGACATACTTACTTTTGTATAAGAAAGAGTTCAAAATTGGAAGATAAACCGCCCTGCACAAACCTAGGGAGCCCAGCAGGGAGCGTTGGTGGCAGATGATAAGGAAAAACTCACTATTCATTAAAAACAAGTCGACCTGAATTACAAATTAGAATTACTCAGTAAAAAAATGGATTTATCACCCAGCCGTAGTTGAATTAATAAACTGTACACCTTGCCATGTGTAAGACAGTGAAGGCACATTAGTTTCCTAACTTTGTAAAACGTTGTTGCTCTGTGATCTAACTTTTTACTCAATATCTGGGCCGATGTCCGATCAGATGGGTGAATGCGTAGCAGCATGTTTGTTTGTGTCACTGGTAACGATGACATAATTGGAACATTAGATCATAAGATAAACCTGCACACAGTAGGTAGGTATTAAGCCAGGAAGTAAAGCAATTACAGATGTATGACTTTATAAACATCAGACAGACTTTTAGACCTGTAAACACAGACTGGATGCTGCTTCCAGTGCAATTACACACTGATGTCAAACACAGTGAGGGCGGCTGACGTGATGTAGTGCTGTTTGTTCTTGGCTGAGCTGGATTCAACCATAGAAGGAAGCTAATGGTTGTTAAAGCACAGGCCATTTCAGCTTGAGCCTTGAATCAGCCAAAAACACACACACACACACACACACACACACACACACACACACACACACACACACACACACACACACACAGGCCAGCATTGTCAAATACACAAGGGATCCTTTTGCTGGCCTTCATTATTCTAAGCGACTCCTTATTTTTCATCACCGTCTCTCAGTGTGCTTTTGGCAAAGAATAGTATCCTGGTGTCTCAGCTCTGTGCATAGGAGAAAACTGAGAAACTGAGGTTGAGATTCCAGTCCAGCTGTGTGACAATCAATGATCATCAATGAGACCAACATTCATCTCCAAAAAAGAATTAAACCTGCGGGTAAGTTACTCGACTCGTTTTCTCCCCGCGGGATGACGACAGCGACGCAGGCTGACTGTCACGTCAGCTGACCGGTGTAACCGGCGGCAGCTGCCTCTGTGACGAGCTGCTGTTGCTCCCGGTCGGCCGCTCCCACAAAGTTGGAGCAAACAGGCATTATTCAGATAAACTAACCACAAACTGGGGATCTACACGGTTAGATTCTCTCTGAAAAAATATTAAACGTAATAAAGTGACATTAACAGCTCTACAGTGGGAATTAAAACAGCTTTTAGCTGCTTTACCACTGAGGGAGGTATAGGTCTATACCTCCTCATGCGCTTTAGGTTGAATATATGTATTTCTTATGCATAAATACTTGAATATGAATCTTGTTATTTGTAGATAAACAGTTATAATTCTGTTAAACAATTTTCTTGAGGGATGCACTTTTTATTTTAATTATGATGATTTGATATGTCAAAGATAGAATGAAAGAATAATGAGAAGTGCTGGACCCCTTCAGTCACTTAAAAAAGCAGCTTGTGCAACATTTAATTGATAAACTGATGTTTATGCCGATTGATGATTTGACAGTGTTGAGACTTGATTCAATTGTTAAGGTCATTTATTAAAAGAACAAATACACCCGAGAAGACACACAATATCTCTAACTTTCCATGAGCGGACTTCCTTCCTGTGTGAAGTAGTCGGACTCGGGTCCAAACTGTAGAGCCGTTGAATGGCAGCAGCAGGTCGTACTCGAGAGTTGGGTGTAAGCTGTTTCAGTGTTGTGGCTCCCTTTCACAGATGATCTCTTCTTAATGCTCAGCCTAAGCTCCTTCTGTCCTGTACTCTCTCTGGTGTAGTAAGTGACAGACTGTGAACGTGTGTGTCCATATGGCATCCATAGGCCTGCTGGGATGAGGTGTGAACCTGCCATCACATTCAGTACCATTTTGAAATTCAACAAACACAGCTCATTTCTACAGGTGAATTCAGCTCTGTAGTCAAGTCAGGAGCTGAGAGTTTAAGAGAGAATACTAAAACCAGTGTGGTTCATCCAGTAGGTGGAGCTGTTGCAACAGGCTGAGTGATGTGTCTGCTATGTGTGCAGGTGATCATGGTCAATATGTGGTACACTGTCTATGTTTTGTGTGTGTGTCTCCAGAGGGCCGGGTGGACTTTGCTGCAGCTGAGGATGATGAATGATCTCCTGCACTAGGGCTAGATGGTGTGGGAATGATGGACCTCCCTAATGGCCAATCAAGCATCAACACCATTGCTGCAACAGTCTCTGAGGTGAGGCCGCGCCCACACTTGTGTACACGTGTTGCAAGATGAATGCACAAGAAGCATCTTCTGATTTTTCAACACAGAAAGCTGTAGCGTATGATCACAAGGTGACACGATGCTTCTCCTCATCAAACTATCAAGTCATCACATTTTTCAGTGACTCTATAGCTACACTACAACAGAGCTACTTCCTTTCATTTGTAATTCTTCCCTTTATAATGTTGTTCATATTGCACGTATCGCTCTTTTCTCAAATTAGATCTTCTGATGCAACTGTGTGTGTGTTTGTTTGTCCTCCTACAGAAGAGCAGCAGCTCAGAATCTCTCAGTGATAAGGGCTCTTCAGAGCTGAAGAAGAGTTTTGATGCTGTCGTGTTTGATGTGCTTAAGGTCACTCCTGAAGAATATGCAGTAAGTGTATTGGTTTTTTGGGTTACAGTGCATGTATGGGTGTTAAATGGACAAACGTGGTGTGCTGACAGGAGTTAGAAGGAGGTGGGATGAAAGAGGAGGAAATGGGGTCAGAGTTTGGATCAGTAATAATTGATGATGTGTGGCAGTGCCTACTGCACAGACGTTTCTCCTGGCGTCCTCTGCACAAGTCTTCCTCAGCAACTCTGAACAAACAGGGACCCAGCTGCTGCTGAGTGACCCTTACCTAATGAAGAGAACGTGCTGCTCTCTGTTTTTTATTTTATTTTACCCTATTTACAAATAAAACAAGTCCCTTATTCCTGTAAACAGATTTGAATGCATAAAGCACAGGTGATTCCAGGAAGGAGAGTGCCACCACAGGGGGGCAGTCTTATCCTTTATGTTTTGTTGTAATGTCTCCTCACACCTGGTTTGTCAAGAAAACCCTTAAGGGTTATGGTTCTTTTATTGTCCGTTATTGTCATTGTATTGTCATTTTATTGGTTGATTATTTATTTATGTGGCAATTTAATGATTTGTGCAGTGCACGGTAAAGTAGGTCTTGAATAGATGCCTGGGATTTTGAGGGAAATTCAATCTTCATTGTGGCCATTTCTGGAGATAAGTCCAACTCCTGCTGTGTTTGTCCTCCTGCAGGGCCAGATCACCCTCATGGATGCTCCTGTGTTCAAAGCCATCCAGCCAGAGGTGAGTGCACTCAAGCCTGAAGAGGGAAGAGAGATGACAGCTTAGCATTTGTCATCTGTCATTTTTGACACCTAGTGTGAGAAGTCAAGTGGGACTTTCAGCTACTCCTTTCAAACCCATTGATATTTTTAGGTGGATGGTGACATGTCAATCAGATCTTCTCATCTCAAATTATGCAAAGAATACCCAGTGAATCAGTTAACGAAGTAAAGCCCCTTTTCCTGTCTTTATTCAAGTGTGTGCTAAATCAATGTAGGGAGACAGTTTATTGATTTCATGTTGAGATTTTGCAATATTGTCTTTCAAATTCCTTTGCTATGTTACAAATATATTACAAAATCTGAACATGAAATCAGCAAACCATGCCCTTCACTGATAAACCCCGCTCTTGAATGAAGAAAGGAAAATACCTCCATAGAAAACATATGTAATTGCATGTATGAAAATATAAGAGTCTCCTACTCCACTTCTCTGTAGCACAGTTGTGCAGGTGTTATCTGAGCAGCAGCTATGATCAGACCACCCACACAGGGACACACCTATCACATCCACACCTCAGCCATGACACACCTTGCCTGTTACCACAGTGAAAGGCCAGCCAGTGCAATCTGAGGCAATCTCTGGTCCGGTTTGTGAGACCCCTCCTGGCAGCAGGTGTGGGTAACCCCTGTTTAAGGTTGGCCATTGTGGCCTTATAAAAGCAGCATACAGACCATAGGCCCAGTGTGGTGTGGTAGACTAGAACTCCCACTATTGCACATGTGCAGCACTGTTCTCATCTCAGCTAAAAGCACACTTGGCATGATATCATCGTCAGACCCACTGTGTGTGATTTCACTGAAGAAACGATGTCATAGTGTAGCTTTACTTTCTGGAGACTTTCATCAAGGTTGGATGAAGGTTTTTTCATATATGCAAACATGTTCCCATGTTCAGTCTGGTTCCACTGGGTGAGATTTACAAGCCTAATGATGCATGTCCCTTTATTTCAGTCTGCTGTAGCAATAAATGGTTCAGAGTGAAGATTTAAGGGTCAGTGATGTGGATTTACTTATCGCCCCTGCCTCTGAGCCCCATGTTGGAGGGGCTGCCAGTGGGATTGAAGAATGATGCGTTTTGAATGGACTGTTGTGCTCATCCTGGGCTGACAAGGAGATGAAGGCTGCAGGCTGGAGTGAGAGAGGGAGCAGGGTGCACAGTATGCGGAGTGACCCAGCAGCATCCTGGCAAGGACAGAGTGCACTAGTGAGGCTTTTCCTGCTCTCACTGTGCTTTTGTCTCACAACACTGGCTACAAAAACAGCCATGACTGAATTAAACGCAACTATAGTTTCCACTGCTGTCAGTCTTGCAGACACATGATGGGAAGAGCAGGTGTGTGTGTGTGTGTGTGTGTGTGTGCAGAATAGGAAAATATGAAATGACTTGGTTAAAATGTTGAGCTGTGCAGTTCTTCTCCTTAAAGCACCCTTTAAATGCTGTGTCATGCTAAAATCTACTCTCCAAATGATGGTAACTGATTAATCGCCGTCACTCCTGTCGCCAACAACACGGTAATTTGCATAAAAGAAAAGCAACAAGAAGGAAATGGATATTTAACTGGAGCTCACGGGATCTGCGACACAGTGACAGCGCCGCGTAGAGTGACATCACGGACAGTCAAAACCGATCTGAGTGTTTGGAGCTGTTCAGACTGAGACGCATCTGTCCAAATGTGATTTGAAACTACCTCCCGAAGGTGGTTTCGATGCGGTTTGTAAAAATCGGATTTCCTGTGATTTGGGACTGTTCAGACTTAAAAAGAGCTATGCGGTTCCAATCTGGACGGGCTAAAAATCGGATTTTGGCTGGCAGTCTGAACGCGGCCTTAGTTTCCATGATGTGATGTGTTGTAATTTGTTACAATAGCAGTGAGGGAGCTGACCTTTGATTGGATGTGATCTCTCCAGTGGAGCCTCTTGCATTCGACTGACATGTCCAGATGTTTTTCAGAGGGTTTCAAATTGACATTTTTTAATTTTTTCTTTTTTGCATAACAACAAACAAGAGACGATTCACATTTTCCATTTTCCACTTCCAAGTGTTTCTGGTGTGCGGTCATACTGATCAAGAATGTTTTTACTGCAGCCTTGCAGTGTAGTTACTGCAGGTAAATTAAGTTTCCCTTTAGATGGCTCAGTGCAAATATTGTCCTCGGCATGACTTCAATATTCTGCTTTGATGTTACTGTTTTTTGTCTGGTCTTCCAAAGCTGCGGTCATTTCTGTAATAACTGTACTGACTACTTAAAATGGTTGGAAATGACCATAAACTAGACTTGGCCTGTTGGTGTCTATGTTTAAGATTTCTTTCCCCTCATAACCATAAACACATCATAACTGTCTTAGCATAATATGAATGTGAGAGTGAGTGACTCTGTGAGAAAGAGACGACCACGGTTTGTGCGCATGTTCATGTTTACAACATTTTACATGTATATACATAAACAGACACTCTGGCAAGAGCTGGGAAAATCAGCTCGGACAATATTTCAGTCGAACAGAGCAACTCATTAACTCAAGTTTTCCAGTACTGACATAGAGCAGATGTATGGAGAGGAGCCCGGAAGCTCCAGACTAACCCTCTGGATGAGGAAGAAAAGATGACTGTCTGTCATAATAGCAATAAAAGATAACACGAGAGCTGTGGATGCAGACACCAAAAACAGTGTAAGGAGACGGGTTTACTTGGGGCCAAACCCTCTGGGCAAGAGGCATGAATTAGTATCACTATCCTCCTCTCTTCCAAACTCTGGTTATAAATAAAGTAGGGAAAGTGAAGGATAAATAACAAGAGATTCAGGTTTAAAGATCACAACACATGCTCCCCTGACACTCTAGACTCCAGAGACAAACTGAATCTAAACACATCTGCTTTTAATGGTACATAAGTGACAGTTCATAAGACACTGCCATGCAGTGCAGACTGTCAGACTGAACTCGATGTGATGGACCCTTGTCATGACTGTCAAATTCTTCGCTATCTCTGTTCTCAGACTACAAAGCGTAGCCTGGTCTTCTCCTGTTTGCAGTGCAGGTATAATTGATTGGAACAGCAGAAGTTGTTTTTTTTTTGATGGTGAAATAATCTATGGTGCAGAGCAGGCCGATGTTTTATCTACAACCGCTGGCTGAATCACTGATGTGTTTCTTGGCTGTAGATTTACACAGCAGAGTGAAATGCCATTAAAATGACAAGAAGGATCAGAGAGAGGAGGGAAAAGGATGCAGGAGACTTGTAGCTAAATCTTTTTCTCTCATCTAAATTTACGACGCACTGATTCCTAATGGTTTGTAGCATCGATCGGATCTGTTAACCTAGAGGAAGCAGGGTGGGATGTAGGGCCCTACAGTATAGATTACATTTATCAGCTGATGAGAAATGTAGAGTAAAATGATGTGCAAGTGAAAATAGGTTAAGTGTGGAAGAATTGTAATGAAATAAGACAGTGGACTTTCCCCCTTTTTCATAGATCTGTTTTCAATTCTGCAATCAGACACGCAGCTGATGATCTACAATTAGATGTTTATGAAATGAAACCTGAAGGGAAAAGACAAACTGAGTGATGTAAAGGGACTTGAATGTGGGGGGGAGGTGGGAGGGGGGGGGTTGTCTTTTGTTTTTAACACAGAGCCATGACAACAGCCAAGTAAGTAATTTAGTTGCTTTGGCTGGCAGGTTGGACCTGAGCTCTCAGGGAGCAGCTATCACATTGCATTTGACGTACCTCTGAGAAGTATGTCAGCTCCCCGTGTCTGAGTCTTTAGTGCAGAGCGCCTCTGAACACATTGAAAGCATCATGTGAGTCATGAGGGAGACGGTGACTTGCAGTCGGAGGCAGGTAATGTTTCACATGATCACGCCTACAGACCCAGACGTCTGATGGTGAGATACAGAAACATTTAGTTTAACCGTACCTGACGTTGCAGACGGCAGGCTCTCTGTAGACCTGTAGCTCCAACATGTTGTTTTCCCGCTGACGAGTTTGGACAATAACTGCTACACAACAAACGCACGAGGGCACCTCAGCGTCACAGCAGCCTGTCAGCCTGATGGTCAGTGCACATTAATCACAGGGAGAGGTGAAGAGAATAATGTTTTGGCAGCAGAGACAGGAAAAACCACACTGACCACTTTTCCCCTTGTCAAAGAAGATTTGGTCCAAAGTTTAGGACTGGATGCCAGTGGAAGACTGTTGTTTAGAACTACTATTACAGCAGTATGAAATGCATGATAGAAGTTTCATATAGATACAAGCCCAGTCTGGTTTCACTTGTCATGACAGATGGCCTAGAATCATACAAAGTACATGTACTAACAGCTTCTGGGAAAGTCGTTCTTTCCATGGTGTGCACAGCGAGGTGATGATGGAGGCTGCTGCTCACGGCCTGCACGTCTCAGTCAGAGACAACAATGTGATTTACTTTCCATTACTATTATTATTATTATACTTCTGATTAGGGCTGTGTATTGGCAAGAATCTGTCGAAATGATGCGTATCATGATACAGGGCTTCCTTTGCCACTGGTCAGATCCAAGAGATCTTTATGTGCCCAGTTGAGGGCTGGGATTCTTCCTCTAGCAACAGAAGTAGGTAGGTTTAACTGAGGAGGGAAGACTATGCACATTATGTAATCTAAATGTAATTGAGGTTGAACTGCATTTTGTGGTTCATTGTCCGTTATATGACGAAGCCAGGCAGTTTTTGTTTCAGAAAATGCAAAATGTGAAGCCTTGAGTTGTTTCGGGCTGATGATGAGGTAAAGTTGGAATGGTTCTTCAGAAAAGAAGTCTTTGCTATAGCTACTTTCATAAAAAGTGCCTGGACACTAAGAAAAAGTGAATTGTTTATGTGAATTCCATGTGGTTTTGGTTTTGGTTTTGTCTGTGCTCTGATGATTTTGTTTGTTGTCCAAATATGAAATGTGTCTTGTAAGCCCTTATAGGCTGGGCACCTTTATTGGTGCATGACACTCAAATAAATATAAATTCATTCATTCATACAGGGACAATGATGGGATATATTTAGATTTTTTCCCCTTTTTTACTGTGCTCAATTAGCTACAATGGAGCATGCTTAGCCACTGACCTGTACTCTTATTGTTCCATTGGGGCGGAGGAGTCAGCGGCTGAATGACTGCTGCCAACCAGCAGTCAGAGATTTAAATGCAACACAAAATGAACCACAGCCCTGAATGTGTGCATGTAGTCTGTTAATAAACAAATCCATATGAAACAAAATATTGCAATGGACTATAAGATGAAGTGATCAGATTTTGGTGGGTGAAAGTCACAGTGACTTTACAAAACCTGATTTTGGTCTTGTGAATGCGACTGAAGGGAATCCCTTGAAGCGGATCTGTAAAGCAGTGGTATAACTTGTCCCTCAGAATGAGGGTTCCCCTGCCTCGCTAGGAGCTGAAGTACAGAACAACAACAGACACGACGGTGCAGACTTTCCATTGCACTCCTTCCTGTCATTCTCAACAGATCTCTTCTTGCGGCAAACCTCCTTTTCTCAGTTTCACTTCCTCCCCTCCTCATCTTTCTTCTTTTTCCATCCCGTTCTTTACCTTTATCTGCCCTTCCTGTCTTGGCCCATGAACTCTCTTTAATATTCTCCAGGAGCTCAGCACTTGAGTTTTCCATTCACACTGTACACAAAAACAAGACATTGCTGTGGTATCTCACATGAGGTCATGGCATTTTGCGGTTTAGCTGCATCTGGTTGTCGTATTCAGTCTGTACCTCTGTTTATATAATAGTTTTAAGAAAAGTAGCATCAAGAGTAGGGTTGGGCATCGTTTAGATTTTAGCGATTCCGATTCCGATTCCGATTCTCTATATCGATTCCGGTTCTAAACGATTCTCGATTCCGATTCTTTGAGGTGCAGGTCAACAGGTCACAACTTATTTCACAGGATATTTTTTTATTTGACAAACTCTTCACACAGGCCATTTTTGCATGCATGCTTGGACTTCAAACATACATCTTACACAGCTTGTAAGACCTCCAAAAGGCCTCCAAAAATAGATTTTGCCAACTATGGTATTCAATTAAAAGGGAGGGTCCCTAACTGTAACTATAAAACTGAAACTTGGCAAGCAGTCTAACATACAAAGAGCTGCAGAACAGGTGAATGTATATGCAACAAAATAAAACAAACACTGGAGCAGTCATGAAGAGATGACGAGATAAAGCCAAGGTGACCTAAAGCTTTAGTTACAGCAAGAGGTGTTTTGGTGGATGCAAAGTGCTTCATGTACGTCTGAGAAACTGACCATAAAAAAACTCTTTGCCATCTCATTTGTTGATGGCGATGGCATTGCTGTATTCCAGTATTGGTGAAACCCTTAAACTGTGGTACTTAAAAAATGAACTAATCCACAGTCTCCCAGTCATTTTTCATAGTCAGTTCAGCTGTATTGTATTGAACACATTTATATTTTCTCTAATGTTTCTTAATATTTTATTGTAAATGTTTGATATTTCATTGTCACAGTTTCCTGTATATGTTAAAGCTATCTGACCTACAGACTTTTTAGGCATCAAAACACCACAGCAAATGTTAAAAATCTTTTTGGCATCATAATCAGATTCAGATTCAGATTCTAATGCTCACATGATGACATCCTGATGGCCGTGGATCTTTTCTCATCTGTTCCTCCTCTCACCAGATCATCTGCTGGCCTTTTCACTCCATATCAAGTCTTGTTGTGTATGTTTTTGTACAGTTATGGTTACGGACTCTCTCCGCCTCCCGACACTTGTATGAGTCCAATTCATTTAAAGTTAAAGATGAACTGGACTGATAGTGTTGTTCTTTTTTTTCCCCTCATATTGTGACGTCTGTAATTGCAACAACTGGTGTACAGTCTTGGTGTTAACCATACACACCTATAGACAGTGGAGATACAGCCGGCCTCTGGCAGCTCCATAGGGTTGTGCTTTAATGAAAAAAAGCTGCTCAGTCAGACTAGCATGTAGAAGTGACAGGCTGTCTGTGGTTTGGCCGAGCAGCCTCTTTTTTTAACTGTACTTTTACTGCAGGATTTAAAAAGCTCTCATTTCCAGATCTCCCTCGTCAAAGCCTGTCTCCAAAAACTCAACTGTTGTTAGGCTGTTGTTGTTTTTTTCTTTTTGAATGTTGCCTGCTGTTTGTAAGGCCACAGAAGGAGAGTAGAATATAAAGGTTGCAAGAAAGTGATAAAATAAAAAGCGTCTCTGGAGAAGCTGTGGAGCCGTTCCCTGCTCCTTAATACACATGAGGCAACTGGTTCTTACATAACAAGCTCAGAACAAGAGGGATTAGGTGAGGTTTGTATTACACGTTATCTTTAAATATGTAAATGAGGCAATATCTAATGAAAGATGCACACATTTGCATACCTTTCTGAACAATGGATAAACCCACTTTCACAATTCTTGTTTTATTTTGTTGACATATTAGACTCAGACGTTTTTACAGAGGGGATTTTAGATATCTCTTTAAATGTGAATGAGAAAATACTGTCACCAGCTATAAAAAAAAATCTAATTTCTCCATGTTTTTAGGAATAAAATGTTGTATAAATCAGGCTTTGAATGATATATCAAGGTTTGGTGTCTCTAGGTGCTGCTGAAGTGGAGATTTCTAGTTCAGTCTGAGGAAAAACTCATTTTGAGAAAATGGCCTTTAAAGACTAACCCTGTAAAATTCCATAGATTGTTAATGTAAATTGTACTTGTTGCTGATGCAAAGGAAATTACACATTTTTGATCATTGTTCAGGAGAGAGAGAGATAGCTTTACAATGATATGTGACATGACAGGTACAGCACAGTATGTCACAGTAGCATTACGTTTTGGTGATTTTAGGAGAAATCTACTGACAAAAGAGACAAAATGAAGTAATAACCACCTTAATGTGGATTTTCTACCCTTTCTTTCCACTATTCTGAAAGAAGACATGATAAGGAAGCAAAATAGCCTAAAATCTCAAAATTGATCACTGCATGAAAAATAGAATGTTTTTGTCTGTAATGTCTCACCTTGAATGTCTTGAGCTGCAGGCTGAGAGATGGACAGAGAGGTGAGAGGTACTGTAGATTAGAAGACGGGCCTAGGTGGTCTAGTGTGGCAGGATCAGTGACAGTTGTTGAAACGATGTGGTCTTGTTGAGTGAGGGAGGTGTGGGAGCGTCTGTCTGCGTGTCTCCTCCTGGCCGTATGGCCCACCTGGGTGGTCAGGTGGCGGTCCGAGCCGTGAGACACACAAACACCGCTACCTCCCAGTAACTGTGGAACGTCTCCGTTCGAGAATCAACACTAGAGCCGTGTGGAAGTTTGAGACGAGAATGATTGACACGGTGGCAGGAAGGAGGGAAGCTCTTATTTAAATAGGACAGATTTTCAATAAACAAAGAGTTCTGGGTGAGACGGTCTCGAGTCTCCCTACGCTGGTTAAAGGGACAACGAGGAGTTTTGGAAAAGCAAAGTGTTTTCACACTACATTTATGGGCCTCCGCACGCACCATGAAATTCTTTGACCGGCGCAAGACAGACTCGTGCTTTCATTCATCAAGAATTAAAGTCAGAGGTTCGAAGACGATTAGATACCGTCGTAGTTCTGACCATAAACGGCGATTCAGAGGCGTTATTCTCATAACTCGCCGCGAAACCGAAAGTAAGGAAACGCTGGTCGGCTCGCCCAGCATTTCCGCCACCACTAATAATAACAAAATAACGATAGAGACAAAACAAAATATTTATCGAAAAAGGGGCCATTAACAAGTGTGGGTAACGTAGATTCATCCACATTAATATGAGACTTTTTTATTGTTGCGGAATTTTTCGTTCTGCCGATGGAGAAACTCCTCGTTGTCCCTTTAAGCTACATCCTGCGACACAGACAACACACTCTGACTCTGACGAGGCTCCACACGGGCTCGTAAATCTTGTGAGAAGATGCTTTTGGGTCCTCTTGAGTGTTTTTTTTTTATGTCTTAATAATCTCTTCATCTTCCTTCCACTGCTCCCCTGTATCCTCCTCCTGACTCAGCATCACCTAGCCTACACATGAAGGTCTGCTTTTACCATCTGTATTTGATATGTTGTCCCTTTACCCCCCCTGGCTGAGTCCACGTCCTGACGTGACCCGGGTCAGGGAGTTGCTGGCCGCTCTGTGGAGCTGGGTGCTTCCAGACGGTCAGACTGTCTCACTGGGGGTATTGTGTGGGGGAGCTGCAGCCTGATTCAGCTGTTCATTGAAGCCCAAGTGGGTCGGGCTGGCAGGGATTAGGAGGAGAACTTACACAACATTTTTCCTACTGTTACGTCAGTGTCCCTGGCCAGTGGACAGGGTGTGCGGGGGCCAAAGGAGGGGTCTGGGCTCCCTTTGTGGCATCTGTGTGGTCTCCTGTTTTTACCTCACACTGAGGACAGCGGTCGGGGCCAAACGGGGCCGGGCCCGGTATCGACTGTATGTCGACTGTGTGTTGTTGTTGGGATTTTCTGTGATCCAGTTCCACCCCTCTGTTTATGAACTATACTGAAATGACTGCTGCTCCAACAGCTGCTGCTGCTTTGTGAGACTGGCATTAGTGGAAGTGCATCAGACATTTATTAGCGGCAAATTACAACTTCAGCAACTTGACCATGGTTTTAGTAAGTTATTAAAAAAGTGAAGAGAACTCAAAACATTCACCGGTTCCAGTTCATCAGCTATGAAGATTTGTTGCCTTTTTGGGATGGCGTCAATTCAAACTGAATGACTTCATCTGAAAACAGTTTTTACTTGATCTCTGGTAACATGAAATGGAAAAAATAAACAAACATTTGTTATAATATTTGACATTTTTTAGGATTATGGATTAATGTGGACTGTGGAGTATACTGCATCGTCTACATTTGAACCTAAATGTATTTCTCCATCCCTTACATTGTGAAATGTGTGTTTTAAAATGTTTAGAATTTTGAATTGTTTATAGTCATTTGTGGTTTGGTCTTGTTCTGATTTAATCTGGAACTGCTTTGACATGTCGTCACTTCCACTGTGCAGCTGTGTCATATCACCTCTGTGCTCATGGGATGCATTATGCAAAAAAAGCAGTAGAGCTTTCTCGTGGTGGGGCCTTAATCTATTCCTCAGTGCAATAATGAGTCCTTCAGAAATATAGTAATATAAACTTCAGATGATGTTCTTATTTAATTTCAAATTCCTATCATTATACTTTATTAGCATTTTCAGATTTTTTTTTATTAGTTGAGTCTTCATCTTGGTTAACATCACCTGAGGCTTTGACCGGATCCTGTCCTCAGCCTTTCTCTTTTTCCTTCTCCATCCTGGTCTCTCCCTCCTCTCTTCCCACTGACAAACCTCTGGCTAGACTGTGGTGTGGGTACAAAAGGTTGTATAGATGTGTGCGTTCCATCCATGTCCCTGATGTTTGTATGTTTTCAGGAGCTGTCGAGCTGTGGCTGGAACAAGAAGGAGAAGCACAGCTCTGCTCCAAATGTCGTGGCCTTCACTCGGAGGTTCAACCAGGTGAGACAATTAAGATAATATATATAGAAAAGTTGTTATGGTCTTGGGAATAGGTTACATACTGGGTTTTTTGGGGCATTTTTTTTTATGGCTCCCTATCCTTATGTATTTTTTTGTTTGTTTAGGTTTTGTTGTTTGTTGTTCATGTAATATTTCGATAAGGGCTGACCCGATTATCATATTTTGATAATCGAAGCTTCGCGGACATAAAATCGCTCAAAATCGAAGCTTCGACGGCCAGGGGTGCGCGCGATCGTAACGTCTAACAGGGGGGTTGTGCGTGATCGTAACGGAAATAATTAAATTAATGGCAAACAAACACTGCATATCTCCACAATCAGGCAGGTTTCCAGGATGCCAAGTAGCCTACTCATTTTAATGTAACAATTGCCGATGAGAACCGGTGTCAAAAAGGAAAAAAAAAAAAAAAAAAACATCACAGACTTCATGATCGATTACCATGGCAACAAACAAAGCTTCGAAGCTTCAAATGTTTTGGGTCAGCCCTAATTTTGATAATGATTTGTATGGACTGTTCTGTTATTTCTTACGGAAGCGTATAGCATTCACTTGAATAAAAAAAAAAATCTGGGTTTTTCTGAGTAATTTATTTCCCCTGTTTTTCTGGCTTTTTTTCTCCCATGTTTTTTTAGTAATTTTTATTTTTCAATTCAAGTGAATGCTATACGCTTCTGTAATTTCTAAACCAAAGCAAATGGAAAAAAACAACAAAAAATAAAGCAGATGAGACACACAAAGAGTCTGCCCTTCAGTCCTCTCAAACAAACGGAGAGTAAGAAAACCGTTTCTCTTGCAGTGTTAAAGATTTATGAGCGTTGGCCATCAAGGAATGGAGCGGTTACAACTTCTCTTTCCATCATGTCCTCTTCTTTCATCCTCCCAAGTGCCAAATCATTACCCTGGCTCTCCCAGACCTGGTTGTTTTTAAAGCCCTGGTTGTGTATTTATTTACATCATAAATAGTCCCCAAGACAAAGGGAGAGGTCAGTGACAAGATAGGATGTTAAGCCCTGAGCTGCTTCTTTGCTTCTGGCCTTTATGAAGTTCTGAGTGTGCTTTTTGTACACAGCAGGGTGTATGGCATGCTCCCTCAGTGCCCCATGAAATCACCAACGGGGATGTTGTGGGTAATGATGTAAGTGGCAGCCATGCCCTTGAATCACCTTCCATTGTTTTTGCCAGGTTCCTTTAAGACCCACTTTACTGCCCTCTGGTATAAATATGAGATGATCTAACAAGAATGTGTTGCTGTGGAAACTTCTTCATGTATAGCAGATCCCAAACGGTGATTCAAGATGTTAGCTGCACACATTTCAGCTGTTGGGAGCCAAGGAAAATGAGCTTTTTGGATAATAGGACTTGGACTGGGAGAGCAGAGAGTCCCAGAAAGCTCCTTAGCATGAGCTGAAGCCATATTCTTTCCCTCAGTCGCTGTTTTACTGGCAGCTCCGTCTGGGAGCCAGGAGAATAGAAGAAAAGTTAGCCAGTCTATTGAGCAGGCAGCATGGAGAGAATCATTCCCAACAATAGTGTGCATTCATCTTATAATGCCATCAATGCACAGTAATCTCTGTGTGTTTTGTAATATTGATTTCTTGCTATAATAATAATAATAATAATAATAATAATAATAATAATAATAATAATAATAATAATAATAATAATAATAATAATAATAATAATAATAAACTAATGAAAAAAGATTGTATTCTCACCAGGAAGAAAAACTAACAAACGACAAAGCTGAAAAATGTTTGAGACCTCATGCTATATTCATGTCATACCTTATTATTCTCATTCTAGACTAATATGTTCTATACAGCTACTTTGTCAATTCTCCAAGCAGATTACCGTAAAGGGCTGACGGGTCTAAAGTTTGATGTCTGCACTGAAATCACAAATGCAGATAAAAGCAGCAGCGGCAGCAGCTTATTCCAGCTCATTGACAACTGATGGTGCAGCGGTCACCGTCAAATCAACAGTGAGGGACGTAAATTCACTTTTTGCCGCTGACCAGCTGTTGGCAGCTCAGGACTCGTCACACATAACCTCAGGCCTGTCAACCAGCTGTGCTCTTTTTTTGTCCAAATCTTCAACTCCATCTCCCCCTTCTCCCCTTAGGCCATTAACCCTCTATGGTATGACTTTTTATTTCAGGGGGACATTTTTATTTTAGGTTCTCATCCAACTCCACCCCACCAGATGTTGGTTTGTTGCCTCAGGACAACAGTGTGCTATTTCTATATTGCATTCTATGAAATGAATGTGATAAGAGGAAAGAGTGACAATCAAGCAGTATATACATAAACATGTTGGTTTCAACTAATATCAACCACAAATGGTGTAATGATGTTTTAGAGGGTGAGTTGGCTTTGAACCCTCACTGCACACTAGGGATGTCACGATTATAGATTTTCTTGTTACGATTGTTGTCAGAGAAATAATCACGGTATTACGATTATCACGATTATTATGCATTTATCAATTTCACAACGCTATTAATGTGTAAAATTAAATATAGTAAAAATATAATGACATTGCTCAATATTTACAAAAATATTTTAAGTATCTATTAAAATATGACCAATTATTAATCCCCCAGGGGAAGTGTTAATATTCAAGTCATTGATTGTCATCTATGTTTAAAGGGATAGTTCACCCAAAATTCAATCTTCACTCATTTTCTACTCACCCTCATGTCGACTAAGGGTTGGGAGAAGTTTCAGAGCCATCCGTGCCTTCTCGGAGTTACAGGGGGGGTCCGCAAAATCTTGCGCGATTTGCACTGACACCCAGTTCACTGCTCTTCCTAGGCAGAGCAGTGAACTGAGACACTGGGAGCTTCCGCTACAAACAGACTTATTTAATTTTTTTCGGAACAATTTCTCATGTTGGGGCTTCAATACAAGAGGGACATTACAGACGAGCACTATGGAGGTATTTGGATGTTTTTTGGTGTGTCTTTTTGGACGAAGAAAAGTGAGCCCTGTTCGCTACCGTCATATAGACATGCAGTGCTGCACGGAGCCCCGCTGTAACTCAGAGAAGGCACGGAGGACTCTGAAACTTCTCCCAGCCCTTAGTCGACATGAGGAAAATTTGAATTTTGGGTGAAATATCCCTTTAATTTAATTTTAGTCTTTTTTCCACTGTCAGAGGGAATGAGCCCAACCGCTCCATCACGCTTCCTCCACACATAATAACAATTATTGATTTTGTTCTCCATTCATTTGAATGTTATTGTGCAAACAAAAGTGGACAAACTGCACAGAGTAGCCCTGAAGCAACGGACAAAAAGCCACAGTTTTAGTATGAAAATATAAACAAAAAGTGTCTTTACTTACACACCCACAATATTTTTTCTACATTGTCATTTAACTTTAAACATGTTAAAAGGTGATGGTCACACCATTTGTTGGTGCTGTGTCTCATCCAGGTTTAGTTCCAGTAAGGACGGCTCTACCCCCAGAGAAACAGTCAAACCCACTTCAGCCCCGCAATTCTTTGGTCACAGACTGGTCATGTTACTTTCTAAGTATAATCTATATATTTTTTTAATTAAAGGGGCAATGTGAGAACCAAAAAAGTGTGTGTTTTTCCCCCAAAGGCAACACCATAGAGGGTTAAATGAGTTGAAACACAGCATTTGGCTGCATCTGGCAGCTTCCGCTTCTTTATGGTTAGTGAAGTGCTGGAGTCTCCAGCACAGCTCTGGTCCCGAGGCCTTGATCCGCTCATAAACACAGTCCCACTGACATGATCTTTACTTCAGGACATAATCCTCTTCCACTGAGGGGAGTCTGTACAGCCCCTGTACCCCCACACCCTCCCTCACTCACACATACACACTCATGCTAGCACCTATGTAGAGCACTGTCGTCATGAGTGATCTCATCATGGTGCAGTTTTGAAGGCCAAGGCGTATGAGGACAGGCTCTGTGAGATGAAGCCCTGTGGTGGAGAGAATTACAGACACATTCTCTAACAAGGAGACTCGTGTGAAGCTGCAGCATGTTTCTGCTCCCAGATTACATCAAACGGTTGATAGAAACTCCAGTCCACTGTACACATGGAGGCAGAAGGGGGTTTGAAATGTTTGCTTGAAGTCTGTTGCTGGAAGAAAAAATGTTTTAAATAAAAATTGAAGGGTTTATCGTGAGTGAGAGAGAGAGAGATGTGCGCCCTAATTTATAGACACACATGAAGCACATTGAGTGGTCTATGGCTTTAATGGAGGACTCACACAAAGTCAGTTAATCAGGCACAAACAGCAGAAAGGAGCGGGGGAGGAGCTGAGAGGATGAATGAGGTGAAAGTATGTCTGCGTAAGAGTAAAAAAGCAGAGATGGTCAGCCTGCTCGTCTTATCAGAACACAATGTGCAGACAGCTGTGCGCTTTGAAAGCCCTCAGAGCCCTGTGGCGTTGAGGCTAACTTCCCCTCCCATTACCTCCTCTTTTCCCTCACTCCTCTTTTCTCCTCCTTTTCCTCTTTCCATTCCCTCCGTCCCCAGAGCTTCCACTCTGATTGATTCACTGACTTGTCCGTGTGTGTACGTGAAATCAGAACTTTGGCTTAGCAGCGTTCTCCCTAAAGAGACAGATTTCCGACATTACTCTGGGTCTGGCCAAGTACTCTGAACACACACACACACACACACACACACACACACACACACTGGCCTGCTCCTTTTTCAGATGACAAATCAGGAGTTATGGTGTGTATCTGTTGTGTAATCAGTCCTGTGAAGCTCTTGTTTTTTCTCAAGAGCTAATTTCTAATGGGCTCTAATGGAGCGTTCCAGTCAGAAGTCCCAGTTCTCCACTGCTCTGCTTGGAACTGGTTTGAGTCCAGAGTTGTCATGGCTGTGGACAGGCCTTCGGTCTGGTGTCAGACTCTAGAAATGTAACAAGGCACAACTCCCTGCCTTTCTCTCTACAAACCTGAAATCTTTACTGTGATCAGAAAATGTAATGCGAGGGATTAAATTTTCTCTGTCATGCTGGGTCCACTTTGTGTTGTAATGTCTTTGTGTGTGTCTTTTTTATTTAGACAAGTTTTTGGGTGGTGAGAGAGATCCTCCATGCGCAGACATTGAAGATCAGAGCAGAGGTGCTGAGTCTTTACATTCGCACTGCCAAGGTACAACTTAACTCACAACATGATACCGTTGATCGATCATAATGAATGTTTGCAGTGTTAACTCAGCTGGTGAACTCTGTGTACTATTAACTTTCCATAGAAACTGTGTGACATTAACAACCTCCACGCAGTCATGGCCGTGGTGTCGGCTCTCCAAAGTGCTCCCATCTTCAGGCTTACCAAAACATGGGCGGTGAGTACATTTTCCTTACTATGAAATATCACACAGCTAACCACTGTCCTCTGTGCCACTCTCCAATGATCTTAAAAGGATAGTTCAACATTTTGGCAAATTCACATATTGCAGATTATGGCAAAATTCACATATTGCCATAATCCCTATAGTCTTAGGGGTAGGTTCATTGTCTTTAACGTTGCATGATGTTTATAGATAGGTGGGGCAGAGACGCGAGCTGCTCTGCAAACACAATGGAGGTGAACTGTACAGGTCCCCTGTCCCTCATCAAACTCATCAAATACACAATCCAGCAACTTCACAACACTCTGGTGGACAGGCTGTGACCTGCACATTCACCAGGCTATGAGATAATAACAGAACATTACCAGACAGAGTTGTTTTCGAGGCAAATGCAGCCGGAACTACATTTCAGACACGGCTGCTGAGCGGAGTGATTTCAGACGCACAAGTAGTTCAGAGTATTTGCTTCATGTGTCGTAATGTTACATAGTTATACATTATTATTTCATAGCGTGGTGAATGTGCAGGTCACAACTTGTCCACCAGAGCGTTGTGGAGATGTTGGATTGTGTATTTGATGAGTTTGATGAGGGACAGGGGACCTGTACCGTTCCTCCATTGTGTTCACTGAGCAGCTCATGTCTCTGCCCCGCTGATTTCAAAACAACATGCACCGATAATTAAAAGGAAAAAAAATGTTTTGATTTTGGCGACCCCTGTGGCCGTATTGTAATAAAGACACTTATTTGGCTCACGTGTGCCGTCTCCGGTCTGGGTGCCATAAATGGTTTTGTCCGGTGGTCCGACCCGACCACTGCCTCCAGAAATGATAGAGTTACACTATTAGGAAATAGCTTATCTCCACACCGATGTTTGCACAGCACCCACAGACACATTTGCTGTTGTAGGTCACAGAGACATGAGCAGAAACCAGAGACTTTTGCATATCCAGTTAAAAGTTCTTTGTAGTTGCTTTTACAAGTGTGTGAAATTTGAAGGGCTGCTCATGATCGGCCAGCGCAGTCCCTCATGTGAGGGACTGCCCATCTGTGCCAGTGTTCTTGCTGAAAATATAGATAGATTTTCCATTATGACACAAATGTAATGATGTAACAGCTTCTGAGAAGAGACCACACACTTGATCTGGTTGGTACCTTTGACTTGTACCAGCGGTCTGATGCTTCACTACTGCTGCTGTGCTCCATGAGTTAACAACTCTACAGTTTAGTATCTGCACGAACAAGCATGCAAACAAAAGTCTGTCACTACATGGTCTTCTCCTAGATGTAAGTTTAAGAGCTGTGTGTTTTTAAAAAAAAAAAGAAAAGAAGGAAAAAAAAAAAAGAATTTCCGAGGCTTCTTCCATCAGATCAAATGTTTTGGCGCAGGCGTGGTCTTCGTGCTCTCTAACACACAGCTTTTCTCTCCAAAATAATTACATTTTATTCTGACGCTGACTGTAAGTGACTGTGGAATATTACCAGGTATTGACTTGTTTTCCGAACAAGCAACAAATAAAAAATGTTAGCATGGCATTTTGAAATGGATGTTTTGTCTGCATTGAATCAAGAAGATACAAAGTTGTAGCAGGAAGAAGACTGTCTTCACTTCTGTCTGTCCTGCAGCATGTCTCTTCATTTCTGCAAATGCAACTTCAATCAAGTCATTTTATTGCAAACGTATTTGTCATTGTATTGTTCCTGTTGCTGTTGTAGTCTGTTAAGATTGAATGGGCTGTGTCTCTTTGCTCCCTCCCTCCTGCCCTCCTTCACATCACAGTTACTGAGCCGGAAGGACAAGGCCACGTTTGATCGACTCGACTACCTGATGTCCAAAGAGGACAACTACAAACGTCTGAGAGACTTCATAAGCAGCCAGAGCATGGTCTCTTGTATACCATACCTAGGTAACACACACACACACACACACACACACGCACACACCTATTTTGAAGAATGCACTGAGCATCAGACCCTTACATTGTTGGGCTGCTCACAGGCTAAAGGTTGATCTGAGGACAAACGTCTGGGTCTCTGAGCATGTGTCTGCTATAAAACAGGAAATGAGAAACGTTTGATTTTCTTATCTTGTTATGTCACGGATCATACGGCGCCAAAGTCATCAGTCAGTCACGTTAATCGTCTGTTGTTCCTCTGCTGTTTTCATTCTGCTCTTTCTGCCGAACATATTTTTACTGCCGTTGTGAAACATGTCAAAGTTCCTCTCAGCTGGAACAAACACATGAATCAAAGAGGAAGACATAATATTAATGTCTTTTTCCTTTCCTTTGGTTTTTTTTTTTATTCCTTCTTTCTCCGACTCCACAGTATGACATCACACAGGAATCCTCACGAGTCGTGCGAGGAAAACGCTCATGCCCACGTGTGTGGTTTTATTGCTGTACTGTTTGTTCTTGTTTTGAGTCGACTTTGAAATTCTTTACTGCCACGGTTTTTCTTCTCTAACCATCAGGCTCACATCATAGCTGCTGCTGTGCAATTCAAACTCCTATGCTCAAGTATGTGCAAACAAACACAGGCACAAGCACAAACACAGGGGGCTCCAGAGTCTGTTTGTCGTTAAGGAAACTTGTAACCACACATTTTCCCCAGTGCCCTCCATCATGGATGTCTTAGAAGTAATGACAGACCGTGAGATGAATGCAGAGCTAATGTTGTGAAACGGCACATAGATTTGCCAGTTAACTGTATGTCCTCATTGTGTGTGTATTTTCCATTTAGTAAGCGTTTCAATGATGACATGTCATATTAGGGTGGAGTCTTTGTATTCTGAGGCTTTGTATGAGTGAGTATGTGTGAGTGGGATGGTGTTTCCTTCCAGTCTGAGCTGGTCAGTGATGACTGTAGATGTGTGATGTGAGACCAGCTGGCTTTCCCCAGAGCTGGACAGAGCCAAGCTGGCACACAGGGAGGAGAGTGCCACTCTCTTGTTCTCAGACATTCCCCTCCATCAGAAATCCAGTAGATCTCTTTGAGAGGAGGTGAATGAATGAGCAGCAGGCTGACGGACACAGAGCACCGTGTGTGTGTGTGTGTGTGTGTGTTTGTGTGTGTGTGTGTGTGTGATGGGATTTATCTCATAGTATTTGAGCATGTATTTGCAGTGGCATTTCTTAGTTTTCTGCATTAATTGGTCATTTAATGTGATGCGATCTACATCTAAGTCACAAGTATAAACACAATGTGCTTAACCTAATACCACTCAAACAATTATGATATTTCATGTCTTTATTGAACATATCCATTAAACATTCACAGTGCAGGTGGAAAAAGTAAGTGAACCCTTGGATTTAATAAGTGGTTGAAGCTCCTTTGGCAGCAACAACCTCAACCAGCTGATCAGAACTGCACAACACTCAGGATGAATTCTGGAGTCTGGTGTGAATGACTGGGCCGCTCCCAAAGGTGGATTTTCTTTTTTTGAAGCTACTCTAGATGATCTAGATAGTAGATTTACTTCAATGTTTAAGGTCCTGCTGCATCACACAACTTGTACTGAGTTTCAGCTGGTGAAGCCTTGATAAACTCTGGATGATGGTAAACTGTCCAGACCCTGAGGCAGCAAAGCCCCAAACCATGATGTTCCTCCACCAGACTTCACCACTGACATGATGTTTACATGCTGCTATGCAGAGACATTGTTACACCATACGTACAAAAAAATACTAAAATAATAATAATAAAAAAAAAATACAAGAAATGAAATCTTAGTTTCATCAGTCCACAACACATTTTCCCATTAGTCTTGTGGAGTGGGAAACTTTCAGGCCTGCAATGGAAAGCACAGCAATTAAAGCAGAAGTAAGCGATTCGGTCGTTTTGGCTAACTTCCTGTCAGCCGATGGAGTTAGCAGTCCCCGCCCTCGTCCCTACGTCACCACATTCACGCGCATCCCTTGGCTGCACACACAGAGAGGACCGCCCCTTTATGCCGTTCTCTCTCCTCATTGGATAAAGGTTGTAGGATACAAGGAAAGTTTTCTCCTCGGCTTACAGCAGAGCAGAGTGACTGACAGACCCGTGTTTCAGACCAAACACTCTATGTAAGTGATTGCTGTCGGAAGATATAACTATTTAAGACTTATATTAACACAAACCTTCCGCTTACTTCTGCTTTAATGCAGAAAACTTGGAAATTCCAAAGGGTTCACATACTTTTTCTTGCAACTGTATGTGATGAATCTTCAAGTCCCAGCCCACAGCAGAGTTCTACAATTACCATGTGGGTTTCTGTGTGCTAGATACACAGCAGGCGTTTGTGATTTCCTACCACACGTCTGCCACTGCTCCATTTGTATCTTTTTAGGTGTGATGCTCATGGTGATAACAAGGCTGACAGGATCCTGGGTCTGCTGTGTAGTCACTGAGCCTTAGCTTTTGCACAGCAATACGTTTGTGCTCAAGTGGTGTGTGTGTGTGTGTGTGTGTGTGTGTGTGTGTGGGTTGGAGCACATGTGTGACCTCTGACCTGCTCCTTGGCTCAGCAGACACAGACCTCTCCTGTCTGCTCTCTACACAGCGTCACTTCAGATGAACTTGTTCCTGTTCTCCAAGCTAATCATGCACCAACAAAGAACCCACAGAAACAGACGGCTCCACTGTGATAAAACACACACACGTAAAAAAAAACGTTCCCTCGACTCGTTGTCTACACCAGACACGTAAGAGAAGCAAGATCAACAGCAGTGGCTGCATGCACTGAGTTGGCTCAGTCTTGTGCTACAGTGCAGTGTGTTTCGCTAGCGCTCACAGACTATTGTTAGTGGATACAGCTGAGAGCTGGACAGGGAGATGGGGGGTTAGTGTGTATTGTCACACACTTTTCTCTGTAAGGTTGTTTTTAGTGTTACACTGTGGCGTCCACATGAAAGATGCAGCAAACGGTAACGATAGAAAACGAGGTGGTAAGAAAAGTTCAAACCCAGGACTTTCTCACCTCCGTACTGACCAATCACAGCATGAACTGAGTCTTGACAGAACAGACTGACCCTTAATAGGTCAGAGTGCTGTGTGTTACGTTAATGTAGCGCATGTTGTCACCTTTTCCTGCCTCCTGATGGAGTATCTTCAACGACAGAATGAAAACCTGCTGCATGTCAGAGACATTCTATGTCTAGACAGGAGATTTACCATCACACTTTTACAAACAGTGTGTTGTTGAGTAAGGTTTTTTTTTTAATATTCTTGACAGTGCCGGTTTAATTTTATCATAGTTATTATCAGGTTTTATTATCGCAAGTGCCCATAGAGGCCAGATGGAGGCTGGACATCTGTGCGCCACAAGCAGAACAGTACTGACCAACCAATGGAAAGCACCAGTGGTAAGATGTCACACAGGGAAGATGAGAAACCAGTTTTCAACAGTTCCTCTCCTTCCATAAATACAGCTGTGTGTTTAAGAAGCTTGCAGCTCTGGTAGAAAACCTACTTGCATACGTGTGTCAGAGAAACAAATGGTTCCTCTTGTTTCCAGGTCTCTCTATCTCTGTCTTTTTTTTATCAGGCTTACCTTCTCTCCACGTCTTTTATTTCAATCTAAATTCTTCTATAGCAGCTGTTATCTATTCCTGTCATTATCTTCACATGGTCCAGTCTGCTCTGCTCTGTAGGTTTTCCTCTCACATTTTTTTCCTTTGCTTTAGGATTCTTGTGGCGTTCAGACTCACACTGTGGTCACACTTCATTTTTACTCTCCCCACTGTGTTTAATTACTAAATCTCCCTGATCCGCCTTCAGTGCCTTAACAGCAGTGAATGGACTTAAACCAGATGAGAGAAATTTGAAGTGGTTCATTTCAGATGATTGCATCATCCTTTCTACAGACGAAGGCTTAGTTGGCATTTTCTTGATGTATTATTGAAAGTGTGACATTCACACTGGGAGTCACACTCTTGTTTTAAAGCTGGAGCCAAGTGAGGACTGAATGACAGAGCAGTGTTTACAAAAGGAATTTAATTTGACTTCAACCAGACATCCACGATTTGTTGCATCTGCTGTGTGTGTGTGTCTGTGTGTGTGTGTGTGTAGGTGTGTGTGTGTGTGTGTGTAGGTGTCTGTGTGTGTGTGTCTGTATATTTCTACATGGGATACAAAAAAATACTTAGAAACATATTGGTACAGGGCTAGATATAAAATGACCATGGCTACACTTACTATAAATACACAGATAAATAACAAAGACTGGCAGAGTGACAACATTGTGAACATTTGGCCTGAGTAGAATCACACCTCTTAAATTAACTTTCACAAATAAAGCCAAAGATATTTACATACCAAAGCCAGCTCAGCCATAAGCACAGAGAACAAACACATTGTTGCATCAGTTCATTTTTGTCGGGGGTGAAAGGAAACCCCACAGGTCCAGGCAAAAATCCCAGAAACAAGTAGACAGTAGGTTCATCATGGCCTGTCATTCGTTTGTCAGGTATTCTAACTGGCAACACAACTGTGGATTGCATTATTTTTATGCTATAGGTTTAAACATCCCAGTACATCCAGTTGTCCTTACTATGGGCAACTCTACCTTCAATAAGACATTAGCTGCTCAGAAGAAATGTCATGTCTGTAGTAAATGACCATTTCCCTTTATTACATACACAGTTTCAACAAGAGTGAGTAAAATAGGACACTTATGAGTAATACTGAACGGACCGCTGCTGTCCAGACAGAAGGATGGAGGGGAGCAGGTATTTATAGAGGCCAGTGGCATCAGTCTTCATTTCCATGTTTGAGTCAACTCTGGAGCTAGCCACTGTCATTATGGTCTGGCTATAAACACGTGCCACCGTCACTTCCTCTACTGTCTTTGTCAGGGCACAGTTGATCCGTAGCAGGGACCCTGGGTCCTGCTGTTACAGTATGTGTTTATGGGCAGATTAAGATAAGGAAAGAGACTGAGGTGCTTTTGAAAGAAACCAGAGTTGCAGATTTCAATCAATAGGTCGGATCATGAGACGCACCGACTTCAAGGAGTAAAAACCTCCCCCGTAGTCTGCCCAGAAGATTCCGTCCTGAAATTTGCTGCGGTAAACTCCCCCGCTGTACCATACGCCGTTCAGGTTGGTCTGGCCACAGGCGTTGTACCACCAGCCTCCTTTATGGAAGTGGGCACAGTTCCCTAGTGGAGGGAGATGGGAAAAATGAGTGTGATGGACAGACAGTGTCATTACAGTGCAACTAGAGCCACAACAATAATAGATTATTAAATTAATCATCAACTATTAATCAGTTTTGAGTAGTTTTTTAAGAAAAAAAGGCCAAATTCTCAAATTTCAGCTTCCTGAATGTGAATATTTGAGGACTTCATCTTGTGGTTTGGGAAACACTGATTGACATTTTCCACATTTTTTTTTTTTTACATTTAATTGAGCAAACAACTAATTGATTAATCGTTTACATAATTGGCATATTAACCGATAATGAAAATAATCGTTAGTTGCAGCCCGAAGTGCAACTAAAAGTGGAGATCATCTAGCATCCACCGTACCAGAAAATGCATCCTTGTCCCGGTCGAGTGTGGTGAAGTGTTTTCCGTTGTGGCTGCTGAAGGAGTCCCCGGCGTTGCCCTGGTAGGTACCCAGCCTCAGCCTGTAGCCCTCGCTCTCTGCCTCCAGGTGGAAGCTGCTGTACTCGGCGTACACCTTCTTCCCTGTCCAGTCCTCCAGCTCTATCATCAACTTGTAGTCGCCTTGTTTCGCCAGGTTGTAGATGTTGTCCAGTCCCAGCCAGTGTTCACCGTCTATGTTACCAAAGCCTTTCTGTGGGGGAACAAGCACCACAGTGTTTTTACCCATTTTCATCTGCGGTCTTTGTCAGAATCCCTTCGGCATGTACTACTGACCAGTGTTAATTTAAGTAAGTTGACACTGGGTTAGCCAACCAGTGTGGTTTCTGAAATAATGTCCAAAAAACACAGGTTGGGAAGATTTTTTACCATACGCTGCATTTAAGGCAGTTTGCAGCCATTTAAAAAGAAATTAAATCTGCAAAACTGCATTTCCTTCTCAGCCCACCAGGGCTCTCTGACTGTATATCTGTGTATAGGTCCTTCCTGCACTTACTTCTAAGAGGGGGGAGTGAAACACTGTCAACAGAGTTCTCTAAAGAACCCCAACCCTGACCCAATTTATCAAGGGTCTTAATAAGCCTTGCCATTTAACCATATTAAACCTACGGGTCCTGTTTTACTAAACCTACCTTGTAGTTCTCCCAGTTCCGAAAGAAGTTAACCGAGCCATCTTTCCTCCTTTGCAACACCGTCCATCCTCCGTTGTCAAGGCTGTGTTCACACCAGGCTTGGATCAGCCGGTCGCTGCCGTCTATCTTCAGCAGGTACATCCCACTGGTGGTGTGGCCCGCCTCCCGCACCTGGTAACAGTCCCTGAACGGACCTGGGGACGGAGATATGGTGTGGAATTGACCAATAATTAGTATTACAGAGTACTTTGCATTTGATAATAAATTAAGATGACCAAAACTTCCTGTACATTGTATTACATACAATGTTATCAAAAGTTGATAACACAAATTTCCACATTACAGTTTCTATCTTTATCTTTGTTGCTGAAATAACCTTCTGTCTAAATCCTAGTCAGTTGGAACTGTCTTCTGATAAACTAAACCACACTGTGTTTTTTGTCTTGCATATGCAAAAGTCATCATCATCACTCTGGAGGCTACCGACAGCAGATGAGAAAAAAGGGGAAGAGAAAGTAGAGAGGGATTCTTTGATAAGTTTGAGGAGATGTATCATTGTGGCCACATTCTTTGGAAAACATCTTCTTTAGTCCCAAACATGCTGCAGTCTGATATTACACAAACAGGTATAAGCTTACTTAAATGATCATGAAAAGCTCTGGAGAATATTCACCTGGAGTTTGTCTGTAAATTAAGCTGTGTGGTGCAAGCACTGCACCCAAAGATGAAGTAGCTGAACTTAACTCCAGCACATTTCCTCAGTTTTTCCCTGGGTGAATATGTGTTAAAGCAGTATGAACACAGCCATTGTGTGAGCGCCTCCAGGGCCTGAATGCCGATGGAGGACGGTTTCCTCAACTTAGTATGGGAGCACATAGGGGCCCAGTGTCAGGCCCCCAGCACAAGTGTATATTTTACCAGCAATGATATGTCTCCATGAGACCTGTAAGTAATAGGGGTTCTCTTAACATAACCCCCCCCCCCCTTCCTGTCACTTCCTTGTCAGTTTCTCTGACCACTGCTCTGTCAAAAATAAATCCAGTCATCAAACCTCGGTGTTTTAAAAAGGCCTGAACTAGACCAAACTGTGGTCAGTCATTGTCCATCTACAGTCGTAGTGAACCTACATGGAGGAGAACCTATTAGTGCCATTTGGTCATTTAGTTTTGTCTGCTGAAAAGGGGTTCAACGGCTTTCAAATGGAAAATGAAAGGAAATTATAGAAGCAGAGCAGCTATCCATACAAAAGAATGGCTTGAGTATGTTTACTGGTCCAGGACCAGTCTCAGCCTAGTAAAGGTGAAACGTCTTCCTAGACAAATAACCAAGTCCAGTTGTGTTCGATTTAAATTTCCTTGAGATAACTATGACCTGGACAAATGAGAATATTCACAAGATGGATGGATAGATTGAATTGGGCAGTTGAACATTTCATCTGTAATATGGAAGAAGCAAGGACTAGTTTCTGGAGGATCAGGCACAGACTCTGGACAACCTCAGAAAACCAAATGACACACCTTGGATTGAAATCACAGTTCTTCAGAGTAAAATGGCTGTTTCTGATTGAATCAGATACCAGAGAAAATATGTGTTGCCTCAACCTTCTCTATGAATCATATTATGTCACTGGTTTCACCGCCAGCATTCAAACAGACTTTTTCACTGATGTATGCTGTGTGTGATTTGATCCATTTAACTGTGTGGTTGTATAACCCTGTCAACATGGCCCACCGTAGCCCTCTGGGCCGTCCTGTAAGAATATAAGTCCTAGGAGTTGGAAACAGCCAGTCAAAATACAGAGGCCCTGGCTAACTTTACATTTAAGGTCATTTCCAAGTAGAGCTCTAACTTTGTAAATTGGTTTCATGCTGGAAACAATCTCAGTCAGATGTTAGAATTCAACTGTGTGTGTGTGTGTGAGTAAAATAACAAGCAGTCTTATCCATCCTACTAGATTTTATCAGGGAGGATGGTTTTGTTCAGAGCTCTGAGACTTGACGGATTAGTCCGTTCCATGTGTGCTCTGTTTCAGTGTAGTCTACCTCTTTATTTCTTGAATACAAAAGAACAGAGTATTTTTTTAATACATGTGCACACACTGTTCAAAGCTGCTACTGTTCAAGGAAGCCTTACCCTCATTCAAATAGTTCCATGCATATGCTTAGTGCTTTACAGTCAATGCAGGCAGCCAAACAGGAATCAAAGTGATGTCTGATTTCATTGCTTCTATACAGTAGCATGCCAAGGATGAGCCAACTGTGCCTCAGCAAGATCTACTGGTGTGACAAATTATGTGTGCAGTAAATTATAAAAATGGCTTTTGGCACTATTTTAAAGGACATTTAATTTTGCTTAGTTTTATTTTCTAAAAGAACCCCTGATTGTTTTACAGGTTTCATTCACTTAATCCTCAACCGTCCCTTGCCACTTTTAAATAGCTACATACCGTCTGAGGTCAGCGTCCCCTGTGGTGGTGGAGGGTTGATCCCAAAGGGGCTTGCAGTGGGCGAGTCCATGCGTGATCCTCTGGGAAAGGCCCGGTTGTTATTGTCCCTCTGTATCTCATTCGTGAAGCGGTTATTGACTGGTATATTCTGTGGAACCACTTGTACCAGCGGAGGAACGGCGGGCAGCTCGCCGCGTCCCATCCTCAGACACTGGTCCTCCAGCGCAGAGATGAGAACGGACTGGTTGTTGACCACGCCGGCCATCGTGGCGAAGCGGGCCTCCAGCTCCTTGTACCTCGAAGCCAGTCTCATCATCTCAGAGGTCACGTTGAGGACACGGTTCTCCAGCTGCGCCAGCTCAAGAGAGTTATCTCTTTTCCTGATGATCTCATGCAGCAGCTGCATATAGAGTTGGGTCACCCTGGAGTTCATGTTCCTGCTCTCTTTCCGCAACAGCTTCATCTCATTTACCAAGTTACCATCCACGTCCACCACCAGCTGCAGTGTCTCAATTTCACGTCGCTGTTTGCTGAGCACCTCCCGCACATCTGCAATGTCCATACGGGTCACTCTGTCCTTGTCTGGTTCGGGGCCTGTGGTGCTGGCACAGATTGGACCTGTTGACAGATATGAATTATTTAGGGGATTACCAACAATGTGTTAAGGGAAAAAAGCATGAAAGAGATAATAAAGGCCAATTCTATCAATGAGAAATGAAGACAGCTTCAGCTTTACTGATAAAATAAGGTTTCATCTGAACCTGTGATTCTCTGCTCAGGTACAAGGAAGGTGTAGGAACACTTTTTGGCATCGGGATCCTGGGGAGCTCTTTTGTTCCTGTGGAGAGTGGCCTCTCTGGTCCTCTGGGCTTCCCTGGAACTCCTGCCGTAACTTTCCTCCCAGAGGGAGAGGCAGAGCACAGCACACAGGCTCCACATCAGCCCCTGCATAGCTGCTGGCTGGTTGGATGAATAGATGGACAGGTTCTGGTGCTCCCGCTAAGTCCTTCCAGGCCCTCCTGTAAGAATACAAGCCCTCAGGGGTTAGGAGTTGGAAACAGCCACCTCTTTGTCTACAAAGGCTAACAAAGAGAATGTCAGCCTCCGAGGTGTTGATTGTATACTTTTCAAGAGCAGAGGAAATTAGTGGCATACTATTTTAAGGAAAACGCATTTGACACTTCTGCAAATATCCACAGACAATCAGTAATTGTGTAGAAGAGAGTTGCAGTGGCAGAGATGTCAGGTCTTTGTTCCACATAATTTTTGTTAGTGTGGAAAAAGTGGAAGAGAGAGATCACATCTTCTGACCAACCAGAACCTAGAGGTCTGCTTTCCATCTCAGTTAGTTCCCCTGCAGACTGACACCCCCCTTCTTTTCTGAGGTTGTGTTGGTTTTCCCCCATTTAAGAGGTCTGATATGTGGTGGCTGTGTTTCTTTGGCCATCTTTGGTAAAGGAAAGAACAATTTGACTCTCTGACTACAGAAGATAACATGTAGGAGCAGGTATTAAACTCCCCCACTCTCGTTCACCTTAATGATCTTCACAGGGAAACCTTCCAGAAATCATTTTTAGGAATCTGGGAAATGATCTGAATGTTGGCCACAGGGAGCTTGGCCCGGTATTATTTTTAAGGTTGTACCGTAGTTCCTATCCCTTCTGTGCTCAGTTGTTGTTTTTTTTAAATAGCCCAGTAAGTAATGTGCTGCCCCAAGGGTCTGATTGGCCAGATGACTAATTCAGCATTCAGTCTTGTCTTTTTATCAGTATCAGTGTCAGGAGAATGATGTAGACCAGTCAGAAAGCGAGTACACTCTGTAACTGCGCTATCATTTTTACATATTTTTTCCCTCTCCATCCAGCAATGATTCTTTCAACATAGAAAATTACATAATAAACCATTCCCCCACTGCACTGAGATATTTCCAGTCTTCAAATTTGTTTAGATGCAATTTAAATACAGAATGAAATGAGTTGAGGAACATTTTAGTTTCAGTTTAAGTCTTGTGGCTCCTTAGTTTGGTCAAAGTGTCCAAGAGGAGGGGCGAAGACCCCCCCTCTTTATCCTCTACCACAGTGTATACTGTACATACTTGTACAGTAAAGCTCATTGACTCATTCACTGCCCCACATGTCAAACAGTAAGGCTTAGTAGGAGGTGTAATTTGTTTCACTTGAAAGAGTTCTCACACACACACACACAAACACTCTTGCGGTTGCTACAGAACTGTGGGAAAAAGTCAAGAAAACAGTGTGTTCACAGTTTTATCCAGCCTTGTCTAATTTGAGGAGGGGGGGTCTTGGTACGACCTCACCTCTTTCTTATCCCCAATGCTTCTAGTTCTGTTTCTCATCAGTGCACAAGCACAAAAACCTCACACTCAGACGTACACAGTTCTCCATTTAACGCCCTGTAAGACGGCCCGGCCCCTCTCTAGTTGTCCCAGTCCACTCTATCACTCCTCACAGTCAGTCTTTACTCAGTGCCACATCATTAAGTCTCACCTCCACTCTCAGACTCTCTCTGGGTGTCTCTGTGCGTCTCCCATATGATGCCATTGCGGTTCTTGAGGAATTCTGGCTCTTCTGTCATTTGGATCATCAGCAGCGCTACAGTGTGTTGCAAATCTGTATTGTGTTTGCGTACTCTCGCTGGTATGCATACGCTTGTGTGTCCATCTCTATGATTGAATACTGCGTGTGCATGACTATCCAGGGACGTTATTCATTTTCATGGTGGTGTGTTTTTCCAGCAGCCGTTGTGTCTGACAGTGTAACCAGGTACTGTATCCTTGCTGACCTCAGTGAGAGCTGCTAATGGCTTTAACAGCAGCATCAGCAGTATCAGCTCTCTAGTGAGTCTTCTCTTCCAGACTGCGACTGGTTTTCTGCTGCTTGTATGAGCTTCACACTCAGCATTATCTACAGGCAGGCGACGGCTCATCTATCAGCTGCCACCCCCTTCATGTTCTAACTTTTTCTTGTCATCTTTCTTGGGCATTCCCTCTCTTTCCTCTTTCCTAAGTCTGATTTCCTCCTGGGTGGTGGTTCTTAGCAGGAGGGGCTAAGTCTCTTTCTTGGAACCGTAACATATCAAAGACATTCCAGTGAGCGTGGAGAGGTCACCGGTGTGTTTTGAGGGTACAAGGTTTACAGTGCTTCCTCAGAACAAGTCCAGCAGCTCCTTCTTTCCATCTCAACAAACCAAAACCAAACAGTGCTGAAGGGCCGAGGAGCTTGGAGGGTTATTGAGCGGAAAAGATGAAGTGCTCCCCTGTGGGAGTAGAAACTCCATGTGTATAGCTTCACATACTATGGTTAAGTGTTTGTGTTTTGTTTTGTAGATTGGAAATTTTGATTTTCATAAATTTGGAAAAAAAAGTATCCTCCCGTCTGCCTTCTGATTCAACAACATAGAAAGCAACCAATAAGAATCCATGTGTGCAAGACTACACAGGGTTCATGATACAACCACTGTGCTTATCGTGCATGCACGTCTGTCAACGCACAATAACTAATATAGCTGTATGCATTGCTTGTGGCTGCATGTGTGGGGGTAGTGTGCACGCTGGCATGAATGGGCAATGTTCCTTCACATTGTTGTGACTGAGCATGGAGGAGCAGTGACTGGTGTGGACAGAGACTACAGAGACAGAACAAGGGGACGGGATGAGGAGCAATAGAGTCTGAGAGCGAAACAAAGATTTAAAGAGATGTCATAGATTGTGGTGGATTAAAGATGACACTAACAGAAAGTGGGTCAGGACCTTCTCTTCCCTCCCTGGCCAGGCATCCTCAACATAATATGAGACAGAGCCTTTGATAGATAAAACACTCATTCTTTTCCTGTCTCCTTTTTTTTTTTTTTTTTACCCTTGACAGATTTGCACTTGTTTATCAGCCTATTTCTCTCCACTTCATCACTATACTCTCTTTATTAACCTTCTCTTACTCTTTCCTTCCTGCTTTTCTTCTCAGCTACAGCTGAATACCTGAGGCAGAGATCTGTACAAGTTTAGGACTGTGACGAGACAAATTGAAACTAAAATTGTATTTAATATCAGTGAGATTAATTCAGTTTTCTGGCTCAGCTCTTGTATTTCACAGTGAACGTGTGTGGATAAAGGATTTGAAGCTGGCCTCTGATTCTGTTTTGGCAACAGTATGAGCTTCATCAGTCTTCCTTAATTGCACTGCTGGGTTGTCAACCCTCTAATAGTTAGGCTATTAATAGTCAGGAGACACATGACAGTAGCTTCTTAATTGTCCACACTCCCCTGAGTCTGTCTATCTGTGTTTCAGCCAGGCGTTAATTTCCTCCTGTGGCTGTTATTGGAACAGTCTGAGGCTGAGCCCAGACAATATTTATGTGTAGCTTTATTCCTTTGCTCTTTCTAACCAGTAACCACACACCCGTTCATCTAAAGGAATGTACATGTGAATGGTTATTTGACTGTTTTCAGTCATTGAAGTAACTTGGTCTTTGTGATCTTCTAAACACAAACTTCTAAATCTGCCATGTGTTTTGTTTATGGTTCTGTTCTGTTGTGTCTTACTCTTTCAATGCAGCTCTCCGACTTCAGCAGCAGAGGTGATTTTCTGAGATCTAGCTTCAAATGTTATAATAATTAAAGAGCTCAGTGCCATGCTGCTGACAGATCTGCAGACTGCGTCATACACACACACACACACACACACACACACACACACACACACACACACACACACACACACACACACCCATCCACAGATACAGGAGGTGGAACAGCACACATACCCCAGACCAAGACAAGCAAACCAAATGGGATGGATTTTCCATCCTGAACAGATACACAAAAGATGCAAAACGGTTGCTAACTATGCCCAGCTTGATCCAGCTCTGAGCCAGCTGACTAGGGTTAGGGTCACTTGTTAGTGGGGGCGCTGCTTCCTGTGGAGGCTGGATGTAGTGTGTGATTGCTGTGTAGCTCTGTGCCGAAGCGGGAGACAAATAATTCATGCTTTTGCATGTTGTTAAAGAGGAAATGAGCAGAGAGCTCATTAAGCAGGGCGACAGCGCTGCTTACTTAACTCTCAGACAGGAAACATTGGTTGTCGTTGCCTCAGAGAGACAGCCATATGTCACACTTGTAACTTCCACTTACATTGTGTGTATTGGCACAGAGTATGATGTAATCTGAGCCAAGGCAATCAACTGTTTGGTGAAATGATTAATAAACAAGTGCTTTAAATGGTTGCTATGGAGATTTGGCTTCCTGCAGGTGGTTAGAAATGAAGGTGCTCTTTATCATGAGGCCTTTAATGTCACCATCCTCCAGGATTTCTCAGCCTGTTGGTTCCATAATGCAGTGATAATAACTACATGATGTTCCCAGCACCAACATCAGTAGAGCAGCTGATTCTTCTTAGAGGATCTGACAGTCAGTCTTGATAGTTTGTGTGTGTTTTGTTGCATTTGCACAGCCTCATTAGTCTGTCGGATGCAAGAGCATGAAGTCAAACTTAGATTGATGTGTTGGTTGCCAGAGGGATCGTGTGAGTGCGTTGTTTGTTTCAGATCTCCTGGTCAGTGTCTTCTGCAGTGATTTACCAATTCTGATGTGTCAGTGTGTAGTCTGATGGATTGCAGTTCAAGCAGGAGGGAAAGACTTGGACAAAACGGATTTATTTTCATAGCCAATGTATTTCCCAGCCTCAAAATCCCCGGCTTCCACTCCCCCATCTGGTCCTCAGACTTTCCCACAACAAGTCCAAAATGCCCTGAAACACACCATCACAGAGAGAGAGAGAGACAGAGAGGAAAAGTAAAAACAAAAGGGGGATGAGTGAAGGAGAGGAGCAATAATAAACAGCAGCTCTGCTTTACATCAAAACATCTGGTCTGAAAGCAGCCGCTGCCATTGTTAGTCCTCCCAGCCATTCATCCACACGTGATGTCATCAGCCACCACTTTTGTCAACAGAGCCCAGTTTCATGACCAGTCAGATGTCCTGACCTTCAAACACTCAAACCGAGTCACTGCTTGCTCACTGAAACAATCGGTTACAGAACCACGAGCAGGCAAATGAAGAAGTGAAGTGAAGTGAAGTGAAGGGAAAGCTGACTGAGTCAAGAAGAGAAGGAAAGTCAGAGTGAAGAAATGGCTGAGGAGTGATGTGATGTAGAGGGGAGCGCAGTGTGAGTGGGGAAGTCGTAAAAGTGGTGACATTATGAAAGAATTAATGATAAACAACAACAACAACAGCATGCAGCAACACAATGAAAATCACTGCCATACGAAAGGAAAAGAACTCATAAAAGCATCATCAATGAAACTGGAGCGCAAAGCTTGAGAATTACAGCAAACACCTTGTGCCCCAGTATTAATGGTGCCCCCCCCCATTAAACTGGGCATGTTGAACATATTAAAAGGAAATCAAGTGAGGTACAAAGAGCTAGAGCAGGATTTTCCTTTCTCTGCATATATAACAGGAGCCCCCCCCCCCCACTAGAATGTAAAAATGAAGGATGAGGTGGAAAATGTGTCTGATGAAGTGGTTCAGTGTAAGAAGATGTTAGCCTGACTTTATAATACAACCCAATAATAACTCCAGAGGTGATTCCCACCTCCTGCTTTCTAGGCACTGTGATGCTGCTATGATGCTACACCCCCCCCCCCCCCCCAACCTCCCTGAGGCACCAGAGGTTCCCATCTGGATTCCCTCCACTGTGGTGAAACCCTAGCCATGTGGCTGGTGTTGAGGTCAGAGGTCTGTATGTGGGGATTAGGGTGCAGCCCCACCCTACCCATCCACTCCACAGCCCCTGCAATCAATCGCTCTTTGTGGCCAGTGGGTCCCCCTGGGGTCCCCCCCCCCCCCCACCACCACCACCCCCTCTTCTTCTGGCACAACACATGCACATAAACACACACACACACACACACACACACACACACACACACACACACACACACACACACAGGAGCACAAACACTCCTATGTTCTTGTAATGGGACCGTGAGGGGGGGCTGGCCAAAGTTCATATGAGGCCGTCAATCTGTGGCTGTCACACTGGGTAAAGATAAGGACCGGGACTCTGACTCATGGTCTTACCTCCCCCCCATCACAGAACACAAACACAGCTGTCTCCCCCTGTCATTTATCAGCCAGGTTTACACATTATCAGGTTCTGGTCTGGTCAGGTGGCTTTTCTCTCTGTGCATGATAAACTAATAAAGTGGCACTTAGCTTTGAAACCAACATGGAGGGTGTAGCACTAGAGAAGAGCTGGAGGGGGGGCAGAAAAGAGAGGAGAGCCAGGAACTAGGCCACCGTTAAAAAAGTTTGTTGTTGATTGTTAGGAGAAGACCAGTCAACAGAGTGTGTCTTCTGACACACGCACATGCTTTCTATTAGTTGAATCAACACGTACACACACACCAATACACACTGGCCGCCTGCTGGCTCTGCTTAGTTCCATGCCTCTACATCTCTTGTCTGTTTATCCCGACCTCCTGGCTGACCCCGTCCTCTTATCTTGACCTGTCCATTCAGCTGTGTCCCAGCTCTCATTAGGGGGATTCTAAATGAGCTCCACGCTGCAGCTACAGGCTTGTGTTAAAAAGACCATGGGGTCTTTTTAATATTTTGCAGCTCTTTTCTCTATCCAAAGGCAGTGTAGATAACTCCCTGACTCATGATGGGTGTTGAGCTTTTAATGAATTTGATAAACTGGGTCCAACTGGTTCTGTTGTGTTGGATTTAACCACATGTGAACAGCACAGTGCAGGGGCTGTGCTTCTGCACAAACATATCTCTGTATCCTCTACTACTATATGTGGCTCTGTGTTGCTGATAAGATCAGCTGAGCTGTCCCCTCCACATCTGTCCACACACAGCCCCAGGTTGAACACTGAGATATCATTGGCTGCATGCCCATTGCCCCAAAAATCAAAATGAATGAAAAAAAAAAAAAGGCAACCCTGCGGTTGGCTGCTGCTTGGCTGAGTGAGCTATCAGTCTCCTGCTGGGTTACAACACAGTGTGACAGGATGGCGAGGAGAGGGCAGCGCTTAACCAGCTCTGACAGCCCAACCATGCACCGCCTGAATGCTATTTATTGGCTTGTCCAGGGACACTTAAAATAATAAAGACATCAAACAGATTTTCTGTGGTGATTTACACTCCAGGGTGAGGGTTGAGGGTTGAGGTTGATCTTAGTTTATGTGTGGACTGGTAGTAATGAGCCATTTTAAGTTTCTTTTTTTTTCCCCCAGCCCGTGTTTCCAAGTTTCAGGTGTATCCGAGGGCCAAGCACAGCGGCTCAGCACACAATGTTCTGGATATTTCTTGGACAGCTGCGCCTGCCTCCTCTTTATCTTTTTAACTGTCTCTCCACTTTTCCAGCCTGAATTATTGGAGGTATTGGTATTTTGATTTATTACTCCGGGGGGAAAAACGAGCACGAAATGTTGTCTGACCTCATTTTGCTTTTGACTTGAATCTCAGGCTCTTTGAAGGTGTGTGTGTGTGTGTGTGTGAGAGAGAGAGTTTGTCTCATGTTCGTTTACAGCATCCACAGATGTGACTTTGTAAGTGAACAGACTATTTTCCACAGGTCCCACCAACAGACCTGGACATAAGTGAAAACATTTGAAGGTAATTGGCCAGTTGCTGATAGTGAAGTGCAGCGGACTGATGTTATTAAGTGTTCAAAGCTTTTGCCTTCATGGCAAGGTTATGACTGCAGGGTTTTATGTCTGTGGGGTGTCTGTAAGAGGACGTGGTTGGGATTGTGTTACATCATATGTTCACTTTACTTTTAAATCTGACTCTGTGAAGATGACTTGAAACAGTCTGGTCACTTTTAGGGATTCAACAAACTACAATGTCTTGTTTCTTTGGGACATGACAGTTTTGTAATGTGTGTAGTTTGACTGGACTGACCCTGGTTCCTGCAGGTTAACTGGGCTCAGCTCCTGTTAGCAGCCAGGCTCAGATGGTGCTGTATTAGGAAACCAAAAGCCAAGAAAAAATAAACAAGCCAGGCTGGAGAGCTGAAATCTCTCCATCTGATCACATCCATCTCCCTCAAGTCTTTAACTGGAATGCTCCACTTTTCCTTCTCCTCACTTTTTCCCCCTTCCTTAGCTTTCTGTTTCTCTTCAGGGTCAGTCATAGTGTAAATGAAAAGGGTCAATTTAGCAGCATATACATCAGACTAAACAAAGGCAACAGCAAAGATGAACAACTCCCATTATTAAAGGATTTTCTTTGTTATATTGTTAAACTGCTAAACATTTCTTATTGCATAACTTGCAATCACCCTGGAAAGGCCCAAACCAGCGAACACCATACTTCCTAAACCTTTGATCTTCTATAGACGTGTTAGATCTATATACATAGTACAGTGCTCAGTACATCCCAGTGCTCAGACTCCAGAGGAAAGCCAAAGAAGCGTTGCTAAATGTTTCTGTCTGCAGCCGGACCCTGCAGTCACGAAACGTCCTAACCTCTCCAACCTCTCAGCCAGAGCTCTCACAGCTGCTCAGACCCATCCACTCATACATGCACCTACACAGACAGATACACTCTGCAAACAGAATGAACTCAGACCACATTTACCTTTTTGTTACCAGCTGAGTGGAAGGAGGAGGAGGAGGGGGGGGGATGTTTCCTGCAGTTATAGTTTCACCTGTGTATTGTATTGTGTCTTCACCGAGCTGCAGCGCTCAGGAATCATCTCTGTCTCTCTTTGTCCCAGTCTTCTGAGCTGCTGCCCCTCCACTCCTTCCGTCCTGGAGCTGAAAATGACACTGCTTCCTTTAAGATGTCCTCCTCTCCTCGGACTCAGCTGTCCCGGGGCTCCAGCATGGGCATGGTTCAAAAGCTGGCCACTTCAACGGACTGAGCTCAAGCGACTGATGCTTTGAGTTTTTCACAAAGGATGGGGGAGAGTAGAGGAGGGGAGGGGGTGGAGGTAGAGAGGGGAGGAGAAGGGGGATGACGGTGTGGGAGTTGGAGTTGGAGATTGCCTCTTTCTTTTTCTTTTTTCCTTCTATTTTTTTTAGAGTGGCCCAGCCTACCTCTGATGTCACTGATGGAAAAAAAAGACAGAAAAGAGAATAACAGAGCTGCCTCATGAAGTTTGTCCTCATGACTCTTATGAGGAAGAAGCGGATTCAGTCAAAGGAAGAGGATGTGTTTTAATTAGTGACATTTAAGAAGTGGTTTCACTGAGTTTGCACCACTCTGACCCCCTTCTCTCTGTTACAACCCAAAACTCTGGTCTTTTTCCATCCGCTTTGGGGAAGAAGTGATTGTAATGCTGCTGAGGTTTGTGATGAACTTCCTGCTGAGTTTCAGCTGGGTATGTGAGAGCAGCCAGTTTAGGCTGATGACTGATGTTACTGCAGCTCCAGGTGGAGTCACCACAGTCATTTACTTCTAATGTGTTTAGATCGGTCAGAGCTGGAGTATTTGTAACATCTCTTGTAGGTGATGGGCTGAGGAGAGCAGACGGCTGGGATGTCTCCTGCCCTCTGACCATCCTTAGCTTTCTGACTTTCAAGTTTTGCCACATGTAAACACGACGTGTCCCCTAACCACAGCACACATCTGCCTGTGGGTGTTCCTGGCTGTATGGATTTGTGCATGACTAACCGCTGTTATCCCTGACATGCTCTCAGAGGAGCAGCTATCGCCGTTAAGCCTCCAGGATCCCCCTCTTCCTCTTTTTCACCCCCCCCCTCTCTTTTTAACCCCCCACAGCTGAGTCTTCAAACACTGTTAAACTGCCTCTCTGGCCCCCACCCTCCTTCCCTCCCTGATTCTAATCAGATGGTGTTGTGTTTGTGTCTATGGTATCCCGTAGACGAGCTCTGGCCCTTTATTTATTTCATTTCATTTGTTCCCTGCAGCTTTGTCGCTGTTGCTCATGCTGCATGTACAGTGTTGTAAATGCTGGCACACATGCACACATCTGCGAGCGTCTCCCAAGAAAGCAGAGGTGTGGGTGACATATATTCTACTGAGTGATGACTCTTCTTACATCTGCACTCAATCTGAACGCTGACGTGTGAAAGAAACATTGAGCAAGAGAGAAGAGGAGGAAAGAGGGGAATGTAATGGAAGGCGCACCATCAGCTCACTTCTGAAACTTGTTAATCTCTCTCTTCAGGATGGTGGGAAGCTGCTCCTGGGTTTGTCTCTCAGTGTTAATATTTATGTAATGAGAGACTAAGAATCTCAGCTCTGCTCCGAGCCTGCCAAAATAGGGGTAATGAGCGAGGGAATGAGGGGGAGAGAGAGAGAGGATCAGTCATCTACTCATTTAGATTTGTTGGGAGCAGATCAGGGCAAAGAGAAAATAAGAGTCTGTTAGAAATTTGAGCAAAGTGTATGCAAATAGGGAGAGTTTGTCCAGCGTTTTTATTCCTGTATGTTTTGGCCCGTGTGGTATCAAACAAGCAGTCTGCAGTTACCAGCTGCTCCTCACACCAAGAAACCCACAGCTGCAGGACACTTACATCATGCATCCAAGGAAATCTGGCTCCGTTACAACATTCAGCCTTGTTTGCATCTCCATGTTTGCTCTCTAATGAGCTCAGCTCCCTGTGTTCGTGCTGGAAAGTCCTCCACCAGCGCTGGGAATAACACCTGTGATAGATGGACAGTGTCCTCATCTGGCCCTGGAGCCTTTGAAGCAGCCAGGGAACGGCGGTTGTGTGTTTCTCCTGGTTTCACTTAACATGTTGCGTCTGTGTGTGTCTGCTTGTTTGTTTCAGGGATGTACCTGTCTGACCTGACCTACGTAGACTCGGCTTACCCTTCCACAGGCAGCATACTGGAGAACGAACAGAGATCAAACCTGATGAACAACATCCTCAGAATCATATCAGACCTGCAGAGATCCTGTACCTACGGTGAAGATTACACACACACACACACACACACACACACACACACGTACAGATTGATGGAAAACAGACACAATGATAGAGTCTCTAGCACTTGATATTTAATTTTCTGTTGCCATGGATACACGATCATGTGCTATTCATTAATACAGCAGTGTGTTTGTATTGAAAAACTAAAGTAAGCTCAATTAAGTTGAGGCAGTTTCACCTCTGTATTCAGCATGAGTAAAAAACATCTGGGGACATTCCATGTTTTTAATTTGTGAAAAAATCACTGATTCTTCATCTCCATTCCTTCCTCCATCTTCCATTACCTCGTTATAGTTTGCTTTCAATTTTCTTGTTTTTCTTTCTTATTATTCAAATATCTACAGCTTACATGCTGTAGGGCTTTTACAGTAGGAGTTTTTCTTTGAAGAATCTATGAATCACAAGGTTGATAAACAATGACACAGACTATGTAGCTTTTTTTAAATGACCTACAGTACTGTGCAAAAGGTTTAGGAAAGTCTGGAAAAAAGAATACTTATCCATCATGAAGTAGGCGTCTGATTGGCCCCAAATGTACAGTATTTTCAACCACCCCAAACATACAGACATTGTCACTGAGAACTATCTTCAGTGTAAAGTCCTGGAAGTGGTGCTGTGGCCCCCACAGAGCCTTGATCTCCACATCATGGAGTCTGTCTGGGATCAGCCTCCATCCCATCCACACAAGATCTGTGGTCATTCTCCAAGATGTTTGGAACAACCCCCTAGCCCAGTTTCTTCAGAATCTGTCTGCAAGTGAAACTGAAAGAACTGATGCTGTTTTGAAGGCAAAGGGTGGTCAGGTCACACCAAATACTGATGTGATTTAGATTTCTCCTCTGTTCATTCACTGCATTTTCTTAAGTGATGAAAATAAACCATTAGCTCTTCCATTTTCTTAGTGACAGCGACATTATGCAATTGTGATGCTCTTATCATGCGTGCACATGTGTCACTTATATGCAGGCCATTGTTGTCCTTCTTTCAGATATACCAGTGTTGCCTCATGTACAGAAGTATCTCAACTCAGTCAGGTATATCGAGGAGCTGCAGAAGTTTGTGGAGGACGACAACTACAAGTAAGAAACAAAACAAAACCAACCTTAACTCAGTTTTCTTTGAGGGTCTCTGAATTGGTCTCAGGAGTAGTTTCCTGTCAGGAAGCTCAGAATGAGTTTTCTATGCCGTTTCTAATTGTGCTGCCTGCTGCCGATCATCTCCGTTTAATTCAAGTTTATAGATTCATCCGTGTTGTTTACTTTAGGTTGTCACAGAAGATTGAGCCAGGCACCAGCACGCCACGAGCAAACGCCTCCAAAGAGGATCTTGTTGGTGAGTTTCAGAGCAATAGCTGTGAGCTTTAGAGTTTGATTAACAAGAGTCATAGACTGTAAATGTCTACTTTCACCTACAGGCCAGGAGGCGTCAGCATCTCCTCTCTGCGGCCGTAAATGTACGATTTCAAGTGAAGGACCCAAAGTCCCGGCCACACCGCCCTCCCCCAGGAACCTGTTGCCCTATGGACACAGGAAGTGCCACAGCCTGGGCTACAAGTGAGCAGCAGTTCTCTGATAGACGACAATGATTAGAATGTACACAAATCCCACATCAAACGTCCACAACCTAAGAAACTGACACACCTCTCTCTCTCTCTGCTGTGTTCTGTGTCTCCACAGCTTCATCCACAAGATGAATACAGCAGAGTTTAAGAGCGCGACGTTCCCCAACGCTGGTTCTCGCCATCTGTTGGACGACAGTGTGATGGAGAGCCACAGTCCTACACGGGGACAAGCAGAGAGCTCAACTTTGTCCAGCGGTATTTCACTTGGTAAGACTTAGACAGATGCACAGTTTGTTTCCTCACAGAGATGTTTCCATGCCTCTGAGCCGGATATTTTAGTTTTTGGGTTGTCCCGTTCTCAGACATGATAGCAGCAGAACTTCTTCAACTCAAAGGTCAAGCTCACAATGATCTCACAAGATGCAGATTTGGCTTTGTGTTTTAATTTCCACACAAACATTTGATTTTGGGTGACTCTGAATCAACAGGCTGTCACCTGAGCCGTGTCAGTGGTGGAGGCAGACAACCACAGGGTGATAAATTCTAATGCTTTTCTTGTTCCATCTGTGCACAGGGAGCAGCGAGGGCTCGGAGCTCAGTGAAGAAGTGTCTTGGCCAGCTTTCGAGAGGTAAGATTAATTCATGTGTCCATGTCACTGGTGTTTCATCACATCCACATGAAATAATCCTACCACTGATATGATTGTCTAATTTCAAAAGTGCTGAATCTCTGGCTTGGAGATTGAGCTGTGCAAACTGATGCACCATCATGTCTACACGACGCAGACCTTGCTTTTAGCCTCGCAGTCAAGGCCGCCATGCATCATCCCTCCACAGCTGCGCTCAGATGCTTCTGCTTCTCCATCAGCCTGAAATATATTAAAAGGATAGTTCAACATTTTGGCAAATTCTCCTATTGCCATGATCGCTATAGTCATAGCAGTAGCTACGTTGCTACACACTATACCTTTAATTATCGGTGCATGTTGTTTTGAGATCTGCGGGGCAGAGATGCCAGCTGGTTAGCGAACACAATGGAAGTGAAAGGTACTTTCACGTTTCCCGATTGTGTATTTATTTGATGAGTTCGATGAGGGAAAGGCGAAAGTACCCTATGCCTCGTTGCGTTAGCTGAGCAGCTCGTATCTCTGCCCTGCTGATCTCAAAACAGCTTGTACCGATTATTAAAGGTAATGAACTACTATGACTATAGGGATTATGGCAATAGGCAAATTTGCCAAAATGCTAAACTATCCCTATAAGCACTTACCATGAATTCCCCTAACCAGTAGTAACGCTGCGCCAGCCAGTGTTTGGAGCCACATTCATGTACAAACTGTCAGCTGAAGAATCCACTGGCCTGAACATGAACCTAATCTTCTGCCTAGCACACAAGTCTTTCAAACTCTTGAATGACTCATGACACATCATCAATAACTCTTCTAACTGAATGAGCCCTCCTCATCCAGCTCTAACCCATGCCGTTTGAAAGGAAAAACAGTTAACAACGCAACAAAACAACAACACCCGCACAGCCTTAACAGTGTCCCCTGCCCCCATCCTGTCCTATTTTATCCTATTCTGAACAGGACTCGGTTCTATCACTCTCTGGGCCCAGTGACCAGAGTGGCCCGCATCCCCTACAGAGGCGTCCTGAGGCCCAGCAGGTACACACATCTCGACCGGAACCAACCTGACCTCAATCAAATCCTCTGTTATCCTCACTCCATGCCCCTCAGTCCCTGCAAGGGGCCGCTGTGTGCCGGTGCTTCAAGTGTGTGTAGTGCCAGGTTTATCTTCTGGCGGGGGAATAAGTGTGTGAGTGAGTGTGTCACAAATCAAAGAAAGGGCAAAGGATCTGTTTGGGTTTGTGATTCTTCATCCTCTGCTGTGTATCACTGGTCTCTGATCTACCTTTTGCTTCCTTGAATCTCTTGCATGTCTGCCTCATACACAGTCACACACTCACATATGTAGCGCTCCAGTCCAGACTTCTCCTTGTGATACGTTTCCAACATTTTTCACAGTTTGGAGCTAGAAAATGAGTTTCCACAGTCACACTGAGCTCCATGTGTTACTGGAAACAAACTGTTACATCCTCATTCCTAAAGTAGAGAGGAACAGACTCCTCGGGGTTATTAGAGCCAATTCTCATGGACGTTGCATATTAGGTGTCCCTTGCGGTTTGGGATGGTCTCTCTGTGCCTCTTTTCCTTTCCACTAGGCTTCACTGGGCTCTTGCACTGGGGCTTCTTGCTCTGATCCCTTAGACAGACACAATCTGCACACCACCTTGACCGTCTCTGCTCTTCTTTAAGCATATAGCAGTGTTCAGATTTATAACTGTGAAATTCAACTCTGGCAGAACCAGACTGATATACGAGTATGCATAAGTTTGTTTTTCGTGAAGCAGAGGTGAAGGTGGCTTTGCAATTTGCGTCTGCCTTTACTATCTCCGGTTCCATCTGGTCTGTGTGCATGCATGTCAGCATGCATGTTTTCACTATGTATGTTTGCGTTTATAGCTTGCGATGTTTGTGTTTGTAGCTCTGCAGAGTCTGAGGAGCTGGCAGTTCACTTGTACCCAGGAGCCGTCACGGTGCAGGGGGTGCTGAGACGGAAGACGGTGCTCAAGGAGGGCAAGAAACCAACTGTGAGAACCCCCCACATACACTACACACACGTGCACATAAAAATGATTACATGTGTCTATATGCTGTTCATACACCTGTGTACCATACAGAAGCAGATGGGCCATAAAGGCTGTCTGTGGAGCACAGATAGGACCAGAGAGAGTCCTTAACCTGCACAACATCTCTGTTTCAGTCTCAGTCCCACTGCTGTTTCCCCTCGCCATGCATAAGCCATTTTTATATTTGCTCTGAGATTACCCTGTTCTGTTTTAGCTGATAATAGACACAGAGACCTTAATGCTGCTAGAATAACTTATATCTGTCACAGGTAGTATAGATGATACATGAGCAAAATTCAATGATATTAAAGTTTTTCCCAAACTGGCCATGTGGCCACACACCAGGAGTTCCACCTTAATACTTTTTTCTTTCATTTTCTTCTGTTATGTAACTCCCTTTATTTTGCTTATATCAGTCTTATGAGCCTCCAGTGTTTATGAATCAAGATGCTCATTTTGCACTTTTTCTGCAACTTGTCTCCAGTCGGAAAAACATCTCATAATTTATTCTTCAAAAGGATCTTATCTGCTTGTATCTGAGCGCTGTTGGAGTTGATTCCACCTTTGTACCTCCAGGTGGCATCTTGGACCAAATACTGGGTGGCTCTTTGTGGAACCCAGCTCTACTACTACACTGCTAAGTCCCTGAAGGCCACAGAGAGAAAACATGTAAGTCACACACACACTAGTCCGTCATCGTCCTACGTTTAACAATCTGCGGATGCATTCGTGGTGGTTTTGCTGTGGTAGTTAATCAGGCAGATGAGTGCAGATAGCACCGAACTGCACTCAGGCATCCAGCGACTCTCGCATCTCTTCCATGTGAAGCACGGTTGTTTGTCAAAAGTGAGTAAATGTACCAAATTACCCTGAAACGCACCCCGAAACACAGTTTTACAAGGAGACAACACATGATAGCTATTACTTAGTCATCCTCAAACAGTTCAATTACAGAGGGAATTCAGGGAAAACCAATAATGATTCATGTGGTTGGGAACGAAGTGCATTAGAAGTAAATAACAACAATAGGCTGAGCACTTATTGAAGCACAGGGACACAGAGGAGGGCATGCGTACATGTCTTCTATTGTTGTGTGGACAAATAGTTGACAGGGTGTGTTAGATAGAAGTGTGTGAGTGGTGTCTACTAGAGGGTTAGGGGCTTTAGCTGTGATCTAGGGAAGGCATAGTGTCCTCACCACTGACGTAAAGCCAGTGTGCATCCGTGCACGCGCGCGGGTATGTAGGGGACCTGACTGGATCTGGTGCAGCCGGAGATAGACAGATGGTAGCACTCATTGGATAATGAGACCAATGACATCACTGCAGTCCTGTGTGTCACTCATAGGCTAATGAGAACCGTGTGGAGAACACATGCAGGCTCACAGGCAAAATCCAAACAAATACACCCAGACACATACACACACCAGACCCGTGTTAATATTTACACAACACTGTTGTTATGAGGGGGAAATAAATTGTTTGCACTTTTCCTCTGTTCAGTTCAAGTCGACGTCGAGCAAGAGCGTGTGTGTGGTGGGTTTAATGGCCATGATGGCTGACGATCCGGAGCATCCTGATGTCTTCTTGCTGACTGACTCAGAGCATGGTGAGAACACACACACACACACACAGTTGCAAAAGAAGGGAAATGACTAATTCAAGCAAGTATTAATACGTGTCTGAAAGTGGAGGCCGTTAAAAGGTCAACCAGGTTGTCGGAGTGTGATCATGTGGTTACATCAGCTCCACACTGGCACATGTGCACCCACACACAGTAAGTCTGATTCCCCATATGAATATGCCAGTGCATGGTAGTTTCATTTGGCATCTGTCATGTTCATACACACACATACACACAGTGCATCTAACTTAATCCTGAACCTTTCCACTGCAACTTTATTTTTATTTTACTGGGCCAGCCAAGGTCAAGCGAGGCTGCAGCCATCTTTCCAGAGTGTTGAGAAAGCAGGTGGAAACAAGAGACTTGGCAACTCACACTGTTTGTCTCTGTCGCCTAGGTAACACCTACAAGTACCAAGCGGGGAACAGAATGAACGCTTTGCTCTGGTTCAAACACCTGAGCGCTGCCTGTCAGAGCAATAGGCAACAGGTATGAGCCCCCCCACACACACACACACACACACAGACTGTTGAATATGTGCTGTTTTACAAAGCTCCTCCATTTCCCAGGTTCCAGCCAATCTGATGTCGTTTGAATGAGCGAGGATGGGGAGTGAGAATCAGCAAAGAGAGGGATGAAGAAAGAGACGAGGAGGATGAGGAGGAGTATTGACTGTGTAGTGGGAGCTTTCACTGCCATGAGCCCCGCCCGCCAACTGTCCAGCCCCCCCCTGCCCCCCTCCCCCCACTGCAGCCTCACTGCAGCCTCACCTGCCACCACTGCCTTAACCAGACTACCCTGTGTGTGTGTTTGTAGCGTGCGCGCTTGAATGTGTGAGAGTGACTGTGAGTGTGTGGATGTGGATGTGGATGTGGATGTGGATGGAGACTGTCTGGGATGTATTTACTACTGAACAAGGACCTGGACCACTGCTCTCGTCTCCCGTTTTGCTCTCAGTCTCTTTAGTTTTTCCTGCGAGTGTTCAGCACTTGAAGTGGAGCCGTTGAACTTCTCCTCTCCTCTCTCTCTCTGACCCAACAGAAACAATCCCCTCTTTTGGGTTTTTTTTCCGGAGGGGTTGGGTGTTTTTACTTGTGTCCCCACCGTGCTCCAATGCAAGATTCTTACCTTTTTTTCAGCAGGACACAAAGTCACAACACTCACACTCACATTGGACTAACCTGTTGGACTGTGGATGGTTTGGAACACACTTTTTTACCTATTTGGTTCACACTTTCAATAGTCACTCTTTTCACTTACTTGAGTTGTTTTGGAGTCACAGGATCGTTTATATAAACCACATACTCACACGCTCGCTCTCTCTCTCGCTCTCTCTCTCTCTCTCTCTCACACACACACACAGGCCTATTTGATTGCATTGTTGTAAACCTAAGGGCTCTGATTCGCAATCGATTCCAGCAGCAACAATTCCCACACTTCCTGAATGTTAGTAGTTTTTAATTACAGAGCTTAGTGCTCCCCCCATTTCATTTGACATACTGTGGCTAAGCATTCTGTATGTGTGCGTGTCTGTGTAACTGCATTGGTGAGGAGGGGGAGGGGACAGGAGGGACAATGTTTGCTTACAGATTTTTTGTCTGTGGTCCACATAGGTACAATAATCCCAGAATCTAAGCTAAGACGAGTTCACAACTTCTTTACAAGCCTGCCGTTCTTTGTCCTCCGTTGTTTCTGCTCTCTGTCATCACCGCTGTCGGCCCAGAGAGGTGACGCTCACTTCACCAGACTCTCACACACTGAACACTAAAGACTTGAAACTGTGAAAGAGTCCAAGAGAGAGAGCAGCAAGAATTCAAAGTATATGATTTTATCTCCTCTTCTTCTTGTTGCTTAATATGGTTAGATCCTCTGGTCTGGAGCAGACACTCAGAGCTACCTGGAGCCATACAGAGTCTATTTTAAATCTTGTTTGTTGCTAATGTTTTGTGTTAGTTTCTTTTCCTTTTTTGGGAGGGATGGTGCAGTATTAAGTGGTAGATGATTGCACGTCAACGTAGGTATTTTTGTCTGTTACATATGAATGTTACATTTTTGTTAATGTGTTTTTTTGCCCTTTTTGGAGCAGTTATTTTGATTATGTTATGTACATTTGAATTTATTATCTTTTTTCTTTTTTTCTTTCTTTTTGTTGGTCCCTTACTCTATTAAGCAGAACCCTGCCCAATTTTAGGCCCCAGCCATTTTGCATGGGATTCAGAAATAGCATAAGCACCTTGGCTGGAATTAGTGCCAAGTGATGTAAGTGTCACTGTTTTCTTCAGGATGATGAAAGGTGAGGAGGGGCTGCAGGAGTGATTTGGTGAAGGTAGTGGCTGTGAGGAAAAGGTTTGTTGTGGTGATGACAATGATGAGTTGCTTTTCACTTAGTGATATCCAAAAAAATTCTAAATCTTTTTTTTTAAAGCAGCTGTTTACAATGTATGTTTACACAATCTTTTGCCCAACATCACAATCTGCTCACTGCTCCACATGTACATTGTCTACTTTAAGAAAAACAAAAGGAAATATTGAATAGAAACCACAGTTGTCAACATAATGTGTAACGTCAGCACTGGATCCTTTAGTGTGTCGTATCTGTCCTGGACACAATATACAAGTCATCAATTCAACTGTTAAGATCAGACAAAGTTTTCAAACTGAACAATGACTATTTAGTGCCCATCACAAGACATTCAGCCCTTTTTGTATAGGAACTAAAAGAGATGGTACTAAATGAACCTGTGGAAGAATGAATGAGGAAGCCAAAAATAGGCTTACGTATGGAATGCAGCAAGTTACTCTAAGTATACGTGTGCATACCTCTCTATTTTTTTAAAAAGATTGAAATTCAAGCCAGTTAGGCTAACCCCAATGGGCTGTCACACTGCTGAGCAGTGGGGGCAACCAGCCACCTAATCATGTGTGTGACTCTGTCAGCTCATGTTACGATTCCATAGCTTGCACGTCGTACAGGAAACGTGAAGAAAGGAGCAGACAGATGTGGATTCTGTACACATGTTTGGTGCTGGGCCAGGAACAGCAGTGAAATGGATGAGATGGGTGGGTGTTTTAGGATTTAAGACTGTGTTTAGATGCTGTTGATCTTCCAGATAAGCTTCAACATAACAAATTGGTGCAGCCAAGCAAGAACTTCTATCTACAATGAGAAACTCCGAAAGAACCGACTGTAGACTGAAGTGACCCAGATATAACAAACCCAAAATTGACAGGCACCGACCCATTCACATTTCCCTATATTAACTGAGCACAGTGAAAGAAAAAGAAACGACAGGAAGCAATTGATGTTGATTCCTGTGATAATTTGAATTAATTTGGGTTGAACAACCTTCCCCTCAAGAAATTCCCAGATCATGTCAAACTCTTCTTGTGAGGTTCTACTCACTGTGACCTGAATCATTATTTTATAATCATCTATGTACAGTGTGTGGTCATTTTTGTTTTGTGGTTTTACTTCACAAATTTCCCAGATTTCAAGGCCAATCGCTGTATGACACAAAGAAGCCGCAAATCATCTATTTTAGGATGAGACTGAGCGTTCAGATGTCAGCCACTCATTTAAGATCATTTGGTTATTATGAAGAAACTCGATGCCATGCCTGAAAAGTCTCTTTGCTGTGATTCAGAGTTCATGTTGTTTCCTTTAAATTGACAGTACTGTCGACAAATGCACAATTTGCCCTGTATTAACTGTTTTGAGTGAATCTAGCGTCTGAATTCATTCTTTTTTATGAGAACTGTTCAAAGGTTGAGATGAAGGGTTCAACTAGAGGAGGTGTTTGAGTTTATTTATACGACGTGTTTATTCTTTGGCGGAGAAATGAAACCAATGTGAATCTGTGCCTCCTGTGTGCAGCCCAGGCACCATTCTCTGTTTACCAAGGACTTCATTAACAACAACCCTTGTTATACCCAGCGATATGGACGAGGGCGACGGATGAGAGATCTCAGACCTGCACCCTTCACCTGGCTCTGAGCATGTCCGTCTGTCTGCCCATGTCATGACTGTGGCGAGCGCTGTGACCTCACTGTTGAGTGATGTGCCGCCTGGTGTGAAGACTGAGAACCAATAAACACTCTGCCCTTTGGTACTCCACACTATCCGTCTCACGTTCATTTCCGTGATAAAGATTGTACTACATGACTCAATGCTATTTGATAATCATTTACAGCTTGTTTGAGCTGCTGTGTGAATTGTTGCAGGCCAGAGGTGATGGCACTGAAGCTCTTTGTTCAGTGCCTCTGAAGGTTTATTTCATGGCTGTATTTGTGACAGCACTACCAAAACAATATCCAAAAATCATAAGTTTCAAATCAGCCAGTAAAATACCAAGGAAGAGATAACATTTCTTCTAAATGTGCTGGTTCTTTATTTAGTTAGAAATTAGTCATACTGAAACATTGCTTCACTAGGAAACAGTTGCACTCAAATCATTCACAGTGCAAATGCTGGCCTGTGGGTTCAATAGGCCAGTCAGCACAAGGCATTTCTTAGGTAGTTTCAAATGATTCCCAACCACAACTAGATCACTTGGTAAATATTACAAGGGTTTTCTTTTAAGTTAAAAAAAAAGATGAGAACTTATACCTCTTATAGTAAAAGTTAGTGAAAAAATTTGAAAATTTAAAATAGCAATTTGTTGAAGTTACCTTTCAATCCGAATTACTACGATGAACTCAATTAAATGCTTTTTGGCTCACTATATTTAGCATGTATTTTATTATTTAACAAATGGCTAAAGTGTATCTACAAGTTGATCGAGGCGTTAATTAATGTGTTTGTCAATGACGTAAACTAGGCCTCTGTAAAACATCAATATAGAGACACGGTAGTATTAGAGAAGGGCTTTGTCTTTCCACCAGTCCGCTCACAGTCACAGCTACAGGTAATATAATGTCGTGTGGGCGCAGTGTAACACTGCCACCTGGCGGCCGCGGGGAGCGCCGACAGCGGGAGGAAGTGGACACGACAGGCCAGAGAGGGAACCGAAGGAAAAGGGCGGAGGAAAGGGAGCCACCGAGGGGATAGAGAAAATGACAAGCCGCCGTGACTTTTAACAGTGGGATAAATTATTACATGTGGTTTTCATTTGGCGGGACTTTTATAGGCACTTGAAGCCACTTTGTCTACGGCGAGAGTCCTATGGCCAGAAGGTAAGCGGGCTGGGTGTGCGGGCTGTAAACACAACAGACGTCGCACTGTGCGTGAAGCTGGAGCTGAAGCTAGCTGGCTGCTGAAGCTAACATCCACACATCCACAGCAAGGTGTACAGCGGCTTGCTAGGCAGCTAGCCCCGTCCAGGCGGATGCTACCACCACACCGCTGCACCTACAGTGACCTGAGAAACGTCGGTGTAATATTCGTAGCAGGTATGAATCGCGTTGTCACCTAGAGGTCTGAAATGGCTTTGCTGCGGTCAGTCAGAGCTGACTGTTTTCCCACCGCTGTCGAAAACCAGGCAGCAGCAACATCATGAAAGAGCGATTGTGTGGAAGAAGTGAGTGCCTGCGTGGCTAAACCTGTGAAGGCTGAGCTGTATCAACACCGAGATGTTCCTTGGGTTAAGGATGTTCCAGCTCACCGGCGGTTAGCCTGTTATCACAGTTTTTACAATCTTATCGTTAACCAGGGCACTGTCAGTTAAACGTGGCAGATGTGTTAGTTTCGCTGCCGTGATGCGTTCACAGGCTGCAGGACTGGCACGCTGCGCCCCGTGTTGGAGGAGCTGTGTCTGTAGCTGGAACAGGCGGATTGATTCATTCTGATATGAAACAATTACCGTGCATGCACATCATCACCCAGGTGGAGGCCATTCCTCTCGGTAGCAAGGTTAGACCGCGGAACTAGAGGGCTGAGGGGCCCCCACAATACCTGACCCCCCCCCATCCCAGGGCTACATGTTCATCAACCCCCCAGGCTCAATAAAAGACTGTTCCTCCTTTGCACATATCCAATGCTGGGGAGGAAGAGGTGTTATTAAGTGAGACTGTGGCTGAATGGGGCCTCAGCCTGGCCTCGACCTGTGCTGTTTGAGCAGCCAAGGCTCAGCTGCCCGTCTTGCACAGTACAGGTTTTGTGGTGCAGCATACTTTTGAGTGTAAGCACACACACATTCATACAGGGCAGACTGTGACATCCTGATGTAGTTACAAATGCTGGACGGGCTCCAGCTGTGCTGCAGTACTGGGTCACCATCCACCCTGAGGGGAAACCAGCACCAGGGGCAGCAAATCAATCAGTTTTCTCTCCTCAAATTATTGATAGGACACAATCAATCTCTCTCTCTCTCTCTCTCTCTGTTCTTCTTTCCTCCCCAACCTGCTGTTATTTACACTTCTCTCTCCAGGTGACCGCTGCCAGCACAGACCGTAACGCCACCACCACCACAGTCGGTCAAGGCCAAGCAGCGCGTTGGGAGGGTGTCTGGTAGGCGCAAGGGCCATGCATCAGGGGTGAGTGGGATTCACAGCGGGGGAAACACACAGCGTCGGGTGAGGAGGCGTTCAGGGCCCGTTGGTGTGGAGATGAAGCTCAAACAGCGCATGGTGGTGCTGTGTGCCGTGCTCCTCCTGCTGGGCCTGGCCAAAATCTTCCTGCTGGATGGAGGCGAAGGATCCGCCGCCAGCCGACGGGATCTCAGAGCGTTCCGCAAGGTCGGGGTACATTCCTCCTCCTACAGGGGTTTATTAACAAGTCGCCCTCTGATTGGGAAGACAAATCAAGTAGTAATTTGTAATATGGTGTTTAGTTCCGGTCTGCCAGAGAACCTCGTCATTACACTCTGTAATTCTGGCTTGTCTCCTCCAGATGGAAGCCGGCCTCTCTCTGTCCCGTGGCGCTCGCCTCACCCACACCCTCCAGTCTCCGTGGGAGATCGCGAGCCAGTGGGTGGGCCCGAGAGAGGTGTACCCCGAGGAGACCCCGGAGCTGGCTGCTGTGCTCACCGCCCTCAGCGCCGCCAGGATAGAACGTGCAGATGTGGGATACAAAGGCACCCAGCTCAAAGCGCTGCTGGTGCTGGACGGGGGGCAGAAGGTGGTGTTCAAACCCAGAAGGTCAGCAGCCTTAAAAAAATCACATCGCTTACTCGTATGCAGTGTTGGGCACGTTACTTTTTAAAAGTAATTAGTTATAGTTATTAGAGATGAAACTAACGATTATTTTCATTATCGATCTGTCGATGTAATCGGTTAATCAATTAGTTGTTTGGTCAATAAAATGTTAAAAAATGTTGAAAAATGTCGATCAGTGTTTCCCAAACCACAAGACGACGTCCTCAAATGTCTTGTTTTGTCCACAAACCAAAGAGAGACTCAGTTTATTGTCATAAAGGAACAAAGAAACCAGAAATATTCATATTTAAGAAGCTGAAATCAGAGAATTTTGACTTTTTTCTTAAAAAACTACTCAAACTGATTATTAGATTATCAAAATAGTTGATGATTAATTTAATAATCGATTATTGTTCAATTAATTGATTTATTGTTGCAGCTCTAATAGTTACTAGTTACTTTCCCCAAAAAGTAACTGAGTTTGTAACTGACTTACGACATTATAAAAGTAATGAATTACCAGGAAAAGTAACTATTGCATTTTATAAAATGCCCAATTAAGTCAAATTACTTGGACCCGTCCCCCCAACTCCCGTTTATCTGGAACTAACCATCTCACTCAGTATTCCTCCGCACTGAGTGAGTTGGATAGTTCCAGATAAATAGCTTTTTTCCTAGATGATTGATTGAACTAGTTGATGAACTGAATAAAATGCGTAGGCTCTATAACTTTCACTTCAACGGGTGTATAACAGGACTTCTGGAGTCAAGTAACGGCAAGTAACAGAAACGGCGTTACATCGGGGGAAACAGTAACTTTTTCGATTAGTCGTTTCTGATAAAAAATAAGGCCGTTATTCCCATCACTGCTTGTCTGTGACGCTTAAGAGCGATTAAGGTTTCTAAGTGTTGCCCTGTCGTCCCTCAGGTACAACAGAGACTATGTGGTAGAAGGTGAGCCGTATGCTGGATATGACAGACACAACGCAGAGGTGGCGGCTTTTCACCTGGACAGGTGTGTAGGCGTCATTATTGTTGTGTCTGATGTTTATGTGATCTGCAGTTATGGTCTTGGTGTCAGGTGTCATTTCCTGTGTCCACTGGGCAGGATCCTGGGCTTCAGGAGAGCACCTCTGGTGGTGGGGCGATACGTCAACCTGCGAACAGAGATCAAACCTGTGGCCACAGACCAGCTGCTGAGCACCTTCCTCATGCAGGGTGAGCATCAGCCCTCTCTCTCTCTTTTGACCTGTCTGTCCACTCTCTGTGTCGTCCTTATCTCAGTTTTCACAGTCTCACTCTCTGTCTCACTCACCTTTCCGGTCTTTTTCTCCATCTTTATCAGTCAGCATACTGCACACGGATGCACATATCCTGTTTGGTAAGGGTGTGGAGCTGTACAGTAAATGCAGTATCAGCACCTCTTTCTTTTCCCTTTATTTATTCAGGGAAGGCCAATTGAGAGCAAGCTCTCTCTTCTAATGATGCCCTGATTACAAACAATTCATCAATACAATATACAATGTATATACAAGGTGTAAACATAAAGCAAGGCAAGGCACAGCATCATAACAACATCATCTGGCCTTAGACCCTCACATCCACTGAGGAAAAACTCTCAAGAAAAAACAGGAGAAAGCTCAGGGTGAGAGACAGAGGAGGGATCCCTCACCTGGGACGGACAGATGTGCAATAGATGTTATATACAGACAAGAAAACAGTTTGTAACATGGAATATAGGAAAGCAGTTAACAAAAACAACAATTTCAATAAGTGCATGTACACTCAGAATGCATGGAATCCATGAATATGCTTGAAGTTATTAAAGGGAGTCAAGGCATCCAGCTGGAGTTGTGACAATAGATTACTCCATTTGAATGGTGCAGAATGCTCAAAGGCAGTTTTTCCTACCTCAGTCTTAATATTTGGGAGTAACTGAATAACTTAAAAGTAAGTATGTTTGTAAGACAAACAGGTAGTTTGTGAAGAAAGGCCTTATAAATAAACAGTAAACAATGTTGTTCTCGTCTCAGAGCCAAGATTGTGCATAGAATTAGACAGGAAATGGTGTAGAAAGTATTACCATGAGATCCTGATAGAAGATCCTTCATCCTACAGCCATCAGGCTTTTTAATTCTCCTGACAATGGTAGATGAGCTGGCAGACAAATGAATTTCCCTTTGGGGATTAAAAAAGTCATTTTTATTCAAATTATTCTTATTGATAGTGACCAAAATTATCACAGATAGGGATGCACATTTAAAAAAAAAATTCTGACCGATAACCGACGCTCGTTAACCAATTATTAACCGTTAACCAATAAGATTACGACGCTGGCACCACGTGTGTATTTAACGGCAAATGGCAAAACGATTTTTATTTTTTTGCTGCTAATTACACATGTGCGCCGCGACAACTGTGCCATAATCCACTGTGCCCCCGTCTCAGACAATCGCGCTCAGGTTAGATCGTCCAATGTCGAACTGTTTTTATACAAAGTGCAGCCAAACACCAGACTGAAGGAACAGCAGAGCTCCTCTGTGGAGCTGCAGGAGAGCTACAGGTGAAGCGGCTGGAGAGCAGCGACGTCCTCTTTATTTATTTTTCATTTTTTTCAGCGCTGTTGTTACAGGTGATTCACATCAATGTCTGTGTAGGCTACATTTATTGTCTGACCTTCCTTCACGGGGGCTGCTGCACATACTGTCAGTCCTCCTGTGTAACTTTTTGCTGTGAAATATGACTAAAGGCACGTGTCGACACGCCCCCATGAGTTGACGACATAAGGAGCTAATAAAAATTAAAAAAAAACGATAGTATTAATCGGTCAAAGTTCTTGTTATCGGTTAACGGTTAAACGGTTAATCATGTGCATCCTTAATCACAGATATCAATTATATCATGGTAGTGGGCTGAAAAGTTCGAAAAATAGACGGCTAATCCACAACCTGAAGTACATTACAGTTGTTGGGGACTAGTAGCAGCTCTTGGTTGGCCTGCTGTATTTGATGGTGGTGTAGACAGACTGTAGAAACACCTGCCAGCTGCCTCGCCACCACACCGGATGGGTGAGGAAACAGCAGCTGCAGCTTTTAAAAAAAAAAAACCCAACAATCACTGGCGAAGCCGCTGTAGCCAGTGAGACGCTCTCTCTCTCTGTCTGGTCTCTGTGGTCGTACAACACTGCTCCCAACAGAAAAAAAACTTCCTGACAGCCTTAAAGGTGACAGCAGGGTTTTTACCAAGTGGTTATAGTGATAATTAAATGTTTGTTGATATAGCCGCCCATTTGGCATTTCTGCTGCGATATGGTGTGAGAGCAGTAACCATCATGTCATCCCAGTACACAGTAGATTTTGGTATGGTTTCTGTCTTTAGCAACCTGTTAAAGACTGATGCAGCTCAACATCCCAAACTCAGGAAATGAGAAGTGAATGATGAACTGAATACAGTATCCCTGCCACAAACACTACAGATGTTCAAGGGAAAGTCCAGCAGTGTTACACTTAAAGGTCGGGTTGTCAGTCATGGGGACTCTACCACTCAACATCTATAGTGTAATGGATTCTGGATGAGTTGTCTGCAGCGTGAGAAAATAACCTCAGATGCTGTCATCAGCTTTGGTCTGGGCCCTGTATTTGAATACTGGAAACCTTTTATGTGTGTTCCAGCCTGAGGCCATGGGCTTTGAGAGACTGGGTATGGACCTTCCCAGACTCTGACAGTAACCTTAGGTGGTGTGATATTATAAAGCTGTGACAATCCCAGTACTGTCAGAGAGCTGCTGATTCAATCTGGGCATCATTTTTGAGTTGGCGAGCTTTCAGAAGGTTAGACAGTATGACAATATGTCTGCCACGAGAAAGTTTTCTATGCGGTTTGTATCATGGTCCGGCTCTCTGTAATATCTGTGGGCATACGGCACTGTAACTGGAATTGTTTCATGTTAGTAGAAGCAGCGCAGTGTTTTTCACTGAATAAACCTCTTTGATTTTAATAATTTCCTGTCAAATCAGTTTTATTTGTACAGTGCCACGTCATGATGTATATTATCTGAAGGCACTTTACATGTTTAGGTCTTGACATTAAGGGGAGAAGTGCCGTTTTATTACAACCTGGACCTTATTTCTGGCATAAAATCTGGTGGTTTACTCACCCTTATAACTTGGTGTCATTAGGAATTCTTTTGGACAATATTTAGATCCATTCCAGAGCCGTGGGAGTGATTGGGACACTGAGATGAAGCCTCTAAATGACACATTATTGGTGAAATGAACAAGTTTTGCAATCGATAATGTGTTAGTAAGATTTTGTTGATGATTCACCGGTGCTGTTCCCCTTTGAGTTTCCTGTTATCATCATCCAGGGTCTGTAGATTGACCCACTGACCTCTGAACTGGATAATGTCATCTCTGAGTGCCGGCTCATTCACTCTGCCTCTTTGTCATTTTTATAACTATAATACCCCTGGACTTGCAGAAGCTATTGTTGTGTATATTATTGGTAATAAACCAATTTAAAAAAGGCTCATTCACTCTGCGACAGTCGTCTTTTTTTTCCACTTCTGGACAGAACAGACATGTCCTACGATTTTCAGCCACTGTAAAGGGTAGGCTAAATATAATCATAGAAGGCTGAACATCACAGGACATGTCTGTTCTTGAGGGGACAATATCTGACAGTACAGCAATCAAGATGCCCCCCACCCACCCCCACCCTGGTACAGGCCTTTGCCACCTTGGTCTCAAAAAGTTCCAGGGAAAACCCTGCATTAAAGGGATAGTAGCATTTTTTTAAAGTGGGGTTGTATGATCTACAAATAGCCCCTAAGTACTTTAATTGCAGTAGCAGACTCTCTGCATTCCTCCTGTTAGCAACGCCAGCCCATAGCCCTGCCCAGAGATTTACAACATACAGTGTTGTGAATGGACCCAAAGAAACAGCCTATTTACGCGGCCTAAAAGAGGTTTTACGTGAAAAAAATACACAGTTCCAAATAAAAACTGTGTTTTTCCTGCACTTTGAAGGGCTGGAAAAAATTATATTATAGCGAACAATGGAACTGTGTATTTTTTTCACGTAAAACCTCTTTTAGGCCGCGAAAATAGGCTGTTTCTTTGGGTCCATTCACAACAATGTATGCTGTAAATCTCTGGGCAGGGCTATGGGCTGGCGTTGCTAACGGGAGGAGTGCAGAGAGTCTTCTACTGCAATTCAAGTACTTAGGGGCTATCTGTAGATCATACAACCCCACTTTTAAAAAATGCTACTATCCCTTTAAGTAGTACAATATAAAGAGAGGGAGAGACCTCAGGACATCATCCATAACTCACTGACCATTTGTACAACTGTCATGGATCTTGGTAGAAATCGCACTGCATTTGGAGCTCAACCCATCAACATATCAAAACAAGTACTAAACACTAAACGACCAAACTGGAAAGCAAAGCCCTGTCAACTGAAAGTTAATGCTTGCTTTCGCTTTTTTTTTTGAGAGAGAGAAAGATATTAAATGAACACCACAGAAACACAGTGGATATAAAGCGTTTACACCCCCCTGTTAAAATGCCAGGCTTTTACAATCAATAAAACATAAAGTTCAAGACAACGGTATATCAGTGACCCATCTGTGCACTTCCATTGAAAGACAAAGTGAATTCTTTAGTGGTGAATAAAGTACTTTTATATACCCTCTTATAACACACCTACTATTAATCAAGTGGCCCCCTAAAGAAACCTCAGCTGCCCCTGTACAGTAGGATTTACCTGTGGTTCAGGCAGACTTGCCAATCAGGTGATTCAGGAGTATTCCTGTTGGGCTAGTGAGTCATTTAATCTGACAACATAAGGACATAAGGAACTTGTCATTGTAGTGGAAGACAAAATTGAGTTTGGTACTCAAACATCAAAGCAGCATCTTTTTGTTTGTGGTTTTTTATCATTCATTTTGAACAAAAGGTTTATTAATACATTTAGAATTAGAAATAATAATAAATAACTAGGGCTGACCCAAAAAAAATGTATATGAATATGAATATGATCGATTTTATGTCCACGAATAATCGATTATCTAAATATGGTAATCGGGACAGCCCTAGAAATAACACAGGGAATAAACCATGGGGGAGTGTGTATGATCAGGGATCCATTTTCATGTGTTCCCTCCTTTTTCCTTTCTTCCGCTCTCCCCAGGTAATAACACATGTTTCTATGGCAAGTGTTACTACTGTCGGGAGAGTGAGCCAGCGTGTGCAGAGGGAGAGATAATGGAGGGATCGTTAACACTTTGGCTACCGGACGTGTGGCCGCTGCAGAAACACAGACATCCCTGGGGTCGCACATACAGAGAGGGGAAACTGGCCAGGTTGGTGCTGACACTGACATACAGTTCTTTTTATCAGCTGACGTGTTTGATACTTATCAGAAGGAAATGGAAATGTTGTGTAAGTGTTGAGGGTTAACTTTTTTCCATCGTTGGAGGTAAGGTTAAAACTGACCTGTTGTTTCCTTCTATTAAAGTGCAGTGACGATCCGCCTACTCCCACCAACTTTATTCTGAGAAATGCCTCCTTGGGTGGAAATGACATTAAGCTGACAAATTTATGGCTGCAACCTGTTGCACTTAACACTAGCTCCAAACGTAGTTCATTATTTATAAAGCATTCTTCCTACACTGATAGTCATTTGTTTGTAATTCATATACTTATAAATATTTAACTTTTGGTTTTAAAAGCTTATCTATAATGAAACATCTATTAACACACTCAGTAACCAGTACTGTATGTCTAAATCAATAATTGCATAGATGTACATCTAAAGAATCATTTACTCACACTTTCTAAATGATGCTATGAATGACTTTTTGGAATTAATTCTCTTTGATTTGTAAAGGCTGAATTAATAATTTATAAATATAATTAAAGACAATAAAGATGTGCTTATTAATTTAGAGTTAAACATGTATTATGGTTACTTATACTTATTAGTGTCAGGGTCGAAGAATGATTTATAAACTATGAATCAAGTATTTAGTCAATAAGAATAAATGACCAATGCTTGATACAGTGTAGCTATCATAAAGTGTTAGCCCACTCACATTTACAATAATGAGCAAGATTTAAAAAAAATAATAATAATAGTAATTATAGCTGCTGCGCAGCGATGGGTCGGGTCTGGGCTATTTTTTTCTGCAAATTTAGGCAAATTCTGAGCAACAAACAGGAGAATAGCAAGACAGGACAGTATACTGGTAGTGTTCATTTTGCACCAGTTGAGGATTGAACCCACAACTTCTAGAACCAAAGACCATTGTCTATCGCACTGAGCTAATTGGCAAGTGGCAGTTTCACAGTGGCTTCACAAAATGAGCAAGCCATTCACTGTCGTGCAGGCAGATTTGAAATCACTGTAAAAAGAAAAATCTGTTTTTGAGGTAAAATTCTGATATATTTGTCAAACATCATCTACTATGACTCTAAGATTTTGTAAATATGTTTCACAAAGACCATCTGGTATTTTGACGTGTTAGCATCAACTCCCTTGTTGGGTCTTGAACCCACATCCTCTGACACCAAGACCCAGCTCCTAACTCACTGTGCTAATTGTCTGGAAGTGAGACCTGCTGTGTGACTTCTAAAATAGACTCAGGGAGTCAGAGGCCAGGCAGCTGTTGTCATGGCAGATTTCAAAAATGGTCAAAATGTCACAAATTGTGTTTCTAAACAAAAATCTGATAATACATAAAATGCATCTAGACAGCATGGAAATGTTGGTGATTTGTCTTAATGATAAGTGTTTTGCTTCACAAGAGAAAATCTGATGTTTAAAAATGTCACTCTTATATTGACTACAGTTGTTCCCATGAGAGCAGATTTCAAAAATGTTCTCAAAAATTCAGTTTTTGAGATAAAATTCTGATATTTGCTAAACTTCATCGACCACGACTTCAAAATATTCTCCGTTTTTTTCAGGAAGATTGAAAATGTATTTAGCAAGAATTTGATAGTATATGTTTACAGTACTGTTTACAGTCAAACGTTTTCATGCACTGTAGGCTCAATTTTTTGATTAATCAAAAATCTGAGAAACAAGTTTTGTGGAGGACAGTCTGAAAATGCTCTCCAGCAAGTTTGGTGACGATTGAGCAAAAATTGTGGGAGGAGATACAGTTTAAAAGTTTTACAGTTATTGAAAAAAACAAAGTGATGGACTTCATAATTTGTAATGAGTTTAAGACAAGTGGACAAACGTTTCAGCAGTATTGGGGCGACATTTCCATTTCCCAGAATGTAAACTGAGAACTGAGGTCTGACTAATTCACAGATTTTTTCATCCCACTGTGGTACACCAATAATATATATTTGAGTGTGTGTAATCATGACCTGAGCCACAGAAACCAAGTTAGCACGTCCTTGCAGAAGCTCATGTTAGGTTGTAGGTTCTGGCTCTGGCTCAGGCCGTCTCTGATGAAGGTGTTGGCACTCTGTTGTGAGACGAGACCATGGTCTTATTTCACATGCCTCCTCTTAACAGTTTTTCAGCCTGTGTGGGCTCTACAATTAACACATTATATGTTCTTTTGACACGAAAACTACGGAGCCCCAGATATGACATGCGGAAAAAAAATAATAATTTGTGGCCACGAAATACTAATTTTTGGCCACAAAATATTAATTTGTTCCCACAAAATACTAATTTGTGGCCACGAAATAGGTATAACGTGCACACGAAATACAAAAACATACTAGTATATTATTCCTGGACAGCTGGGCAAGCAAATCGAGCAAACTCTGGACCGGGCGGATCTCTCCAGTTACGGTCAGGTTAAGGTGTGTGTGTGGGGGGGTTGCGGATCCGTTGGGGCTCCACTCCGGTGTGACACCGGCACAGTGGCTTGCAGTGGCAGTGCTTCCACCGGCTGCGAATATCAGACTAAACAAAAATAAGGCTATAACGAAGTGTGTACACAGAATACTACTGTACTACTGGCGCTCGATTTGCTCATCCAGCTGTCCAGGAGTACGTTAGTATTTTGTGCGCACGTTATATCTATTTCGTGGGAACGAATTTGTATTTCGTGGGAACTAATTAGTAATTCGTGGCCACAAATTAGTATTTCGTGGGAACTAATTAGTAATTTGTGGCCACAAATTATTATTTTTTTCCCGCAAGTCATATCTGGGGCTCCGTAGAATACATACATTTAACACGTTTAAAATGTGTTAAATGTATGTATTCGGACAGTACATGTTAACTGCTAAATGTTTTCACACTGTTTGTCAAAACAGAAAACCTCATGCACTAAACTGAACCCAAGGGCTGGAGTGAACAGCAGTTCACTTTGTAATACGGCGGCGTATGAGTTTCGCTTTTACCGTGCCCTGCTGTCATGCTGTCATGCATGCGCGCTTCTCTCTCTCTCTCTCTCTCTCTCTCTCTCTCTCTCTCTCTCTCTCTCTCTCTCTCTCTCTCTCTCTCTCTCTCTCTCTCTCTCTCTCTCTCTCTCTCTCTCTCTCTCTCTCTCTCTCTCTCTCTCTCTCTCTCTCTGTGTGTGAGGGCTAATAATGGAGAAAGAGATCAATGAACCGAAAGCCGAAAAATCTATTCATGGCGGACGTAATTTATTTGTGGCATATCAGTGAACACCTCGTCGGGCTGTGACATACAGTAACAGGGCTGGCGTCGGCAGCCTAGTCACAGCCACAACACCAGCTAAACGTGTTTCCTCAAATTTGAGGCGGAGTGGCCACCCTGTTAACCACAGAGATTTTGTGTGCGGTCATATGACTACCTGGCTCCGTCTGTTTGGACGTCGCCAGTGGCTGCATTTGATTGGTGAAACACTGTCATTTGACAGAGTATCTGTTGGAAGCAGCAAGCCAAGCGGCTTCATTAAAACAAAACAAACAGATTGCGCATTGGATCAATAAAAAAAGTAGCGAGTATGTGTGTGTGTAAAATCGGCAAGAAAACAAAACATCGCCGGTCGTCCTTCCAATCGCCGATAGACAGTTGGATCGCCAATTGGCACAACCCTAGCTATGATACAGATGTTTCTTTTTCTGCAGTAATTTTCAGTTGCTTTACTGTAGTCGTTTTGTCAATCAGAACAAAGCTGCTCTGAGAAAAGAAACAAAATATCTGCATTTACTAAACCCAACAAAAGCAAAAATGTAGAGAGGTTTAAAGGAAACTACAGCACAAAAGTCAAGTTACGAACCATACAGTATTCTGTTGATTGTAAAACAGCAGATCTGAGACATGTGAAGTGATTCAGTTTGTGTTATTCCATCAGTTGGCAGTGTTTTTATGACACAACATGTGTTAGTGTTTTGGTAGATTTGGTGAATTGAGATTTTGAGCATTAAAGGTATTCAGAAAGGAAAATTGAATTTGAGCAATAACACATCTATAAGATGATGGAGCCCAAATTTTCGAGTAAATCCGGGACGAAAATGGGGTTTTTATAAAATAGTTTTTTTACACCCATTGGATAATGCAGGCACACGAACTATGCGTCACGTTGCTCACGATTCATCAGCCACTTCTATAGAATCCGTCATCCGTCAATTAAATGTCTGACTGAGACACACACACACACAAGCTCAGTCTCGCCCCAAACATTGAATGTTCCGCCCGCTCGATAACGACCAATCAAATTTATGCAACAACTTGTGGAAACTCATAGAAGGAGGTGCGACAAACAGGACAAATGGCCATTTCTGAACATCTTTAAACTGTTTTGTGTGTTTTAGGTGTAATGTGCCGTGTGTTAACAGTTTTTTAAAAAAGTGTTAAAGTATTGACAGATGGGTCATAGATCATAAAAAACTGTAAATGGTTCACATGGTTTCATCTCAATAAATGTTCTACACTAATTCTAATGTATGGCATCTAATAATATGATGTCATATTATAGTCCAGGCAATTTACCTCATTTTGGACCCAAAAATAGAACTAATTGTCACAGAAGGTTTTTCACCATACATCATTTCTATGAGGTGTCTAGAACAACATACTAAAAGTCCTAAGAAATCCTAGTTGGGGAAATATGTTTAATTTGCATCATTATTTACTGTATAAAGTCTATGGTGCCGACAACAATACACCCCAATGGGGCTATTTTTTTCCTTTACTCCTATCACAATGAAACTTTACATGATGAAAGTATCCATGAAATGTAACATTTTATGTATTACAAGTTTCTTGGAAAATTAATTTGAATATGCAAATGAGCAATACACTAATGGAATATGCCCAAAATACACCCAAATAGGCTTATTTTCTTCCTTTACTCCTACCACAATCACACTTCACACAATAAAAGTATACATGAAAAGTAACATTTCTGTATTTCAAGTTTCTTGGAAAATTAATTTTATATATGTAAATGAGCTCAACACTAATTGACTTATGGTCAAGAAGCCATAAAGCCGCAAGCAGCAAAAACAGGAGCCAAATAACTTAGTTCTTAGTCCCGCTCATATGTTGTTGAACATAACAGCATATTTAATATAACATCACATACAGTCGTTCAAACGACTTTGATGAATTCTGACTTTCTTCTGATGTTCTCTGTAAACTGGGAGGGAAGTCGTTAGGTAAGGCTTGTTCGCTAATAAAAAAAAAAGAATTTAGAAAGCAACTGGAGACAAGACTGTGCAATTAATTCTTAAGGTCAATATAGGTCTTTTAAGTGGCAAGTGACATGTGTGTATGCATAAGTCAAGTGTGGCAAGTGACAGCACTCAGTGCATAGGTTAACTTATTGAATGGACATGAATGTGTTAGTTATTTGGCCCCTGTTGCTGCTTGTGGCTTCATGGCTTCTTGACCATAAGTCAATTAGTGTTGAGCTCATTTACATATTTAAAATTAATTTTCCAAGAAACTTGAAATACAGAAACGTTACTTTTCATGTATACTTTTATTGTGTGAAGTGTGATTGTGGTAGGAGTAAAGGAAGAAAATGAGTCTTTTCGGGTGTATTTTGGCCATACAGTATTCCATTAGTGTATTGCTCATTTGCATATTCAAATTCATTTTCCAAGAAACTTGTAATACAAAAAATGTTACTTTTAATGTCTATTTTCATTGTGTAAAGTTTCATTGTGATAGGAGTAGAGGGAAAAAATAGCCCCATTGGGGTGTATTGTTGTCAGCACCATAGACTTTATACAGTAAATAATGATGCGAATTAAACATATTTCTCCAACTAGGATTTCTTAGGACTTTTAGTATGTTGTTCTAGACACCTCATAGAAATGATGTATGGTGAAAAACCTTCTGTGACAATTAGTCTGTCGTAAAACGCTATTTTGCTTGGACTATTATAGTAGTTTATCATTCAGAGGGGCTGCCAGACTGGTGCTTTTTCCTTTATACCTGCAGGGCTACAGGACACTGTTACACACACACACACACACACACTGATCAGACTTCACATATCAAATGATGTAAGAGTATTAAAATATGCAAGATAGGATGCTGGAACTGTGGACTAATGAAGCTGAACTTTGCTGACTCTGTCAAACTGACTTGTGTTCAATGCACTTCTGTTACGTGTCTGAATTAGATGTGGTGACACCAGACAGTCAAACACACGGCAGCAGCCTGAGAGCACTTGGTCTGATTGTCATGGATTTGTTTGAAATCTCCAGATGGGAGTATGATGAGAGTTACTGCGAGGCCGTGAAGAAGATGCCTCCATACGATGCAGGACCAAGGCTGCTGGACGTCATAGACACCGCCATATTTGATTATCTCATCGGGAATGCTGATCGACATCACTATGAGAGTTTCCAGGACGACGGCGGTGCCAGCATGCTCATTCTGCTCGACAATGCAAAGAGGTGAGTGATGAGCTGAAGGACTTTTAATTTCTTTGGTTTTCTTTCCGGAAGCAGCTGCCGTTTTCATTAAAGTCCAGCTGGGATAACCACCAGTTGTGAGGGCGTTTGATCTATATTTGTTTGGGATTTCTTTTCTATGATTTTTCAATCTTTCATGTTCCCGCACCATTTTAAGGGTTGCCAACCCAATTTGTTGTGCAATAAACCTGTGAATATTCTCATTTGTCCAGGTCATCGTTATCCCAAAGAAATTTAAACCAAACGCCCTGACAACAATGTCCACATCCTGGACAGAGAGGACAGGTGGTTTGAAAGAGGAGTAAAAGAAGCCATCTATGTAAAAGTAGAGAAACCATCCCTAAACAGAGGAGGAGGTCTCAGACACCATCTATCTATCTATCTATCTATCTATCTATCTATCTATCTATCTATCTATCTATCTATCTATCTATCCATCTATCCATCTATCCATCTATCCATCTATCCATCTATCCATCTATCCATCTATCCATCTATCCATCTATCCATCTATCCATCTATCCATCTATCCATCTATCCGGGTCTCCACACCAGATAGTTGGACCAGTCCCAGCCTGGTCAGATGCGAGCATGAACTGAGGAAGCCTCTTGGATGAGAGGTGAATTATGTATTATGTTTAATCACTATGCTGGTGGTCATTTTGCTTAACAATTGTAGAGGTCGATTCAGCGCGGTAGTTCCAGCGAAAGCCGAGTGGCAGACTGGAACACACCGTGCAGCAGATTAATGTATCGTTGTCTGATCAATTACATCAACAACATGGAAACCCTGCTCTGTCCATGAATGTGTGTTTGTGAGCCGGTAACGTGTGGACATCCAGTGGAATATGAACAAACAGCGCTACAGTGCGAGGCTGTAAAAAACTGACAGGGTTCTGACAGTCATCACTGCTGCATCGGTGCATTTTTACAGTTAAACATTATAAGGGTGCGATTACCTTCATTTCAGCTCTCTGAAGGGCTAAGATGCTTTGTGAATAACTTTTATCTTTACAAGGTCCTAGTCTTAACTTTAAGAAGAATTTTCTTAGAATTTGAGGAATTCTAAGAATGTCCTTCAAATTAGTCTAAGGATTCTTTGTGAATACAGGCTCAGATCTTTTTTTCTGTCCCTCACACAGATGAAAAAACCGTCTGTTCTATTCATTGGAATCCCACTTTAATTAAATCGGCCTCATGATAGGTCCCTGGGGGGAGCAGGGGGATTTTAGCGGAAACATCTGCTCATTATACAGACATTATGTTTTGGCTCAAAAGCAGAGTCTAAGAAGATCTGTCTGATAATTTCTAAGAAGTTCACTTTCTCATATTTGAAACCAAATTTTCATTTTCAGATTTCTGCTTGTGTTGACAGTTTCTGCCATTCTCAGCTTTTTTAAGAACCCACTTGTTGCCACTGAAACCACATGAATGCAGATTCTCTGATCAAAATCAGTGGAAACTTCTCTGCCTGCACGATTGCTGTTTTTCCAACCGAAACACTCACATCATCATCATCAAGTATAAGTTCTATGTATGTCATGACAGAAAGTGAAATTTCACTGTGGATCATGTTGTAAATTGAACATACAGTACTTCCTGTGTTCAGATAACAATTTCTCCTGCAGCTTAAAGAATGTATAATAGGGGGATTTCCTGGTTTTCTGCATTAATTGGTTACTAGATAATATCTGATCTTCATCTAAGTAAGGGGTGCAGACAAACGCAATGTGCCTATGATAATATCTCACGAAGAATTTCATATGTATTCAACACAATCCAATAAATATTCATAGGGCAAAAGGAAAACTCCCTTTATAGCAATAAGAAACTTCAAACAGGAGCCGTTGGGATGTTGTTTAGGTGTTGGTATGCAGTGCCTTCTCACACAGTAGGGGAGAGCCTGGTCGAAAGTAAAAAAGCAATTTTCTCCGAGCCAATACAAGTCTTGCATGTCTAACTTTATCAACATGTACATTAGGGCTATTCAAATGGTGTCCCGTGGGCCACATCCAGCCCAGAAGCAATACCCGAGTGGCCCGGCTTGTGGTTGAGCCAAAAAACAAAACACATTTTTGCGAGAATGGTTCAAAATTCCTACTATAGTTCAGAACATGAATGCAACACTCAAAGCCGCCCACAACGCAGCGTGTAGTTTTCAAAGTTACCGATAGAACCGAGGCTAAAGGCCCCCACATACTCGGGCGTACATGACTCCGCGGACGTCCGAGCGTACTTGAGGCAGACTCAGTGCGGACCCAAAGCTGACGTCCGCGTACGCCACACAATAGACTACTCGGCGAGAAATCTTCACATCGACCTGTTTTTAATGTGACACCGTACGCCCGACTATGAAACCTCAAACGTCCGCGGACAGTGCGCACGGAGTCCGGAGCTGGGTCTCCGTCAGTCAGTGAGAGTCTCTCTCCATCCGCCGAGACCGACGGACGTCACACTCCACGGCGGGCAGCTGTGGCACGACACTGTGTTTCTCGAGACGATAGGTCCCGGGCTGCAAACAAGTGGGGCAGCTGCCCTAGTCCAGTCACGCCACGCTCTTTTATTTGCATTTTTTTTTTTAGGGAAATTAAGTAACCAATCATGTAAAATGCAACGACATAAATACTTATGCAACTTAAAGCAGAAGTAAGTGGTCCGGTCGTTTTCGCTAATGCTGCGTTCCAGGCAGGCTTTTGAAATCGTAAATTACAGCTTCAAGTCACAACTTACGACTTTGTAGCGTTCCAGGCAACCCACTCGTGTTTTTCCGACCTGTTTTACTGGTGAAAGTCACTATAACGGCCACTCGTAACTTCCGACCGGTGAACTTGTACCAGATCGAACTGGTACCACTTCACGGTCGGAAAAATACGAGTTTCCTTGAACGCACCATAACAGTCCTCGTCCCTACGTCGCCACATTCACGGCGTTCCTTGGCTGCACACACAGCCCTGCATGCCGTTCTCTCTCCTCATTGGATAAAAACTGTAGGATACGATAAATGTTTTCTCCTCGGCTCAGAGCAGAGCAGAGTGACTGACAGACCCGTGTTTCAGTCCAAACACTCTATGTAAGTGATTGCTGTCGGAAGATATAACTATTTAAGACTTATATTAACACAAATATATCACTTACTTCTGCTTTAACTAGCTTTTTAAAGGAGTAATCAGTAATTTGAATACTTTCCCAGCGTAATTTTCCCCAAACTGCTTGATCTTTGTTTTTCACCATGCATATTCATTATATTTGAGAATCTTCGTTCTTGTATCTGTAATTTTTTGAGACTAGTGATTTGCATAATCTGTAGACCTCAGTGGAAACGCAGCAGTGGACCTCAGGAACCTTTTAGTTCCTAAAAAAAGTAATCCAGGAACTTTTGGTGGAACAGCACCACATATTCAAGACCCCCTCCCATGAAAATCGTGTTTTTCGTGCTTTTCACATGTTCCTGTGGCATTTTTCTTGTGTTAGAGCACATATCAGCAGAAAAGGAAGTGCAAAATTGCATTTCAGGTGTTTTTCTGCCTTCAAATTGCTGTGAACCAATGGCAGACGCAAACTGGCAGTTTCAGGGAGACTGGAGCTGACGTGTCACAGCTCCAGGGGAGGGCACTAGTGCTACAAGCTCCCGCCCCGCTCTGCATCTGGATCAGAGGTGAAAGGCTTGGCAGCTCGGTGGAGCTGTCAAATTATAACAGGTATAGCTCACCTAGTAGAGCAGCTTGCACTGTGAGCGAGGACTATGTTCCAGTCTGGGATCGAATCCCAGTGTGCAGTTTTATGCTAAACGCGCTGAATCTGTAATTGTACAATGTCCAGCTGTCAGCAAGCAGGGGGTGGGGTGCAAGGAGGTGGCTGGGCGGGTGCAGAGCAGCGCAGTCTCCGCCCACCCTCCAGAGGTGCATTGCTAATATGCATTGCTAATGAGCTGGTTTTAAAATGACCAAAAAGGGTTGCGGGAGGGGGACTTTAACAACTCAACTCCAACTCAAAAAGTAAAAAAAAAAACAGTCTTTTGAAGTCTTTTACTGACATATTCTCTTTTTTCCAGCTGTGTCGATCTGTTTTTAGTAATACTGGGTTTTAAAAAATGCAGCTCATTTGTCATTACCTCCTGCTTATTGACTGCTGAAAATGTCTGGCCCATCTTAAGGTCTCGGTATTAAAATCTGGCCCAGCTGAATTTGTAATTGAATAGCCCTGGGGCCTCATTTATCATTGTGGATACACCTTTTTCCCCCGTTTTGTGCGTACACACTTTTCTCGCCAAATTTGGGCTCTATCAAGCCAAAACCTGGCATTCTGACCATGGCGGATTTACACCCTTTTTGAAGAACAGGAGGAATTGGCGACGCCGCTGAGAGAACTGCAGTGTGCGAGGGAGGGAGGAGAGAGCGACTGAGACCGAGTTGAGCTGTAACTGTGTAGTGGAAAGGGGCAAAGTAGGCCAAATGGTAACTGGTAGTGGAAACCCTGCTTTAAATCTAAAAAATAAAAAAAAATTTTCTGGGATAAAGGGGCAGATTAAATACAATTATTCTTCTTTCTGTTATGTTTCATTTAGACTTGGGAGTTTTTTGTTTGTATTGTAGCCTATTTCAATGCAAGATGATTTTTCTGTTCTGATTTTGCTTGATATTGCCGTGTATCTCGCTTTCAGAGAAATCTCGCTCTCCGTCTGTTGTCTTCACCATCTTCCACTGACGTCACTCCACAAATTTCCAGAGCGCACATTTTTTGGCTTTTTGCCTTTATTCGATAGTCCACAGTAGAGATAGACAGGAAAGGGGGAGGCAGAGAGAGGGGGAATGACATGCAGGAAAGGGCTGCTCGACGCGGGATTCTAACCGAGGACTGTAGCCTCTACATGGCTACTTAATATGCACGTGCTGATTTGCATTGACCATATGTTGTGTTTGGGTGTATAGAGGGCGGAATATGAAGCCTGTTCACATCCGCACTTTTCTTGGGTCCGGTGTGATTTATCAAAGGAAATTGCAGAGAGTTGTGCGTACGCACAGTTTGATAGATCAGAAAAGGGTGTAAATATTTTGGGTGTATGCTTTTTGACGTGCGTGAAAATTTTGAAGCACAACAATTCACACTGTAATTTAGAGAAAAGAGCAGGATTTTTTAAGTATATTTTTTGGCTTTTATGCCTTTATTTGATAGCACATAGTGAGATAGACAGGAAAGGGGGAGGCAGAGAGAGGGGGAATGACATGCAGGAAAGGTCTGCCCGACGTGGGATTCGAACCGCACACACACCGCCCCAAAAAAGAGCAGGAATTTAAAGAAAAGCAGCGTGTTAATGAGCTGATCTGCAAAGGTTTAAAAAAATCCAAATGAGCATCATTGACCGTTCGTTCTAAAAATGAGATTTAATGTATTTTTAAATAAGATAAAGGTCACAATATGTTTGTAATCACATATTAACAAGGGCATTGTCAGACATTTAAAAAAAAAACATGAACAATTCCAGTTTTTACTGTCGTGTAACCTTTGACCCACCACCCTGTTACTGTCGTCGCCGCTGTACGAGACGAAAGTAACAAAGTACAGCTTATCTTCAAAGTCAAATTACACTGACGTCATTTCACATTTTTACAAAATGACAGTTGGTATAGTGTGTGTGTGTGTGTGTGTGGTGTGTGTGTGTGTGTGTGTGTGTGTGTGTGTGTGTGTGTGTGTGTGTGTGTGTGTGTGTGTGTGTGTGTGTGTGTGTGTGTGTGTGTGTGTGTGTGTGTGTGTGTGTGTGTGTCTCTGGGAGTGACAGACAGGCTATATAAATGCTACACATGAGGAAAACTGTTTGTTTTCTCTTGTTACTGGTGTGTTAGTCAGGGATCCACGCACTGTAGCAATCACACAAGCCTAAATAGAGAATGCAATATTCCACATCATAAGCTGACAACACCAAGCTCAGAGCAAATGAGAGAACAGGGAGGAAACAGCAAAGAGCTCAGTAGCTACTGAATGCCACAACAGAGACACACACGACTGTTAGGGAAACAGAATCAGATCCATCCTAAGACAACCACCTCATGACAACAACAACTTTACCTCACTGTCTGAGGCTCAGTGTGGCAGTACCGGGTGTCAGAGTCCAGCTTCTCCGGCCGTAGTTTCACAGCACAGCGAGGTCAAGCTCAGAGAATGACTGGAGCTTTGTATCGATCCGGTGATCACACTGTAAAAACATCTGGTCCACCTGAGTGCCCTCGATCAGTTAAACAATTAGTTAGTGTTAGCTGGATCAGCTAGATCCAGCGTGAGCTAAGAGAGTTTCCTCTGAGAGAGCCAGTTGGTGCCAACTATGTACAGGTTAGCTTGAGGAGCGGAGCCATGGGCAGAGCAGCTTGGTAACAGGCCAAACCGCTGGCCTACACCACCTGGTCTACACAGATTATGAGGTGGTGAATGCAATCAGAAAGATGAGCATGGCAAATAACATTTTATAAATTATATTTTATAACAATGATTAAAAAAAAAATGGATTCAATTTTTTTTTTTTTTTTTCTGCTTTTTTTTTCTTATCTTTCCTCCCATTTTCCGAGGCCCCCCTAGTGCCCCCTGGCGGCCCCCACTTTGAAAACCACTGTTCTAACCCACCGACAGGCCAGTATCTAGCCTCAGATCCTGGGCTCAGGCCCCTCTGGCTGTTCCACAATCAACTTTAACAACTCACTTTTTGCTCTGATGGAATGTGTATTGTTTTTCCAAAAATCAATATTACATTTAAGTTCAATTTTGTTGATTGCAGATCGTCTGAATTGTTAAAACACCACCAAGATATGAAAAGTTATTCACAATTCATTTCTTTAGTAATTGACAGTAAAGAAGTCCTAACTACATCAGCAGAGGAAGGCTTTAACCCATTCTCGCCGCGGTTGAATGAATTTCACAAAATGATATCCTATTAATAAAATTAAAATAATACTGGTGGCCAGTTGTTCAAAAATCACTGCAAACAGACCTGGGAGAGGTCTGCTTTAATGGTTTCCATGAGACATTGCAAAAGGATGTGAAGGGTGAGTTGTTTTGGTGAGCACTGATTGAGGAAGTCGGACCCAGTACTCAACTCAACTATTGGCTATTCACACACATTAGCAAGAGTTCAAAATGCATCGACAATATGAGTAAAAAGAAAGTGTTTGACTCATTAGAAGAGTTCATCAGACTGTGCGTAAACTGCTGTCGTAACCACCACACTAACTCTGCTCACTTCTGGGCAGCTGAAAGAGGAACTCTCTCCGACTTCCAGTTTCCTCCTGTGTTTGTTGTAACTTGTTTCCTCCTTTGTGTTTATTTTTGTTCTTTAGCTTTGGGAACGCAGCTCTGGATGAACGAAGCATCCTCGCGCCACTCTACCAGTGCTGCATGTGAGTACTCTTGTGGCTGAGGAGGTAAAGCGGGTCGACAGTGGTTCAATCCCCAGCTCCTCCAGTCCGCACGTCAAAGCACCTTTGCCACTGATCACATCACTCATCACATCAGTGTGTGGATGTGTCTGAATGGTTGGACATAATGTGCAACATACAGTACTGTGCAAAGGGTTTAGGCACCACCAGTGAAGGGAAGATGCTTTTAAAAGTAATGCCACGAAAAGTCTTCATTCATCGATTAACTTCATACAAAGTTCAGTCAACAGAAGAAACCTAAAGCAGAACCCAGTTTGTCAGCATCAACGGATCATACGTCACCATAGTCTCAAATTCCACTGCTACGCTGATGCCACTCAGCTATATCTCAGCACCTCACCAACTGCTCATTTCCCCCCACAGTCTCTGGTCAACTGCCTTCATTCATTCATTCATTCATAACGGGAAAAAAAAAAAAACAGCTCCCGGTTGTTGAAGCATCTTGGAGAACATGCCATAGTTCCTGTGTGGATTTCAGCTGTCTCACTAACCGTGTTTCCATCCACATGTTTTTATTCACATTAAGCAATATGGAATAATATGGAAACAGGAAAATTCACCAGCTCCCAGAACTGTTTAAAGCTCTGCCATTCACAAACCACCTCCGCTGTCTGTAGGATTTAACACGCACTGCATCTGCATCAAAGCGGTGTTTAGATGAGAGGCATGTGGCATCAGAAGCACCAGCCTATAGTCTATAACTTGTGCAACAGCCTATTTACCAACCTAACTTGACTGGCGTGTGTATGGCTCAGTGGTTTCCAGGCAACGACTACAGCAGCTGGTCACACAATAGTTGGTTAAAGATGCAGGATGGATGTTCTTGTGTTTTGCAATTTAGTACAAAGAATGAAACACCTTAAACTGAAGAAAACAATTTGATACTGCAGTATGATCCCAAAACAGCACATGATTACATCATTACACACAGCTTTTTGTTCAGTTTAAAAGGCTGAGATGGAAAGGCATTTGAACCGTCATTATTCACATTAATATTTTTATGGATCTTCAGATAATTGGATCGACAAGTGGATGTTAAACATGGTCAGTGCCTTCTGTCTCTTCATGTCATCCCAGACTGATAAATGTGGGGCCACTGTGTGTAGATAAAGGTGCAGTGTGAATGGATGAATGTGACTGTAGTCAAGTGCTTTGTATGGTCCTGGAGACTAGAAAGACAAATGTGAATCCGTTCACCATTACTCAAAAAACTGTTCAACCTTTATTTCCTTCTCATGTTGCTCATTTTTCCCATCATGCCTCACTGGTTTCCTCTCTGCCAGGGTCCGTGTGTCCACGTGGAACCGGCTGAACCTGCTGAGAAGCGGAGCTCTGAGTTCAGCCATGCGCCAGGCTCTGGCCTTCGACCCCATCCACCCCGTCCTGGCCGAACCACACCTCGCAGCCTTGGACAGGCGTCTCTCTGGAGTCATAGCAACGGTCAAACAGTGCATGGAGGCGCAGGGCCCCGACAGCACCCTCATAGAGGACCGAATGAACCTGCCGCATCCCTAGATACACGGGGGAGGAGAAATCGGCAAAATCAGCAGCAACCAGGACTTGACTCCCTGAGCCTGGAGACGAGCAGAGGGACATGGGACATGGAAGGAGGTGGAGGAGCAAACTGATGTTAAAAAGAAAGAGGTGGATCAGCTGGGTGGAACATAAACCACCATGCATTTCCTCTGCTCTTGTTCCTTCCTTGTTTGTCATGCCAACAAGACTGGTACTGAAAACAGAATCACTGGACTCAAAGTGTTGGAACTCCGCCACGTTCCAGCGATTCAAAAAAACAAGCAAACAAACTTTGACTCAGGACTGTTATGCACTAGAGGACAGTATCTGCTGTAAGAACCTCTCCATCTACTACTACTGGTTGTGACCACACTCCTGCCACCTGCAGGCTCCTCCCTCCTCCTTTTCTCTTCTTAGGATTCAGCTGAGAGGAAAAGATGGAGTGTGGACAGATGCAGATGTGATGTCAGAGCAGGAGCACAGGTTAAAATGAGCCACCAACATCTGGAAGAAAGACACTGTACAGCTGTGTTGCAGCTGTTCGGAGAACCATAGTCTAAGAAACTCTGAAATTGCTTTTTAGACCTTTTTTTTTTTTCCTTGAAACTAAAATTTAACTTTGACTGAAAAAAAAGAATCTCAGTTGTGCTCTACCCCGTCAGTATGTACATGTTTAACTAAGTAGTGACATCCAAGAAAAAATATACATTTGTGGATAATAATATTAAGCTTGCGTGTGTGCGTGCCTGTGGGCGACTGTCTGTGCGTGTGTGTGATTGTGTGTGTAAGCGTGCCATATTGTGCCGGATATAAGAAAGCTACTGACATGACAGACTTGAAATGGGAAACACGGAGATCAGGTGTGTGGGTTCATCTTCAGCATTAAACTATGATCTATTTGATGGTGGTTCTCACTGGGCCTCCCTTTCTTCCATTCATTCAGCAGCAGCTGTGAGGACAGCTGTACAACACAGCTGCTGGAAGGGACTTTCACTGAAATCTGACTTTGTAGAGTTACTCAGATTATCTTTTTTGGATATGATCCAAACAAATCATATCTGGAACACACTGGTTGTAGGTTATGATAATTCGTTTTAATTTTCATCTGTCCTCGTCTCATTTTCTGTAAAGGTTTGTTTTCAATTTTCCAAATTTGAATCATCTCTCATTCAGTTTGAAATTCAGTTCCTATATCAGGCAGCAGGAACTCTTTAGTCACCAACGACTGACTCCATGTCAGTGGGATTATACCTCAGCCTCAAAAAACAGAATCAGTGACAGATATTAGAGGTCGGGGGTATTTGTGTTAAACAGATATGTTTATATAAATATTCCTACTGAAAGCACCGTACACGCTGCTTTGAGGAGGTGTTTTCAGTTGTGGTTTGCACACCTGTTGCAACATCCAGCCGTGGTCTGATCCCCCGCTGTGTTGGAGAACATTTAGAGCAGCTGACTGCTAGCAGACACAACACCACGCGTGTGTGTATGTGACGCTGACGTTCAACCTTTCACCTTAAGAAAATTCAGTGTTGCTTTTTGCTTACTTGTCTCACATCATCATATTCTTCACATCATCAGACTGCAGAAGGTTTGTGAGGATGTGCGTGGGCTGCTGCTGATTTTACACTTCCCTCATCTTTCTGCTGTTCTGTTCTGGCGACTAACATGTGTTGAAAATGCGACCTGCAGCTGGTCCAGTCAGAGAAAGAAGACTAAATCCTCCTCAGTCTGATGATAAGTCCGAATTCCCAGAGTGATTTTTTTTTTACTGAGATGAAAGTGTGTTAACAGTTCTTCTGGTGATGGATTTCCCCACTTCACCATGTGCTTGTTACCGATCGTTTGTCACCATAGGAGTGTATCCTTATCACTTGACTTTTTTTTTTTTTACAGTGGCAGGGTGCCATCATGCACACCCTCGTTCTCTCGGCTCAGAGTGAGCTCTGTTGTGTTTGTACACCCACAGAGGGGGAAATGTCATTGTGAAACCATGCGCCCCCCCCTTTTCCCACATGCAGATGTTCGCTCAGCTGCCTGCTTGTTGGTGCTGTCACATCCAGTCTCTGTGGTGATGTGTGTAACACCTCAGATGATTTAGGACAGCTGTTTCGTTTGAGCTCAGCAGGTGTTTTTGTTGGGACGCACAGCAAAACACTGAAACTCTTGAGTTTTTTTTTCTTGTTTGTAATTTAATTTAATTTAATTCAGTTTATTTGATAGGGACAATGCAGGTTAACATAGTAACACTTCCACTCGTTACAAACAAGTCAATGTGACTGATGTTCTGCATACAGAGATTATAGCTAATGCTAGTTTCCAACTCCCGTCCCTAGTTAGGCTTTTAGTAGAAAAAAAAGAAGGTAAGAAGAAAGACATCAAAATTACATACAACACTATAAAATGTACAATACATCTAAAATCATACCAAGTCATGACACATTAAAAATGCATACAGTTCTGATTTTGTTTCAGCCAGATTTTAACCTTTGTATTAAAAATTCTAATGTCTCGGGTTAGTTTTATTTCGGTCGGTAGTGAATTCCACATCTGAGAACCCTTTATAGAGAAGGCTGATTGCCCAAAGGAGGTCTTACGGCGTGAGATTTTACAGTTGCCACTTGCCGTACCTCTGGTGATCCTATCACTATTTTGTCTTCTAAAATGACTACACAGCACATCTGGAGCCAAGTTCTGCAAACATTTAAAAACCAGTTTTGACAGACAAAATTTTTTAAAAAATTGTCAAAACTAAGCAAATTAAACTGCTTCAAGTTGAGACAGTGATGCCACTTTATTGGTTTCTTGGCCATTATTTTTATGGTTTGATTATACAGAGACGCAATTGACTTAATTGTGGTTGGAGAGGCCTGAGTCCACACTGTAAAACAATACGACATATGAGAAAAAATCATGGCATGCATGTACAGCTGTGCTGCTTTGATTGGTATATAATGTCTAATTAGTTTGAAGCAGTTTAAATTGTTTTTTATTCTTTTTGATATCTTTTTGACATGTTTGTCAAACTTAAGTCTGGAGTCCAGAACTACACCCAGATATTTAAAATCTTTTACCGTCTCAATTTCTTCTCCCTGCAATGTTATGCTAAAATCTTCTAATTGTGATGTGTTTTTGATGGAGAAACACATGGAGACTGTCTTATTCTTGTTTAGAGTGAGCTTGTTATCCTGGAGCCAGAGGCTTACCCTGCTCAAAAATGAGGATAAAGTCTCAGCAGCCTCACTAGACGTCTCACTAGATGTCTTGTTTTGACATGTTGGGGCATGTCAGGACAAATCAGTGGATGGAATGGTTTTTGCTTATGTTCTTAGTTGATTATTGTGGTGTGTGTGTGTGTGTGTGGGTAGCTGCCACCAGGCCTGACAACATCCAGCCTTTATTCCTGCAGGTTACCGCTCCGTCTGTCTGGGATCAGGAGTAGGAGTTTTAAATAGCAAACAAATGGAGAACAAGTCAGCAGAAAATTGACTACAAGGGGACTATTAAGTCATTCTTGTAGACACTAGATGTCCCTGTAGGATCATTCATGTAGGTTAATGAATAGATTTTGGGATGAGCAGTGTAGCGACAATCACAATAAAGGCCACTGCAACACCACAGAAAATGTCAAGCAGAAGTCCCATCCCCTATTACAGGAATATCATCAACTGTGTAGGTGGAGGAGATGAAGACATAGATGCAAGGGATGATATGATGAGTGCTGAGTCACTACTGAAAGCACACACTCCACAGAGTAAGGCAATGACACAGTGTCCCCCTGTTTGTCTCTCTGTCTCTCTTCAAACCTCAACTCAGTGACCAGCTTTTGACCTTTTTTGGGGGTGGGGGTGTCCTGCTTCTCCACTTAGTTTCCCTACTCTTCCTGTAAAGGTGACTAAAGTCCAAGTTAATCTTTATTGTCCCCAAGTGGGCAGTTAGTGTTGCAGATGACATAATGACATAAAGAGACCCAACAGACACCAGCACAATGAGCTCAGCCTCACTACAGTGAAGACACAGTGAAATACACACAAAAAATTACACACCCTCATGTTAGTCACATGGTGATAACAGCAGTTTTGTCATCTCCATGATATGACCAGTGAATCAAATCTAAAACACATGGACAAAGTAACAATAATATACAGTTGTCCAGCAGCATATCTAAATCAACATTATCCAACATAGATAAAGCCACAGATGAATAAGTATATAAATGTGTTGACCTCCTTTTCTTTTTGTGTGTGTGTGTATATATATATATATCCTACATATAAAACCCTGATAAATCCCAACGCAGCTGGCCAGGAAATACACTCATGTAAGAGAGTACTGCTGCATGACTCATGGTTGTGTATTATGGCCACTGTCTACCAGGCAGCAGCCCGGCTCGACCTAATGTCTGAAGTTCTGCAGATTTTGCTGGAGGAAAGTGTCCAGTGTGGTGATGGGAAAAGAATGAAGTTCAGCAAACATTAAAGAAACAGAAGAAAGTCAAACCAACACCTGCAACTGTAACATCAGGCAGAGCAGGTTCAGGCCCAGTGTCAACACTGAAACTCTGCTGATTTGCCCCGTGGGTGGATGGTTTTGTCCGATGGAGGTGTGATCATGAATTCCAGATTTACTACTCGCTAACAACCAATTGGAGTGAAGGAGGTGAGGAAATAGTCAAAAATTCAAAACCCACACAATATTTCTAGCATCTTTGAACATGGTATGTCACCGGGCCAACAGCTGTCACATTCCTCTTCTTCAGGGTGCCAGGTGAGTGTGTGAGGACTGAGAGGAAACACAGGGAAGTAAAGAAAGAAGAGGCGAGGCGAGGCAAGGCAATTTTATCTGTATAGCCCATTTTTACAAACAGTTTATCTCAAAGGGCTTTACGTCATCACATCCTCTGTCCTTCCACCCTCGCATCCACTGAGGAAAAACTCCCCCAGGGGAAGGAAGCCAACAGGCTGCTGCTGCACACTAGGATTCATGTGTCTCAGGCTGTAGAGAAGGAATAAAAGGGGAAAAAAAACTGACATGCACGATCACATGAGCATTTTCCTTGAAATAAGCTTGATTCAAATATCTCCCTACACCCCCTGATGAATATTATGGGAACATGACTGTGATTGAAGCATATAGGCTACATTATGATGTGGGAAGGTTTCACTGCTCGGTTTGTGTATCAGCAAGACTCAGAGTCTGTCGGAGTCAGCCAATCAGCGCCCGGTGCGCTGGTTTCACTCTTGTTTCTCTCTCTCACGGTGCGTGTGTTGTGTAGATTGTGTGTGTGTGTGTGTGTGTGTATGTCGCAACCCCCCCACCCACTCAAAAAGCACAACAAAATAAAGTGTAGATCATGAGCGGTTTCTTTCCAGTCACTCCCCTCCTTTCATCTTGCCCACTCACGTTGAAAAGCGGCGCAGCGCTCCTGCAGCGCGCACACAGACAGCACTGATGGACCGGAGGAGGATGGATGCTCAGGGGACCGGCGCGCTCCACCGGGAGGGGCGCGCGGCCAAGCTCCCGGTGATCTTGGTGCTGCAGAACCTGCTGGTGGCCGCGTGCCTGCTCGTCACCCTCTACGTCTACTGGAGCGTCCAGGCTCAGGCTGAGCACCGCGACCAGGTGAGTGGCTAACTGTGTGACAGGACAGATCTGTGGATGCTGCTGGACCAGGCTGGACTCTCTTTGCTGCTGCTGCTTCTTTTTCTTCATCTTCTTCGATGTAGTCCATAGACTTCTTTTTTTTCCCCCGTGGGGAAATTTGTCTCGGACTCTGGTGCCAGCCGTGTCCCATGTCGGAATGAATGAATAACTATAATGGCACCAGCAGCAGTCAGTTAACATGTGTTAGAGACCTTGACTCACTCGGACCAGTTTACATCTTCTTTCATCATTGTATCTTCTGAGAGCGCGACCTCAGCTCAGCATGAAGGATGCGTGGATTCATTTCACATGGTTTTCATCATCCAGAGCACTTCCTCGGTCGCTCAAGCACGATTTAACTCACAATTAACCCTAAGTACCCCCCTCCTCCCCCCAACTTCCTTTATTAATACGTAGTATGGAAACTTCCCCCTCAATTCAGCGGCGCTTCATTCAATCTTTGTGTGGGTAACTACACACAAGAATGCAGACTGTGTAATCAGTGCAATGTGATGGAGTAGGATTCTACTGATAAAATCTTGTGGCGATGAAGATGCTCCTCTCTCTGTTGTTTGAAAGCTGGACTCTTCTCTGGAGAAGCTCCCTGTCACAGCCCGTTGTGGGAATACAGTAGGTTCATAGGTTCATTTTACTCAGATCATATCATATCAGAGTTAACTGCCTCTCTTCAAATCAGATATTTTTGCTTGGTGTTTTTCAGTGAAATGACATTATTCATAAGTGCACAGGTCCTGACTGATAATCTTTAAATCTTCATCGATCTAAGTTACAGTATCATCTTTATTTTAGTGACTAACATTTGTTCCACATTTAGGCTGTGGTGTTTATTGCTGCTGTGCTACTCTCACTATAGTTATTAATCACACTCTGAGACTTTCCCTAGTTTCTGTCAGACTGACTATTTTCACACCATGTCACTTAACCACCATATCAAATAAACAAGCTTTGCTTCCTAGAGTCGAACATGAAGGGATCACAGAGCTGAGCTGTGTGACCTTTCAAAAGACAGCAACATTTAGAATGTCACATTCACTGAAGACTAAAACTCACACAAGATGAAAGCTACCAGTTCTCCAACATGTTTTGTTTTTCTTCTGTACAGGCATCTGTGGTTAATGTACACATACGGTTGGATACCATTACAGGTGAGTTACCCCCCTCCCTGCAAAAAACATACTTCACTATTTGATATTTATCTTTGTCAAACACTCATATTGAGAAAAGTTTTTTTGTTTTTCTGATTTCTATCAGTTTAACCTTCCTGTCTCACATTCCTCCTCTCACCCTACAGCCAATTCAGGCAATGTAACGCTGCAGTTCCCCAAAACTACAAGCATGAGAATGATGAGCGTGGAGAACAATGACACCATCCACATCAACTGCACTGGACCCTATATTTTAGATGTAGACGTGTGTTACGGGAGCCTAAGCGGTCATGAGACCATCGGAGTGCTGAAGCTGCAGGTGGAGGGCAGCGGACGCCCAGCCAGTTCCATCGAGCTGCCAGCTTTAGAAAGGGTCTGCACGGGGCTGCACAACATAACTTACCTCTGGGCCAGGGACAGAGTGACTCTGCGCTTGTATGCCGAACACGATTTCAAGATCTTTCAGGCAACTGTGGGCCTGAGCTATCTGCTGGGAAGCCAGTGTGAGTACAGGCCGAGACAAAGGCCCTGAAGAAACAAACAAGGCCGACTGGGATGAGGAAGGGACCTCAGCACTGGTGTTCACGCACTGTTGTGAGAACAGATACACTAAGCAGGACTCACAGCAATGACTGGACGTGTGCTGACAGACTCTTTTGTGTGATTTTGTTTGTTATCTGGGCCGTGGGAGCTGTGTGACTGCCTGCATCAGCTTGCACGTGGTCCTGGGTGAAAGATTTGATTGATTTTGGAGTTGAAAGTGATTTACTATTCTTTAACCAGACCATACCCCACCCCCCAAAATCGGACTGCAAATGAAGATTATTTTAATAATTATTTCTTGATAATCATTTGGTGCATAAAACATGTGAAAAAACAGTGAGAAGTTTTGTTTTGAAAATTGGCTTTTTCGTTTCCTGATGATCGCCTCAGATATCAATCAACAGCTCATTTCAGCTCTGCTTTTGATTTCACTCATGATACTTGAAAAGGGTGTTTTTTTTTCATCATTCTGATACATGCACACTCCTGATACAAAATAACCAACTATTATTGCAGTGATATTGGGGTGTGAAAGTGTTTTAAATGATGAAGGTTTATGCATTGGAACAATGTATGGTTGAGTGGTGCCTTCTAGATTCTAATAGAAAGCTGCAGACAGGTGATGTTCAGCTGGTTTCGGATGTGGTGATTGATTTACATCATTGTCATTTTGAGTAAATCATTCACTGGACCTTGGTTTAACATTTTATTTGTCACCTGTCTGTTTAGAAAATGGAGTATCATCTTCAGTTACGAATCTCACTTTTACAGTGCCAGGTTTCTGTAGTACCAAATGAATGTATTTTATTTTTGGGTGCTGTTCTTCTCCTGTGAAGCTCTAAGTCTCATCAGCTCCTCTCTGTGCTGTTGGCAAACAGCTCAGACCTGTGTGTAACGCAGGAGGATTCCCAGAATGCCGTTGTTTTCTCTGACAAACATGTGGCTGGACATCATGTGTTTGTTGAGCTGGCGTTTCTGGAGAATGAAACACTTCTCTGCCAGGTTTGATGCTGGAGCCACACACACACACACACACACACACACACACACACACTGACAGAGAGGAGATTGGTGAAGTCTTGTCTCTTTTGATTGTATCTGGACACATAGTGCTCACATAATTTTGTATTATTGTAATATGTCTCATGTACATGTTTGTGTATTTTTTAATTTTTTTAAATTTTGGCTATAGCTATAGGAACGTGTTGGTCTGAAATGGATGTTTTTATGTACTTCATCATTTAAGCTACCCTACTGAATCATCAAAAGCCATGTTGCAATAATGATAGAATGATGATGATGAAGTATGATGTGAAACACACTGTACTAAGAACATTGGCCTATTCTGTGTTATTTGAACTGGTTGGTTTTGTAGTTTTGATTTCTACAATAGCATGAATGAAATATTTTATACACAATTTATTTTTTAAAGGAAGAACTTTACATTTAAGTTTTTCAAATACTCAATTAGTAGATCAATAAACATTAGTGACAAAAAACAGTAGCTGCTGTTGTATGTGGAAAAGAACCAATGTGTAATTACTTCAGGGAATGTACAGTGTAGCTACCTCCTGTAAGCTTTGGCACTTGTTGAAATAAACCATAATAAAAAGAGTTTTCATTTCGCAACAAGTCTCTTTGTTTTCACTTTTCTGTAGCACACTCCCTCTCCCTCTCCCTGTCTGTCTGTCTGTCTGTCTGTCTGTCTGTCTGTCTGTCTGTCTGTCTGTCTGTCTGTGGCTGCAGTGAGAGTCAGCAGTTTCATCATCACTGTCTGATATGCTACAGTATGTATTGTTTAACCAAAAGTGAAAGTGAAGTGAGGAAAGGCACGTCACAGTGACTGACGTGGCACTGCTGTGCTGAAGGATCTATTTTCAGAGTATGGGCAGCTCTGGACGGCTTTGTTTTTGTTCCCCGAAGTGGAACTTCTGTTGTTGTTCTGTTTGTGTCTTCATGTCATTTCTAAAATTGGAATAAAACAAGTTGTGACAGAATAATCTTCTGCTGAAATAAAAACCTGCCGCGCCTAAGCAGTTTTTCCAAGACTTGGGAAATTCCTCAGGCGGTTTCTCTGCAGGTTTGTTATCAGAGGTAAGGACTGAAACCTGGTGCAAGAAAAACATACCTACTTAGAATAGAATAACGATCATTGTGCTATTAATACTCTCATCAAATGATTTGGTACTGCTTCAGGACATTACCATTAAACAGGAATATTGCTGATGACGTAATTACATGGGATGTGTTTGCTTAACCTCAGTCATACAATATGTTTGTTTTTTTTAATAATTATTACAACTTTCACATTATTAAAATTTACTAATTTGATATTCCTAGAATCACTTAGCTTCCTGTTTTCCAAACATCCTTGACAAAGCACGAAAATCATGAGCAACGTGGAGCCTAAAATGTTTCTATGACAACATGAAAACTGAAATAAAACTAAAAACTGAGATAAAACTAAACGAAAACTAAATAATCTAAACTAACAGCTATGGTTTACAAATGCATGAAAGTTATTTGAAATGACCCCAACCCCCCACCAATCCAGGTTTGCTGCCCATTTTAAAACACAAGGCAAGGCAAGGCAATTTTATTTGTATAGCCCATTTTTACAAAAAGTTTGTCTCAGTGATCTTTACACAGCATCATAACAACATCCTCTGTCCTTAGAGTCTAGACCCCTTACATCCACTGAGGAGAAACTCCCAAAATAAATAAAATAACAAAATACAGACAGTGACATTTGTTGAGTCAAGGTTTAGAGATGGGAAAGTGCAGTTTGAGATGAAGTTGGTTCCAAAATGAGACCCTCTGTGTTAGGGAGGAATTTGTGGTGATGCCGGTGAAGAAGAAGAAGTACCAGAGTCCTGTATGTCTTATGCTGAAGGAGTTTATTTACTTGATCAAGGAGAACAGAAGAGTCATCATCACAACATGAGTGCGTGAAGCCACCCCAATTCTAAGGGTCAAACTGTAAAACTCAGATATCCAACCTCCCTTACATCTCCAAGATCCTTGTTATGGAAAATTTTGATGTTAAACCATATTATGTTTTACAAGTGTTGTATAATCATGGTTGGTGCATATTCTCATTTGCCCAGGTCATAGTATTTCAAAGGAGGTTAAATCGAAAGCAACTGGACTTAGTTATTTGTCTAGACAATCATGGTTGTGATATGTGGTACGGAGCTGATCCCTTGACAGCAGTGTGAGGTACACCAGAGAATCCACTCAGGACAGGTTAAAGGTCGAGAGCCAGAGATGCTCCCATAAAAGAGTGTCTTGTGGAAATTTACAAGGGATTGTTGTGTCCTGGTGGTGAGGCTAGGCAGAACCAGGTGCCATATTTTGTCTGTTGGAATGTGTTTGGGAACTATAAAGATAATGAGCCTGAGAACATCTTCAGTTCACTCACCCACTGACCATGTGCTGTTCAGTTGTAGCCTATGTGTGTGACTCCATTCAAACTCAAGAAAGACAGCAGACGTGTGAAAACTTTCTTTTTTAATTCCTCTAAGACAAAGAGAACTAATCTTCGCCACCACATCCTCGAGAAGGTTGTCCTGGAGCAGCTACATGAACATCTGCACAGCAACTAGCTCTTTGAAGCTTTCCAATCTGGATTCAGACAACACCACTGAAACAGCACTGGTCAAAGTCTCTAATGATCTTCTTGTAGCTTCAGACAGAGGTCTCGTCTCTGTACTTGTATGTGTAAGTGCTGCATTCGACACCATCGACCATAGCATCCTGCTGCAGAGACTGGACCATGAAATTGGGATTAAAGGACCTGTCCTAAAATGCACCAACTGTCACCTGGTGCATTGTGTGAACCACCAAAATAGATGTCTTAATTAGAAAAAAAAACATTAGGATCATCAGAGCAACATTTTTAAGCATATCAGCATGAGTCATAAATATGAATTAATTTCTACTACTACTACTACATTTCTAAAACCAGTAGGATGGTCAAAACTAAATCAAATATAACTTTATTCATTATAATAGGCTACATCCCCTGTGTACTGCTTTCATTCTCATTCAAGCTTTTTTTCTCTCCTCCTTCTCCTTCATCTCATCAGTTATCGGTTAACGAGCATCGGCTATCGGTCAGAAAGAAAATTCAAAATGTGCATCATTAATTGGGAGTCCATGGTCCAGTCCATGTAGATATTTATAAAGGCTACTTGTGCCACACATTGGCGGGTGTTGGTGGTTTCTTACATAATGCACCAAATTATTACATTTTCTTAACAATGCAATTTGTAATAACTGATGCAAAATGTAACAACTTATTACAGTTGACTGTTTTCAGAAAGACAAAAGATTACACATGCTTTTCATGCTTTGAATTTTTTTGGGAAAGGCCAGAATTTTTCTCAACATTACTACGAAATTAACGTTTATTTCTAGGCTATTTTTCAACATTAACACGCAATTAATTGTTACTTCTTGGCTATTTCTTGACATTATGATATTAAGGGCCTGTAAATTAAAGGGTAACAGCATATGACATGTCATACCTTGTATCTTTTTTTTCTTGTAAAAAGTACGTTTCTCCTGTGCTCTGTGTGTGTCTAATAGAGTGACTGTCTCTCACTGACTCACTCACACACACACACACACACACACACACACACACACACACACACACACACACACACACACACACACACACACACACACACACACACACACACACACACACGTTGAGGTTATGACCCTCACCCTTGTCAAGCTGTCGTTACCATTCTGAGCTCAGTTATATACTGCACATATGCACAGGTGATGTAGACTGAACTTGCCCATTGAGAGATAAGAAGCAGGAGTAGGCTATAAGGTGAACAGGCAACGTGCATGGATTTATCACGTGTGTATGAGATCCGCTGTAAATTTGAGACAGAATATTGTTTCATGAGTGGTGCAGCCTTTGGCTCAGTGCATAGTGGACAGGGAGTTAGCAGTATAGCTCTGAAGGTGCACTACAGTGTATGCACCTTAGGCTTTACAGGTGTGACTTGTCTTGTCCCCTGTCACATGTACAATCATACAGGTTACAATGTGCAGTGAAATGCTTTGTGCCCCATCTCCAACTATAAGTCAAGTTCCTACACCTGAGGTCATGTCCCTTCACTTTCAGATTGCCAACTGTGCTACCTGTGCGATGAACTAATGTGTTCCACCACCTACACCCAACTGTGTGATCTACTCACCGTTTCCCCCTGTCTCATGCCACCCACAGAATTCTAATGTGTTGTTCTGTCTTGTCTTCATCTGCTGTATCTTGTGGTTTGGCCTTGGTGTCTCACACTCTCTCTGACTGTGTTTTAGACAGATCTCTCCAGGGCTCCATCCCTCTGCACCAACCGCTGCCTGCATCACCTGCTCATAAACCCGTCTGCCCACCAGAAGCTGCCTTCATCAGCTCTTGTTGACCCATATTCCGTGCTGTGAACTTTTTTCTTGTCTTATCTACTGCACGTCTGTCCGTCCTGGGTGAGGGATCCCTCCTCTGTCTCTCACCCTGAGCTTTCTCCTCTTTTTTTTCTTGGGAGTTTTTCCTCAGTGGATGTGAGGGTCTAAGGACAGAGGATGTTGTTATGATGCTGTGTAAAGCCCTTTGAGACAAACTGTTTGTAAAAATGGGCTATACAAATAAACATGTCTCGTCTTCTCTTGCCTTAGACTTTTTAGCCTCAAACCTTGCGTCATTTGTGATACACTGAGCAAATATGTTTCATAGATGTAACGCGACCGCTCAGTCACCTCTAACGTTGCGGAAAAGCATAAATAACATTGGTGTGAGCAGATAATAGAAGATAATAGAGACAAGTGCTGCTCCAGGCTACAACGTGCATGGCCTCACCCCAGAATCATTTTTTTCTTGTTGTAATTTCTCCAACTCATCTCAAATGTCTGCAGACGTAGGTGAAGGTGGAGGCAAGATGTTCTCTACAACTGTGGACAGCTAGCAAATTACATAATATGGCACCAATAAAGATCCTAGTCCCTCCTTAGTTTTGTGTTTTACGAGAACTACTGTATGTGAACTTGCAGAATTAAATCACACCGAAAAATGTGTGAATTTGTCACTTCATTGGGACATTGTCAGTTAATGGAAAATATTTTTCATGACAGTGATTTTGTAAGATATGTGCAAGTAAGAGGAATGACTAATACTTGATGATGTTCAACAAGATGCAGCACAGACACTTCTCTATGCAACTCTGTCCAGGAGAGATAGGTGGCATAAAATGATGAGACAGGACCCTGAATTTAAAAAAAGGTAACTGTAACTGTTAATAATGTCATAAAAAAATGTTTTTGTGCAAATGCCTGTCAGCAGACACCACTGTAAATAGTTTTTTCTATCTCTGATTACACTACTGAGTGTGCTTTCCCCTCTACTACTACTACTAGCTGTGGCCACTACAGTAATAGATTATGTCCATGGATAACGTGCTCTACTAGTCTCCACCCTTTCTGCAACACAACATTTTTATGAGACTTGTTTTATAGACAGCTATAAACTTTGAACCTTCCCGGTGATACTGCGCTGCTTTGTACTGTGCTAGCAGAGAAACAGGAAGTGCAAAGGTCAATACAGAGTGAAAGGTAAAAAAAAGTGTCTCAAGTTCAAGAGTTTTGGTTTTCTCTGAGTGAGCAATACTGTGTTGTTTGTGTAATGTTTAAGTTCTGACCTTTCACAGACAAGTTGTCAGATACAGTGTGCTCTCCAGACCATCTGCTGGACAGATCACGTGCAGCATGTTTTGTTTGACACATTACTTTCATCAGTGCATCACACAAGTATAATATGTCAGCTGTCATGTGCACATTTTGATCAGTTGAAACCAAAAGCATTACCAGCAGATTGTCATTGATGATCGTACATCACTAATGGGCTGACAGTGAAACGTCTACAACATATGTTTTTGAACATATTCCCTCTATGATTCCCAGATATCTGCTCAGCTGTGATACAACATTAAATAGAAGCTCATTAATATGCTGCAGGTGGAAGCATGTGAATATGCAGAACTGTACGGAGTCTCTTCTTACTGTAAGTGCTGTGAGGGTGATCACAATCTGTAGAAAGACGACCTGTAGTGAGGGTGAAGGGTAAGTCCCTCTGTGGTTTCAGGTTAAATCTCAACTGTAACAGGTTTCGCTACAGGTAGCCTTTAAGAAGCAGATTAGGATGCCAGTCCATCACAGACAGGCTGACAAGTTGACAAGTTGGCCAGCATGGGCAGATGCCTGTCAATCTAACGTGCATGTCTTTGGAGTGTGGGAGGAAGCTGGAGTATCTGGAAGGCACCCACGCAGGCAAAGGGAAATATGCAATCTCAACACAGATGGCTGCATTCATGAGAAATCTGTCTATTAAAGCATGCATGCCATCCAGTCTTTGGATTCTTTAAAGGCCTGCTGGTTTCACTACCTTTGTGTCATGATTCAGTGACTTAGTGGAATACCTTGTGCAATTTTAATTTATTATAAACTGTTTTCTTGTCTGTATACAACATCTATTGCACGTCTGCCCGTCCTGGTTGAGGGATCCCTCCTCTGTTGCTCACCTTGAGGTTTCTCCAATTTTTCCCTGTTAAAAGGGTTTTCTATGGAGTTTTTCCTCAGTGGATGTGAGAGTCTAAGGGCAGAGGATGTTGTTATGATGCTATGTAAAGCCCTTTGAGACAAACTGTTTGTAAAAACGGGCTATACAAATAAAATTGCCTGGTCTTGCCTTGTTAGGTAATTAGTATACTATAAAGTGTCAACACCTCGTGCAGCAGAAGCAAATCTTCCTTTGTTTTCTTTGACTGAAATTCTGCAAAAAGCCACACCTGTGTGATTCATGTATATTCATACATGTATCTGGCACAAATAACACTTTTGTATCTGCCGTGTTTCCTATAAGTAAAGGCTTTCTGCAACACCTATGCCAAGCCCTGCTCATGAACTTCAGCTCAACTTGATGTCCATGAATGAAAATGTACAACTCAGCTATGTGAAACTAAAAACAAGTTCTCACCTTAAGCCAACAAAATAAACTCTTACACGCAAGAAAATAATTCCATAATGCAGTGAATGAAAGAATGCTGTGCTGTGTGTAAATATTTGTGTGTGTGTGTGTGTGTGTGTGTGTGTGTGTGCAGCCACGTGTCATCAAACATTGCAGGCAGGTATAGGCCTCACTGGTGATGCAACAACTGTGCCTGCTCTCTGGTGTAGGTGGGAATTGTGTATTTGCAGTGGTGATGTAACTGTATGCAGTTTCTCATGTGAAGGAATTTCCTGTTAAGTGGGTCAAGGTAACTGAGAGAGAGAGAGAGCTGGGTTCTTCGCAGCAACACTTCCCTGTTTCATTGTGCATCTGTGTTTCAACCAGGCTTTCTCTGGGTTGAGCAGGTTGGATGAGTTGGACATTACAGTAAAAACAAGCGTGTGTGTAGGAGCTGAATCAGAACATGTGATGGATTATAACACTACACCACAGTTGTATACAATGAAGCCGCTCACACCTGACACAAGGCTGTGTCTTCAGGCGTTCGTTCATCACCAATTATTCCTCTAAACTCACTGACTGGAAAAAATATTTGGATGAAAGAGATGTCTGTTGTGCTGGTCTGTGAATGCACAGTAGGCAGGTGACTAGAGAGTCATTTTATAGATATTCTATAGGCAGGTCATGAAGGGTGTAGGTCTTCTTGTCTGTATACAACTTCTACTGCACGTCTGCACGTCTGGCCGTCCTGGCTGAGGGATCCTCCTCTGTCTCTCACCCTGAGCCTGCTCCTGTTTTTTCTTGGCAGTTTTTTGCTCAGTGGATGTGAGGGTCTAAGGGCAGAGGATGTCATGATGCTGTGTAAAGCCTACTTGTAAAAAATGGACTATACAAATAAACTTGTCTTGTCTTGTAGGAAGGAATCTTTGCGCAGTTACAGGTCAGGAAACTGCGCACAATTCCATCTGGAAGTGCAGAGGTGTGGTGAGACAAGTGGGCGTACAGTTACAGTTCATCTTTGAATCAGACAACACAAAATATATCTACAATGATGTCATGTCTTTCTGTTCAGCTCGATGAGACCTGTTTGCCTCGAGCTGCATTGCAGTTGGATAATTACTGGGAAAATCTCCCAATTAGAATTTCCACTGTAAGACAAAACAAAAGACAAAAACAGACTCTGATAATGTGAATGTAATTGAAAGGTTTGTCCCCATAGATTTTTCATTTGTTGATCAGTGCAACCTGTATAAATAACTCCACAACACGGTGTGTGTGCAATTATGGTGACTACACAAACCGTCTTTCATGTGTGCATGACAGTGCACACAAATACTCCTTATTATTCCTTCTATTTGCATTTTTATGATTTTTTTTTTCAAATCTTATTTGTGTGTTTGTCTTTGGTTTCATGGTCTGTACAATAAGAGCTTGTTTGTACTGTAGTTTCATGTGGAGATGGTAGATGTGCAGAGATTCCTGAGCAGAGAAAGCCTCCATTCAGCCTGGTTTATTGCATCTGTCGGAGTTTATCAGTAGCTCAGCAGTTGTGCATGGCAGACAGGCGGTTCAATCATTAACCAGTTTTGCAGCAGAGGGAATCCCTCGCACCTGTGTTTGCTTTCTATTGCAGGGGGCGGGAGCTAACTGGGATTCCCACTTTTTTCTGCTCTCGTGTGGGATGACAGGATATATTAAGAGTCAATCTCCACAACAGGTTTCACAGTATGCATGATGGAGAGACAGCAGGTACTACAGGAGGATAGGTTGCTGAGGGTCAGCGTGGAGATGGACAGTTTGGAAGTTGTTCATCAGTCCAGAGATTCACCTCCGGACCACCGTGGCTGTTTTAGGTGTATGGTTGCTGTGACAACTATAATGGGACTGGTCATTGTCGCTCTGGTGGTGTGCTTTGTCCTACATTATTCCATGTTCATGCCATCATGCAACCAGGTGAGTAACACATGGTAACACTGGTAGAAAGTCCTCTCTCTGCGTACCTTTGCTTACCATTGCATTCATATGTCTCATCATCCGTCTGTCTTTCTACAGGATGATCCACCGATAACTAACACAGCACAACTCTCCGTGACCTGTAAATTGAAAAGTAAACATCCATTTTGTTTTAACTGTCTCTGGCATTTGAATTCATGTGTCAATGCGCTGAATTGATGTGGAAAAAAACATGGTTTCTTCCTTTTGCAGAGACAGATGAACAGGGAACATACGACATCTTCACTGCAGATAAACTTGCTACCTACCAGATCCTCGGATGGGTGAAACTCCAACGTGTCTCCAGTGAAGAGATTCGTCTCATGGGAATGCTGAATAAAAGTAATAGAACCCTCCAAAAACAGAAGGCGGACAACAAGACAGACGTCTTCTTTTACAGTCAAGTCTCCATGGCACCTCACACGAGAATAAGGATTCACCTCAGGTCTAACTACACAGACAGCTTGTTCCATGTCAGTGAACTAAGAAATCAAGGCAGCTTTATGTAGTGCAAATGTATGTGTCATCTGTGGCATGTTAATAATGTAATAAACTATAATAACCTGTTGCTCTGGCTGTTGTGCAATTATTTGGCAGACAGAGGTTTCATGAATAGTGATGGTGTAAAGGCTGTGTTGTGTATTTGGTTGGGAGAGAGTGGGTGTATTCCCTCTGAAGTCTCACATGGACGGATGTGATTTTCCTCCGGATGTGAGCAAACAAACCAAAGCTGTGGTTGCAGGCGTGCTGACAGGGAAATCACTCAGTTGTGGTAGAAATACCCTTATTTGGAATGACTCAGCAACATTAAAGTAGAAAGTCCCATAAGGTGGAGCTGCTAATTTAAGTTGAACAATGTATTTTGACAAGAAATTGGTACAAGTCAATTTTTTTTATGTATTTACCCTGATATGTCTAAAGACTGGACTCCTGATTGTTAACACCACTGGATCAGGCAGCAAAAACATACAGACAAAAAAACACGGAAGACTGTATCACAACTCTTTAGAGAAACTGTGCAATAACATACACAAGGCAACAATCGAAAAGTCAAAAAATTACCATGGAACTATAGGAAACAGGAAAAATACAGTAACACAGAAACTGTATACGTGCTGAACACCCCAGCCTGAGAAACCAGACATGCCTCAGTCATCTCATGTTTGCTGCTGGCTGTGTCAAGTCAAAAGGAGAAAATCCTTGTGAGCTTCATGTTCACATTACTGTTGGAAAAAAATGCCAATTGAAACTGATTAATTACTTACTACTCAGTTTAAAGTTTTTCCTCAATTGCTTGCACTTCTCACATATCAGTTCTCAGAACACTTCATCATTTCCTCACACAAATTAGCATCTCTCATCACAAATGTTTAATTTTCCACTGTATCATGACAGATTGAACCTCTCTTTCTCATTGCGATGATGCATTTCTTTGATTTCAGCAACTTATGCAACAGTTTGCACCTTCAGTTGATAAAATCACTGTCCCTTCAGTCTCTTTGATACAGTGCATTGCATACACACACATACACAACTACAAATCAAATAATTGCACGCAACAAAACCCCAGCACCAAAATGAAACACATCAAATGCCAAACACCTTTCATTCATTAGAGTACGTTTTTGGGCAAACCTTTTTCTTGTGGTAACTCGTAATGTGCTCTACTTTCTTGCCATTCATCATTCTGTAAGAGCATACCACACAATCTCACTTTCAGAAGAAGAAATATAATTTCTTGTGTAATTAGTCATTTTCATCTCTCTGGCTGACTACTTTTACCTGTGAGGCTGACCAACCAGGGAGGAAACAAGTGATAACTATATTCCAGCAGTGGTCTGGAAGTTTCATGAATGTACCTGACAACATTTGTCCATCACAACAATGTGTTGAGAAGTCAGACTCTCTATTTAGTGATCTTGTGTGTGAATTCACCAGCAGCTACACAGCAGCTACACTCACTTTGGCTTGTGATTCTAATCCATATGGTCCTAGTCTGTAAGGGGGTGGGTCTGTGAGGGTTTTTTATGCCATGTACTGTAAATTTAATGAACTTGACACTGAAAGCAGAAACAAATTACATACAAAGTCCCAGGTGACTTGTGAAAGTGGTAATGTCTCTCCTACGCCAACAATATTGAGAATCTCCGTCCTCCTTTCATTCAAAATCTTACCCTCTTGTAAAGAAGCTCATTCAGTGAACCATTACTAAAGTCAATACTCTACTAGATGAAAACATGAAACTTCTAATACATGTCTTACCCTTACTGAAACTCACTCTCTGCTTGCATCACTCTGTCCTCTTTGGCCCGTCTTCAGTTGGGCCAAACTTTTGCTGCTCTTGCTTATCTCCTAGTTCCAATTGCAACCCTGGTGGATTCACTGGCCATGTGGTGGAGAGATGTGCACTGAAGGTGTTAGAGGTCATTCTGAACACAACTGAGATCATCCACTTCATTACACCTTGTTGGAGGAAGAAAACAGGACGGCCTCTCTCTCCTTACTGCAAGACGGAGAGATATATGCTTTTTAATTCTTCTGCTAATGGTAGATGAGCTGACAGACAGATGAATGTTCCTTTTGGGATTAATAAAGTCATTCATATCATAATGGTATTGTATTGTTTATTTATTTGTTTATTTGGATCCCCATTAGCTGTTACAACTGCAGCAGCTACTCTTCCTGGGGTCCATGTTAAAAACATGCAATTCAAGTAACAATAATATTTTACATGAATACATACATGAATACAGTTTCAACACTAATTTCAGAATTACACATGCTCACACACTCACACCCACATACAAGCACACACACAACACCTGCCTATGAAACAAGTTACCAAAAACACTGAGGTCAAATTTCATGAAAAGAAAAATCCAAACCCGCAAAACAGGTCACAGAATTTCCAGGCCTTTACCCAAGAATAACCTTTTTAGCTGTTTTTTTTAAAACATTCTTTACTTGTTGCTTGAGTTATAATTAAGGGCAACTTATTCCACTCAGAAGTGGCTCTGAACATGACTGTCTTTTTCATAGCATTAGTTCGTGGTCTAGGAATCATAACATGACCCTTTCTCACCTGTCTTGTTTCATGACTGTAACCAAATCCTTGCCTCCCCCCACTGCTCGTATGATAGACTGACCATCTCCCTTGCCTTGGAGGTGTTCCTCTCCATGGAGGCCATCGTTAGATTCCTCTACTCCTCTTCCTTCACATTCCTGGTTCATGACTCTAGCTGTGAAATCCCAGTATTTGTGGATATGGCAAAAGACTCTTAATTATAGTTAGAGTCAGAGTAAACAGAGTATAACCCCTCACCTAGAAATGAACTAGTCTCATAACACTCATTGCAATGGCTATTGTGACATTTTTTGTCATTTTTAATGTCATATATTAGCCATTCATTAATTTTAACAGCTCAGACCTGTGTGTAACACAGGAGGATTCCCAGAATGCTGTTGTTTTCTCTGACAAACATGTGGCTGGACATCAGCTGGCGTTTCTGGAGAATTAAACACTTCTCTGCCAGGTTTGATGCTGGAGCCACACACACACACACACACACAACTTCTCACTAACCTTACAGTACATACAAGCACACACACGCTTTGATTCTTTGATTTATGACAACAGTACTGTGTGTGGTCTTCATCATTTTCCCTGGGCCAGGAATGTGACAACATGGAGAGATAATACTGAAATTAAGGATTTTTTTTTTTTAATTAAGGAGAATAGTCTTACACTCCACTGTGTGCATCATGGACAGCAACCAGGCTGAGTACTCACAGCTCGACCAAGCGCAGCACCTGAACGTTACAACCTTCCGATTCCAGCAAATCGCCCAGCACACTGAATCAGACGAGATACTCCAGGAACTGAAATCTGTGATCATCGACGGATAGCCAGATCACAAAGAGGATGCTCCACTGGCAATGCGGGAGTACTGGCCCTTTAGGGACGAAATGAATGTCCAAAATGAGGTGGGGTGGGGAGGCATGTTACAGACGAGCCAGGGACACACTTTTCTGGCCAAGCATGAAAGCAGAGATTAAAGACTATGCGGCGAACTGTTCTCCTTGTAATGAATATACACGGGCACAACAGAAAGAAACCATGATGTCGCACGAGATACCGGTACGTCCCTGGCAGACGATGAGCATGGACATTTATTCTTATGCTGGTAAAGACTTTCTCATTGTTGTAGACCATTACTCGGACTTCTGGGGAATTGACCATCTGCCAGACCTGTTTGGGTTGTCTTGATTTTGACAACTTGACATTAATCAAAGTGACATTACCAGAAAATGTCTTTGTCATGACAACTTGACATTAACGGAATATGCACCTATTTTTGTGTTCATGGCAAGTTGACATTATGATATAATAGATGTGCTAGGTTACAGACCATGATGTTTGACAGGATGCCCAAAACTGACTGTCATGACACCATTATGACAGTGTAATGAAGATATTCTGCAACCTCAAGTAAAGTGGTAGCATTTTTATTTGTCATTAACATACCATGAAGGATAAACTGACTGTCACGACACAATTATGACAATATAATATTCTGCAAACTCAAGTAAAGTGGTAGCATTTTGAGTTGTCATTAACATAACCTGAACTGACTGTAGGTCTGTGACGAGAACAAATTTTGCTGGACGATATTGTCCCACAAATTATTGCAGATAAACAATATTATTGTCAACATTATTTTGAGACCAAATTAACCACTAATGTAATAATAATATTTCATAATAATGCAAGTACACCCTTTCAAATGCAATTTCTTGTGAGTATTTTATTTTATTTTTTACCACTTTTAAATATTCTAACAAACAAAACACAAGCTCTCCTGTCCAATACACACCTGAAACTCCACTTTACATTCAAACAAACTAATGTGACTGCCAGTTGTCAGATTTAATCAAATTTATCTCCTAAAAAGTATTTAACCGGAAGGCGGTAAACCTCTAAAAACCTGCCGATAAATTACTCCGCTCGTTTTCTCTCCCGGGATGATGAAGAGGTTGGAGCTCAGCAGACCGGCAGCTGCTAACATTAGCACATTAGCTCTGCACTTCTCCAAAAACGTCGGAGGAAATCTCCAGGCGGCATCTGGATAAACTGACCACAGACTGGGGATCTTCACTGTGACTTTCTCACATGAAAAAATATTAAAACTTTAAAAAGTAACGTAATAACAGCGCTGCAGCGAGAATTAAAACAGCATTTAGCCAGAGACGTTCTAATATGAGGAGACAGACCACTCTGCCCGTTTTGAATGGGGAAAGCTGCGACGCCAAAGATGGCGCATGTCCCGCCCCTTTTCACCAGCAGCCAATCACCTGCTTTGCCAGAGCTGAACTAGGCCAATCATGTTGTTGCACCAGCGCATGCGCACAAGTAGATTTACGACAGACAAACCTACCTGGTGGCAACAACAACACAGATTTAGCACCGTGTGTACTGTGTGTGGTCAGGTTGAAAATGTACTCTAAGGTTTTCGGAAAAGTGCAGAGCCACCGGCGACCGGGAGCGGCTCCTCATCCTGGAGGAAAGCTGTTTAATTACCCGCGGAGTTTTAGAGGTTTACTGCCGGCTTGTTAATTTGGCAGCCACATTGGTTGGTCTTAATGAAAAGTGAAGCTTCAGGTGTGTGCTGCTGAACGAAAGAGCTACCTCGCTACGTATACAGAATTCACCACATTCACATCAATAAGTGTTTTACAATGAACCGATCAGTCCACCTTTTCTTTAATTTAACTTTTGAATGTATAGTTTTGTTCGTTTCATTTTTTAACCTAACATTCAAACTGGGCCCCTTCCCCTGGGGGCGTTAGCCTCCTGTCCATGATAGCAGCAGCAGTCCACTCCAAAAAAAAAAAACACACACAGTCCGGGTGAAGCACTGGAGCTGTGGACCGATAGACACCGTCACCATTAATAACGAGAGCCTCTATTGTTTTATTGTACCGAGTACGAGAGGCTTGTTGTGAGCTGAGAAGCTGCTGTTAGCGGCGGATGCTAACCGAAGCTAGCGGCGGATGCTAACGCTACCGCTAGTCGAAGTTAGCATCGAGCTAGCTCAGCACAACGAACGCCCCTCATACTTGTTACCGGTCGAGGCTTTAGTTGTTAGTGATGGTCGGTAATCAGTCCGTGGCTCCAGCGGTTCACTCGGACTGTATTTATTTATTTTTAACCGACTGCTGCTGCTGAGACGACATGCTAGCACTAATACATCCATGCTAGCATTCGATAGCATCCGAGACAGCTAACGTTTATGGGGATCGTGGGAGGGGGGAGCAGACACAGTCACCACACACAGAACTAGGAGCCCATAGGTGATGATTAAGACGGATTTCATGTAAGCCTAGCGTTTATTTTTTAGCAAAAATCTCCAGACTCAAGCCGATATGTCTCCAGGTAGAGCAGGGCAGACCGGTGTAGCTATGCTCGGGCTGCTGCTAGATCACGGATTTAGCCGTTACAGCCGTACAGTAACGGCGGTGTCGTAAATCCGCGCGCATGCGCAGTTGAGTACTCCCTGTGGAAAAATAGCGATTTAAACGTCATTCTGCGGTAAAGTCTATGTTTTTTTGGTTTTTATTTGTATCTTATTTCACTGGCTAGCACGTCTGTATGTTTTTTCCGTCCTGCTATCACGTTAAAGGGTGGATTTGACCATCCCTCCATTCATTTAGATAGGGGTCTGGTCTCCTTGGGGTTTTCGTGGCGTCGCCAAGATGGCCGCCGAGTGGCATGACTTGCCTAGAAGGACTTTGATTTAGCTGCTTAGCTTTACCACTACCACTGCCGGTTGCCGCGAAATGCATTCTGGGAAACAAAGATCCTGGATGACTGACGAGAGGATTCACTTCGTTCATTCCGCTATGGCACAAACGGCCCAGGTGCACAGAGTGAAGCCTCCAGTCATCCAGCCTGTTTGGAGGCCAGCGATGAGGAAAACAAACATAGCGCATGCACATGGAATATATCGAAGTCAGGGGCGGTGTTAAGATCAGCTGGTAGAGCACCTGCCCCATGTGTTCTAGTCCTCACTGCAGGCGGCTCCAGTTCGAATCCCTGCGTGTCATTCCCCCGCTCTCTGCCTCCCATTTCCTGTCTCTCAACTGTCCTATCAAATAAAGGCATGAAAAGCCCCCCCAAAAATACTTAAAAAAATTATATATATACATATATATATAATCATTATGTCAACTTGCCATAAACAACAAAAATAGGTGCATATTCCGTTAATGTCAAGTTGTCATGACAAAGATATTTTCTGGTAATGTCACTTTGATTAATGTCAGGTTGTCATAAGAAGGACATCCCAAACAAATTTAATGTCAAGTTGTCATGACAAAGACAACTTCTGGTAATGTCACTTTGATTAATGTCAAGGTGTCAAAATCAAGACAACCCAAACAATGTCAAGTTGTCACTACAAAAAACGAATGACACTTAATGACAACAGTCATAAACGATATGACATTTGACGTGTGGTGGCCTTTCAGTCAGGGCCAGCAGTAACACCCTCAACCCCCCCCCCCCCCCCCCCTCATCTTCCCTAGATCACTCACCACTTTACAATATACATGACACACAACATCAAAAACAGCACCTACTGGCCGACTTCTTAATCACTTCAAAAATGAAATCAATTTCTGTAACAGAAAAATTAACAATCTCTTAATGGTTGAGACACACCCACACAGAGAGAGAGAGAGAGAGAGAGAGAGAGAGAGAGACAGAGAGTTTTTGACCCAGAAGCAACACCAAAATACAGTAGCCTATTAGCCCAACAGTATGCAGCGCCAACCTGAGAAAGTTAAAAAAAACAAAAAAAAACTAGCACTCACCCATCACCACGGCTTGTACTGAAGAGTGGACATGTCCATCAGAACAGCTTGTTGTGCTCCGAGCTAGCTGTCAACCAGTCATACCATAGTTTCCCACCTTATGCCACACAAAGCTTGTTGGTTTGAGTTAGCATCCATTTTAGGTGTCTGTCTTACAAAAAATCATTTTTTTTCTGCAAAGGTCCGCAGTCATATCACAAAATCTTGCTGTTAAATCACCCGCCATCACCTTTACAGACTACGTGCGTCATCACGCAGCTGCCCATGGGCCAATCAGTCAGGCTAATTTCAATGACAACACCAAGGCCAGCACTAGAAACTCCGCTGGCCCTAGGGCGTTCTGTCAATAACACATCAACATCTGATTGGCTGATGATACTGTCACTCAACGTTTTAACCCAATAGCAGCGTCCAGCTTCGACCAAAGGCTAGCAATGCAACTACTGCTGGCCCCAACCATAGACTGTAAAAAGAATGGACGTAGCGTCCGTGACGTCACCCATTGGTTTTGGGGAGTCGTTTTTGTGACTCAAATATGGCGGCCTGAACAGCGCCATGTTGGATTGGCCGGCCGAGAACCCACCCACTGGCCTCGAAGCAGCTGTCCACGGAGCTGCTCGGACTTGTCACTCAATGTTTCCGCGCCCTAATTGGCCAGCGTTTTAACCTAATAACAGTAAAGCGGTAGAGTAAAAAAAAAATTCACCCCCCTCAGAGAGTGTGTGGGGGTAGAAACTATTGATTGAGACGAAAAAACGTTCTGACACCAGGCTTTTAACATGTTTATTGAGGATGTAAAGTCGGCAATTTTAACATGGGGGTCTATGGAGAATGCTCCCTTCTGACACCAGCCCCCAGAGGAAGCCGAGTTTTGAACGCGGAAGTGAGCTTCACTTCTCAAACCGACAACTGCCCCCTTGGCCCCAGCCGAGGAACGGAGCTGTGATGTGTTCATAGGACATAGGAAATTTGAGTTCCACAAAACCAATCGTTTTCTGGACAAAGTTGCATACTGAACAAGTAATTGACTCCAGACACATTTCAGAATCACTTTTTAATTATGAAAAAAAATAGTTATTTCATTTTTGACAGGGCTAGCAGTGCTGGCCCTGCTACACCTGACTGCACACCACTGCATTTGACATAATGTTTATGACACATTCATGACTGAGTTATGACACTGTTATGACAGTGTTATGTCAAGCTTATGAATACCTATTCAAGTAAAGTGTTACCGTTTGGGTAATAATGTTACATTATTAGTATAGATCTTTAATGTTTTCCCATGTGCTAATATGGTAATGTTGATAGATCAACAAACAGCTAAAGGGAAGGAGATGTTACAGACATATGCTATGTGTTACCTGCAAGTCAGTGCCAGGGAGTGAAGGGCTCTGTGTAAGGGGACTTTGGCGCATGCGTGCCAGCGGGGCTTTTGTCAATAATGTTCATAGTGAAACAGTAGGTGCATCCTGTTCACCTGCGGGCGGCCATGACGCAAACAAGGAAAGAGGGAGAGAGAGAGAGAGAGAGAGAGAGAGAGAGAGAGAGAGAGAAAGAGAGATCTTCTGATAGTAGTTTGACTGGGACAGGTAAAGGTGTGGGGGGAAGTGACAGATAGTGAATTAAATAGCTATCTTTGATTTAAAGAACCATTTAAGAAGTAAAACCAGAATAGTTCGATATGAAACATGGAAAAAAAAAATAATACACTACAGCAGCCACGGGAGGAGGAGGCTCTTCACAGCCTCAGCTGTAAGAGGAGCATGGTTGTATATCAACACATGAAGTTAGGTTATATTGTTACAGATGAACCAGCCGTCTCTCACAGCTCCATCCAAACCGGTGCCAACTGTGCTATTGCGCAGGATGAAGTGTGTGTCCAGCAAGCGTATAGCAACACACACTGTACATCGCATATCAGCTGCACATTTATGGAATAAAAGTTGATTTTTTCCGGTTTTATATCAGATTATTATCATCATTCGGATTATCAAGTTTCTGAATAAATAAATAGATAAAACAGTTAAAGCAGATATCATCGGCACGGCCGTTTCGGCTAATGCTGTGTTCAAGGCAGGCTTTTGAAACCGTAAGTTACAGCTTCAAGTCACAACTACGACTTGGTAGCGTTCCAGGTAACCCGTAGCTCGTGTTTTTACCGTCCTGTTGTCTGTGAAAGTTCCCTATAACGGCCACTCGTAACTTCCGACCCGTGAACTCGTACCAGATCGAACTGGTATGACTTCACAGGAAGGAAAAACACAAAGTACGAGTTTCCTTGAACGCACCATGAGTTAGCAGCCCCCGCCCTTGTCAGGCATCAATTGGTCCTCGTGCTACGTCACCACATTCACGCGCATCCCTTGGCTGCACACACAGCCCTTCATGCCGTTCTCTCCCCTCATTGGATAACACTTGTATCCCACAAGGAAAATTTTCTCCTCGGGTTACAGCAGAGCAGAGTGACGGAGAGACTCGTGTTTAGGCTGAAATACTTCATGTAAGTGATTGCTGACGGAAAATAGGACTATTTAGGACTTATATTAACAAAAACATTCCACTGATATCTGCTTTAAGTGCAAGAAAATGCGACAGTGTGAACGGTGGTCAGAGCAGTGCAGTTTCAGCTGTTCAGCTTGTGGGAGGAAGCTGTTTGATCAACCTGGTGGTTCTGCACTTGATGCTTCTGAACCATTTGCCAGAAGGCAGCAGCTCAAAGTGCTTGTGTAGAGGGTGTGAGGTGTCCCTACTGACAGGGCTCTGCTCCAGCTGTTGAAAAGTTCCTGAACAGAGGGGAGGGAAACTCCGATGACCCTCTCTGCTCCCCTGACTATCCTCTCTAGGGCTTTTTGGTCTGACACACTGCAGCTGGAGAACCAAGTCGGGATGCAATAAGTCAGTAGCCTACACTCTCCACCACGCCCCTGTAGAAGATCCTGAGGATGTTAGTAGGGAGGGAGGCTTGTTTCAGCCTCCTCAGGAAGTGCAATCTCTGCTGGCCCCTCTGCACAATCCCAGAGGTGTTCTTGCTCCACCTCAGGTCCTGCGAGATCTGGACTCCGAGGAACTCGATGTTTTCCACCCTCTCTACTGTTGAGTTGAACATTACAGAGAGTAATACGAATTACGTAAAATTGTAAATTCCAACACTGACAAGCAACATGCATTCCTACATTTACACAAGCACTACACACAGTCGGGAGCAGGTGTAGTTTTTGTGAGTAGCTACGAAAAGATCAGCGCTATTAAAAGATTGGTGAATGCGGAAATCCACGTAAATTCCCGCTGCACATGGTTTACACACAAATCCGTGCTGCTCACGTTTCATGAATGAGACCCAATGTGAGTGCTCTTTGGTATAAAGAGGTTATAGGGGTGAATCGATTCACTTCCCAGGCGAAAAACAACAATTACTGTACTTTCTATTACAGCATCTGTTGCTGTTGATCCAGCTCCACAAAGCAGGATCAACTGGTCTAAATGGAGTGAAGTCACTCTTACCTTGCAGAATTTAGGCAATTGTCACAACAAACATTAAATATCTGTTAATTCCTGACTTGTGTTCATATTCATAGTCTTATTCATTTGTTGGTTTATCGATTATTTTGAATAGCTGTGCTGTAACATCTGCCTGTAGATGTTTGTGTGTTTCTCGCTGGATAATGCTTGAGACAGAGTCAAAATCAGACATTAGGGCTCTGAATCTCTTATTCCCACTCTCACCAGGACATCATGTGTGGTCCTGCCACAACGGCCTAAAGTGATTATTCACACACAGTCCTAGTCAAGTCTGGATGTCTTTCTTTAATCATAAATTAGTCTTGCATGCAGAAAAAATTCAAAATACATTTTTTCGTCTCTACAGCTGCAGTCAGGGGGAGGCCGCAGCAACCGCAGCTGATGTTGCGCAAACAATATTGGTGGTGTGGAGGCGTGTACACCCACAGGCTCAGGTTCAGGTTCAGGTTACAATGACAGAACTGTATAGGTAGATTTGTTTTGCAGTCAGATGATCACATCCTTTTGGAACACAAAACGCAAAACATTATGAAATGAAACCAACAAATACGAGCTGACTATAACATGATGATACAAGTGCTAAAGGTGCTCAAGGCTCCACCGATCAGGACGTAAAGGAGCAAGATGGGTAAATAAAAAGAATAACTCTGATAAAAAGTCAAATAATAAAAACTTTTGGACTAAAAAGCAACCACAGGTCTGACAACCTCCCACATTCACACATACAATGATGTCGAGTCATCCATCAACATAGAGCATGACTTTAGCAACAACGAGAACACAGAGAGAAAGTTGTGAGAATGCTAACCACGCCTAACCTGCCACCCACATATTACACTTGAACTGTTTTTCAATACTTTTTCGAAACTGTTAACGCACAACACATCTTCAACACAATTTCCAAAACTGTTAAGTCATCTCCTTTATCAAAGCGCACATTGTCTTCTAACAGAAACATTTAGTCAATCATAGCTTGTCATAAAAAAATCTGAATGACTCTTTTACAATAGACAGAATGATGTAGGCTATTGATCATAAATCATCATTTGCAGTTGAACCTCTCCTCATTTTTCTGTCAGTAAATGCACAAATTTTGTTTCTCCTACAGACCTTTTCAGAGAGTATAAACAAATACAGGTGTTACCAAGGATACGAATTAAGGCTCCATTCCATTTAGTGTAGCAGAGCTTTTTCTAACGAGCCAGCATGCACAAGAGCAGCACCCTGACTCTGTTTAGCCTGAATGGAATCGAGCCTTAATTCGTATCCTTGGTAACACCTGTATTTGTGTATACTCTCTGAAAAGGTCTATAGGCAGAATTTCTGTAGGAAAAACATTTTTTGCACCTGAAAATTACTGCAGAAAAAGTAATGTGTAGGGAAAAAAATATGCAAAAAATCTTTGTGTGAAAATGCAGTTTACTAACAGGAAAAGGCACAGTAAAAATAAAAAATGAAAACAGCTCATCTGCCAGCCCTTCTGCATTGGGCCACATGTTCAAAGAGGTTGTGTGTGTGTGAAAGAACCTCAACACCCGAATGTGTTTCTGGATGGAATCAGCTATAATCGACCATTTCATGACTTCCATCAGATTTTTTTCAATAACAACAAAAAAACAAATAAATAAATCTGTTTCAATCCACAGTGTAAACTGCTGTTCACTTCAACTTTAACCTACAGGTCTGTGTAAAAGAAGTTCAAACAATTTTAAATGTTAATTGTATTTTCTGTCAAATGAACATGAAATGTGTTATAGACCACACAGGCTGATGTTGTACTAACTGTGTGAAGAGATTTTGCTAAAGAACTGAAAAAAAAAAATCAGATCAACAAAACCTAAAATCTGTAACACTAAAATTTTAATAGGGTCCTCACACTGGGGCCCTAAATAGAAGTCATACAATTCCTTTATCTAAAGATGTTACAATATCTAAAGCCAGATAGCATTTTTGATATGCTTATAGTGTTTTTAATAACCTAGATTAAATGCACAAGTTTGGAAATAATTTCCGTTGAAAAGCTGCAGGGTAAGCTTGTTTTACTATGATACTTCATTGTTTCACGCCCATATACCTGTTTAACTTCCTCCACAGCCGTCATGCATCATAAATCTCGTCCATAGAGGAAGGGAAAGTTTACACACAGTCAGCAACTCTGAGCTGAGAGGTGTGTCATCACCATGATGCAACGTCTGAGGTAATGCCTAACACCATTATCAGCATCTAGTCATTTTCATGGGTGCTCCTCTAACTCATTTGTTGAAAGGTGATGCTAAATATGTTTGGTCTCCCATCTGTCAACAGTGCTGATGATAACAGTACAGGTCGATGGAGATGGATTATATATTTGTCTATTTATCGTCTGAAAGTTTTTTTTTTTTGATTTGTTCTAATGTTGTGTGTCTTAAGGCTGATGCTTGGTTCTGCGTCAAGTCGACGGCATACCTCTACAGAGCCCTCTGTGGCGCCGCGAACCCCAACACCATGTCCTGGCACAAACATCTAAAAATATTGGAACTATGCGTCGAGGCAACGCAAGGGCTGTGATTGGTCTGCTTTGGCTTTCGTTATGGTGGTGAATTGCACAGCAGCAAGTTCCCTTGATGCAGAACTTCAAAGATGCACAACGCCATCACTGGCGTAGCTCCAACGTGGAGTTGTCACAGAGGCATAAACCAGGAGGTCAGAGGTGGTAACTCTGTCTTGAAGGTCCAGTGTGTTAAATGGGTTCACAGCGCTCACTCGTGCTCCCCCCTCCCGTTAGCAAAATGACGGTGTCCTCCGCACGACTGGGAACGGGAGTATTTCAGGAGCATGGAGCGATGAGGTGAAGATCTAAACCATTTTACCATATGTCTGCTGTTTCCTCCTCCTTCTTCTTTCCTTCCTCCTTGGTTTATGAACATGAAACTTTTGAAACATGCTCTCTGATTGGCTGGATTTTCCATTCAGGCTGCCGTACAAACATGGCGGCACTAGATGGCAACACTCTCTAAAACAAGACCCTTCCTATGTGTCTATAAAAGAAGAATTATAAGGCTACGAAAACCAAATTAATTTTATTTTATAGCGATAATACACTAATACAAATATATTCATAGGTAGTATATTCAGAATTTGCCAATACACCTTGACGAATATTACACACTGGACCTTTAAACAGAATTGAAAATTGAAATCATTGTCTTGTCTCAGTTGGCCAGATGGGCAGAGGATCTTTTTCTTTCTGTAAAGTTGGTTGTTTTGGGATAAGGTTGGGTTCTTCTACACACACACACACACACACCTTCTCACTAACCTTACATACAAGCACACACACGCTTTGATTCCTTGATTTCTGACAACAGTACTGTGTGTGGTCTTCAACATTTTCCCTGGGCCAGGAATGTGACAACATGGAGAGATAATACTGAAATTAAAGACTTTTTTTTTTTTAAAGGGGCAACGAGGAGTTTCTATTTGGTTATAAAAAAAGTCTCGCGTTAATGTGGATGAATCTACGCTACCCACACTTGTTAATGGGCCCATTTTCGATAAATATATCGTTTTGTCTCTATCGTTATTTTGTTATTTTAATTAATGGTGGAAATGCTGGGCGAGCCGACCAGCTTTACTTTCGGTTTCGCGGACGCTCATGAGAATAACGCCGCTGTATTGCCGTTTATGGTCGGAACTACGACGGTATCTGAACCTCTTTGAACCTCTGACTTTAATTCTTGATGAATGAAAACATGAGTCCGTCTTGCGCCGGTCGAAGAATTCTACGGTGCGCGCGGAGGCTCATAAATGTAGTGTGAAAACGCTTCACTTTTCCAAAACTCCTCGTTGTCCCTTTAATGAAGGAGAATAGTCTTACACTCCACTGGGTCTCATTCATGAAACGTTAGTAAATCTGTGTGTAGATTTCCACATAAAAGTCCATGCTAAAACTCTATTCCAGATTCATGAACGGTGCGGGGAACTCAGATTTGATCGTAAGCACGTGTTTACTGTAAGATCATGAATGCCCACCCATCGTAATTTAACAGCACGCCCCCGGTGATCAGCAATTAGCATAGATCTCCACCCATGAATAGCCATATAAGGAGATCCTCACCACCATATAAGGAGTTAGGTAGGTAAACAAATTCCTTGATTATTAGTACTGTGTGTGGTCTTTGTCATTTTCCCTGGGCCAGGAATGTGACAACATGGAGAAATAATACTGAAATTAAAAAATTTTTTTAAATGAAGGAGAATAGTCCTACACTCACTGTGGGAGAGCTCTTTGGTATAAAGAGGGAAACTGGGTGAATGGTTTGGGAAAGCTCCACTAGAATCCCCCCAACTTTGCCTACAGGGAGACAAGGTCAAGGTCACCACCAGGAATATCAAAAGCAGAATTCAGTTTAGCACCGACAGGCTTCATCACTGCAGCTAGAATCATTCTCCATCACTGGAAGAGAAATTTAGTGACTGGGTTGCTGAGGAATACCTCCTCTGAATTGATGATAGCAAGGTTGAATGATAGATAGGCTATATTTTAATTTCCTTTACTGTAATCGATAGCACAGTCGAGAGAGGAAATAGGGAGGTAGAGAGGGGGTTTGAACCGGGGCCAGGACTGTAGCCTCAACATGGGGCGGCAGCTCTACCAAGTGGCTAGACAACGGCCCAAGGTTGAATGATAACAAAGGGAAATTGTCTGAGGTCATTTTCTGGATCATATAAGAGGAGAGTAGGTGCCTATAACATGTGAGGGGAGGGCGACTTGTGGGCACAGTGTTGGGAGATGTGCTGCGCTGTTTATGGGCTGGGATTTGTATATTTATATGGATATACATATTTTGTTTTAATTCTGTGTATTTTTGTTTAATATGGTTGATTTGTTTGTGTTAAAATGATGTCTTTTGTATGATGTTTGACTTTTTAGAAAAAAAAATGAAGGAGAATAGCAGTGTGGTGCAACTGAATGCAAAGCCAATATGTGTAGCTCATATTAAAAGTTGATGTTGAAACATAACTCACAGCAAGATAACATTTCCTGTCTGATGGAAATAGTGTTTTCTTTACTGTCTATTCAAACAGTAATGCTCATATGAACAATCTGAAACTGAAACTTAGAGATCAGGATCCCTACTCTCAAAACATCCACTGCTTTGTGAATACGGACCCAAAAGTTTGTAACTGACAGGTTTCTCCCAAGTGCTGTCCTAAACTGGCCTCAATTCAATCGTTCTCCTTAATTAAAAAATACATTGCCTTACTGTGAGTCCTACTTGAAACAATAGAGACTGGCTGACTGACTGAAACAATAATTAATCACACTTATATTATTGCAACATAAAACAGAGATGTTAGAGGAAAAGATGTGTACTGCCATTGACCTGGTCAAGGCAGAGAGAAGGTGTGTTTTATTTTTAGTGTGTCTGGCCCCTCAGAGACATGGATGAGACATGCAAATGTACGGTCTGTTGGTGATTTACTGCAATACAGATTTACTGTAACACGGACTGTTAGTGATTTACTGTAACACAGACTTAAGGCGAGACACTACAGGCAAAAGTGGAATAATTTTAGGCAAGAGTTGACCAACCATCTGATGACTGTGGTTTTATTTGTTTCTTTTATTTAGAGGCAATGTGTTTCCCATTGTTCTTGTTACATTTGTTGTTGCTGGACCACCTATGGTCATTATGTGAAACTGAGGACATGGTAAAAAAAAAAATGTTGCAGAAATCTGATTTGATGACCAGACAGAACATCCCTGGAGCTCTTTAGACACACGAGAGGACGTAACTGGCTACTCTTTGAAGTAGCCTTAAAGTTGTTAGACTAGGTTAAACTGGTAATACTGCAGACTGCCAATGTGCCTTTGCTAGAAACAGTTTGCTCCTATTGTAAAGTGATGAGTGAGATTTATAGCAACATTTAGTCATATTTCAGCATGGTAAAAAAGAAAAAGAAAAAGAAAAAAAGCTCTTGTGAGATCCAAATCTAAAGATCTAAATACACAGTGCCGTTCTGGGAGCACCAAAATAAAAGCTTGATCTGGTGTTGGTCTCAAATCAACCTCTGAGTAGGAACATTTGCTCTCTTTCATATACATTAAGTCATTTGATCCATTGTTAATATAAAAATATTATCATCCCAATTTAATGGCCTACTATGTGGGCTGAAATATAGATTTTAGCTTTTGTGGACTCAAGCACAAACAACATCACAGTAACAGTTTGCACTGACTATTCCAAAATCCACCATGAATACCTACATAATGTAAAGTTGTTGATTGGGTTATGTGTGCATGGTAGCTATTGGGTTATTTGTACATGGTAGCTATAGTTACAGCACATGCCACAACCACATCTTTGTTGCATATCAGAAACCTCTCTGTCTCCCATGTTTCCTGTCTGCTGCGCTACTTTTAACGGCCAAATAAAGCTGTGTACTTGTGATTCCAAAATCGGAGTTGAATTTGCTTTCAGGTGAAACTGCTGCTGATATTAGTAATGGTGGTAGTTATTACTAGGCAGCAGTTCAACAGACACATCCTGTTGATGAGAAGCCTGATAGCAGCAAGGAGAATATTTGTGTATGACTGGAAGCAGTAATGTGGAATTATCTATCAGACCATTTATAAAACACACAGTGTCGTGACTTGCTGGCACTGTTCTTATCACTCTAGGCATGACCTCACCTACAAAACAAAACCACATTTTAACTTGATCATAAATGTCAGTGAAACACAAGTGGAGAAAATCGCGGGAGGTGAGCTGAGGGTTTGATATTCCACATGATTACATTCTCACACCTTTCGTTCTGTATTGAAATAATCCACAGAAGGTGCTAATAGTGGGCAAACAAGCCCACACAATTGACCAATAGATCAAGACGCAAAAATAAAAAATGTAAGTGACACAGACTCAGAAAAACCCCTTCAGCCGAGATGACAAGAAAGAGGAATGTGTTGTAGGACAGGAGATAAGATCTATGGTCGATGAACTGAATGAATTCATTCTGTTATAATTCTGAATTCATATGCTCAGACTCTTGAATCCTGTTGCAACATTGTTTTCATAGTTTTCTTTTTTTCTCGCACAATGTCGTGCCATTTTGGATATCCACCCGTTAATGCCCCCAGGACACATCATCAGACTTCCCCGTTTTCAAATGAATGAGAAGGGCAAGATTGTTTTTTTTTTCACACTGAGTAAATGATGATGTCGTTGCAACCTAACAGGAAATACTTTGATCTTAAAGTTTCCACAACAAACTGTATGTGCGCATAAAAGCAGCAAAAGCAACTCAAAGAATTAAGTTTAACATTTATAGCTGATCCCAGATCAATTCCTGATAAAAGGGACACACAAATCCTACTGTGAGCAGGATCACTATTATAGGTGACATTGTTTATTTGCATGTGTCATCTCTCGGGACCTGAGGTAGAATTACATATTTTACTGTAATGTAAAATGTGTATGTTTGACCCTTGACAAAAGTTCAAGTTCACTTTTATTTATGTAGCACAGTTAAAAGACCTGTGACAGTTGTCCAAAGTGCTTCACAGAGCAGAGACAAAAAAAACCACGCATGCACAAGAAACAAGAAAACATGCATACCATCACACATTCTCACACACAAATGCATATACAAACATATGCGCATACATAGGCTACACATACGCATACATGCACGGCTACAGTAGTCATAAACAACAGTGCAAGATTATGTTAAGATTACACATAGATATTAGAACAAAACTAGCCAGGATTAGAAGTGATTCATCTGTCACATTTTAGTAATGTAAAAGATGAATCAGCAACTTTTTCTCAACACAGAACACCTATGCTGAACTTGACCATGGTGGTGCAGTGGTTAGCACAGTTGCCTCACAGCAAGAGGGTTTGTGGGTTCTCTTGGGGTTCCCTGGCTCCTCCCACAGTCTTAAGACTTGCTGCCTGGGTTGATGGGCAGCTTTTGCCTGTATGTTATAGTCAGTGGATGGATGCCTAGAGTAGAAGCATACATACATAAAACATATAATTTATGAGTTAGACATATATGAAATAGTTCCAAATCATAAATGTATGTTATTTATGTACATATATTTTATATATCGACATTTAGTATATTCACATATGTTACATGTGGAAGTTCAGTCAAAGCACTATCTGATACATGAATACATAAAGAAGTGGGAGTGAGGGCTGATTTTTTTCCCCCCTTCTCGTGTATTTGGGAAAGTCTGTGGTGTGCTGCTTTACGTCACTAAACCATTTATCTTTCCATTCATACCACAGTCCATCAGTTGCCCATCTGATCAACTTTATACATCCCCCCTACCGTGTCTATGTGTGTGCTGTGAATATATCGTAGACCTCGCCTACAGTCTCTCCACCATCATCCATTTCTTCTATTTTTTCATCAACCGGGGGAGGTGAAGTTGGAACACAGTATGTCTTACCAATATCACTGGTCTGTTTTCCGCTGTGACACACAAACATCCCCTTCATGACTGCAGACATCACACCACACAGGTCAGCTGACTTCCTGTGAAACTGCACCATGCCGACGGCAGGTAAACAAATTGTCCATCCATACACTCAGTTAGTTCACCTACGTAGATCACACAGGACTGAACAGGTAATGACTTCAGTTGTCTCACAAAAATAATAATTTCAAATCAAACAACTTCCTCACCTCTCATTTGCTGCATTGACCTTCAGTCACTCATTATTTGGAGGAATCCACACACAACGCATGATGTGAATATTTCACCATATATACCTCAGTTCTACAGTTTCTTGTTGAAGTGCATGAAAACAAACACCGTAACTTCAGTGGCTTAACAAAAATACAATAAACAAGGGTTGATTCCATCCGCATACAAATTAGTCAAATCAAACTGTGTAACTGGTGTACAGATGTTCAACCTGCTGAAATCAGCAACTCAAACTCAGACTTTGGACTTCCCCGAAGAGTTTTTATGTCACTAGGCATATTTGCCTTTGCAGATCACCACAGCTACCTCAGGTGCTGCCATTCTGTAGCGGTTGCTCTTTATGCGTCACTTTAAATATGGCCCACTTACCCCATGAAACAGCTAGATGCAGCTGAATACCAGTAATCTTTGTTTTTTTCTCCTAAGCAAAACAAAAGCTTTCCTCTCATATTATCTTTTGGTGAGACCAACACCAGTATCTATTAATCATGGTGATTGATGGTCCTAAAATTCTCGTGAAACTCTTCAAATTGTTTCAAGTCAGGCTCACTGCAGCATCCTACAGTATCTACTCATACTTTCCATAAACTCTGGTCAGTGTGTGGTGCCTCCTTTTCATGAGGGAGTAGAATGTTCATAAAGTTCACTCTAGTTGCTGCTTCCACAATTGCTTTGGAAAGCGACCTGTTCCCATCAGTGAGATGAATTCTGGTGCCAATCATAAAAAGAGCACGGACAAAAAGTAAAAAAAAAGAAGAGGATTTCACACCATGGGAGTTACTGTTGATAACCCGAAAACAACATACAAACAGATTAGAGCAGCCCTGTGTGATTTGAGTGATTTCACATAAAGTTAGACCCTTCATGGCGAGCAATGTAACATATAGCGTATCACGTATTTATAATGATGTGTGCTGAATGATCGCTGTTACTGTAATGAAGTTACAGCAGCATTGGTCTGTGAAGGCAGCTTCTGGTCGGCAGGCTGGGCCATATACAGGAACGGCATGAGAGCAGACTGGTTCAAAGGTCAAAGGCTCATGGACAGGGAGTGCAGGCCAGGTTAAGCAACACGGGAAAGGAGGCGATGCAGGCGGCGGTTGATGCAGAGGGATGGAGCTCTGGAGAGATCTGTGGAAACACAGAGAGAGTGCAAGACATCAAAACCAAACTACAAAGTGCAAGAGGAGAGGAGAGGAGAGGAGAGGAGAGGAGAGGAGAGGAGAGGAGAGGAGAGAGAGTGTCTGTCTCTCTGACCCAGAGGTCTATTCTTTGTCCTACTGGAAGCCAATGGAGAGATGTTACATGCATTGTGATTTGATATTTTACGCAGTTCAATTTTAATATTCTGCAGCATGATGTAAATATGTTAATCCTAATCTGTACTAAAAACTAAAGTATACTGATTGTAAAGATTTGCCTACCAATGCTCTACGATGGTTGCATGTGATATTAGCCTCCTAGCAAAGACTTCTCATGACATTGCAAAGACTGACAAGCACTAATGGGGTGGGTTTGGTAGATTTTCAAGGTAATTTACCTGATCAGTCAAATACATGCCTCTTCTGTGGATTTTGACTTCAGCCATGGATTATGTCTAGGTCATCCAAGTACTGTCTAAACAATGCCAGCAAATCAGAGAGTTGTGTGAATGTATACCGTAATACCTTAGGGAAAATACCACATTTTCTATAATGAGACAGGATTCTATGAAAAAGTCATTAATAATATAAATTTGAGGCAGAGGCCTAAATCCTTCAATTATCATCATCTGTATTAAAACTATACAAGCTTAGGTACATGGACATATTTTTTAGTTATCAATATTATGATACAATGTGCATTTTACAAATGTGCACTGTATGACTACGTGCAGTTGACCTGAATTTATAATTCAGCTTCTCAAGTTCAGGCTGAGTGGAACATTGACAGCTTCTATAGTGACTTGTTTCATGGAAAAGACTTTGTGATAAAACATGGACAGGGGCAGTCCCATGGGCCCCACTGTGAAGGGGCTTCTTCACAGCACCTCCCACCTATAGCTGAAAAAACATTTTAGTGCAGTTTCATGAAAATCTGGAGGATTCAGTCCACTGATGTTTGTTAATGCCAGTACTCAAAAAGGTGCCACTTTCATGATGCATGTGAAAGACCAGAGAAAACAGATAAACAGGGATGTTTGAAGTAGATGGGGAAAAAGTTTTTTATTTTTCTTTACAATATTATCAAAGACTCAATAAAACAAAGTAGCTAAAAGCAAAAAAAGAAAAGACAATTCAAAAATCCAAAGCTACCCTGTTTGATGAGAACAGTGTAGTCTGATCGGTCCTCTGGAGTCAATTAAACTCAAAGTCAGAATCACTTCCTTCACAGAAATGATACTACAGTAGATTATTTTATCATAAACAATGTACCATTCTATTTGAGAATTACAACATGACTCGTAATTTTTAGATATTCTGAATAGTCATTAAATTTATAAAAATCCAATAATACAATTACAGTGCCATAGTCATAGTTTTTTGTTTGTTTGATTGTTTGTTACTGGAATCTTGGTGCCAGCCATGTTTCCATCCAAAGTGATTTGAATCACTGGGAAATGCGCATTAAAAGAAATTTGAATCCTGTGTGTTTCCATTAAAAGTACAGACTTTGGTGAAAACTACAAACTCGCGCAAGTTTTCCACAGCTTGGCATGGCAACCATCCTGTAAACGCTTTACTGCCTTCCCGACCCGGAGTGTGGATATCACCATGGAGAGAGGACTTCAAGCTTTAGTGTCTCCTTTATTAATGTTAAAAAGTTACTACGGTATTTTGTCCTCCTTCCACACAAATCTTATGTTGTCCACCAAGTTGTTGTCTTGTGAGTGAACTGCAAACACCGGAAGCAGTTGGGAAAGTGTGCTTCGTCATGCTTAATTCGAACATAGTTTCCATCTCTTTCGAATCAAAACCCGGATCTAGCAAGCGTATTTTAGTTATAGTCATAATTCCATCATAATTTTCCAATGCGATACTTCTAGATGCATCTAAACACGCTGATGGAAACATGGCTTGTACATGTGTGACTTATGTTCCTGTTGTGACAGCCTGGCTCTCACTTTTACACAATAGGTGTGTTGTTTCAGACATGTTAGCCTCTACTCAGTTTGTTGTGATACCTAATGAAGGGATAAAGCATCTTTTTCGAGCCAAATTCATGATAGAAATCTGAGAAACTGAAAAGTTATCCTTATCATCATGCACAGTAGTTGTTGTGCCATTGGCATATTGTGTAGCTTTTATTGGGCCTTGGGCATCAATTTAGTGCTGTAAGCATCTTGAATTGTAGCCCATGACAAACTTTAAAGGTCCCATATTATGAGAAACACGTTATTTCTGGTTTCTACATAAACTGGTCCTCCCTGAGCCTATCAACTAAAGCCAGAATTAAAACAGGTTTTAGCAGCTTTACTGCTATGGCTGTCGGTTGCCACTAAATGGCGACAGCAGTGTTAATTTCTGTTAGCCCCTCTATGGGGTTTTATATTATATGTTAGCATTAAGCTAGCTGACTTTATGCTTAGTTGTGATACTGACTGTGTGTGTTTTGAACATTGTTTCAAGCCTAGTTTGGAACTATTGGGAGCTACATGAACCACGAGACCGCACTGGCGGCGACATCAAAAGCTGTCGCCTGTCAGGATAAAAAACAGGAAAACTGACATTCGTGTTCGTTTATTCCAAGAGAGGACAAACAACGACGTTCCGGGCAACTATTTATTAAATTGGATCATCAAAGGAATCAGATACAAGAAACTCACCTGTTCAGGAAATCGCAGTCTGCAAGCAGTTAGCTGCAACCACCATCCCAAGAGAGCGAGAATTCTCTGTCTTCTGCAATTTGCATTTGGCCCAGACAAAGGCGTTACATTGGTTTTTAATATTTCGCACTATGTGTGTGTAATTAACTCTCATTGGTCAAAAACAGGTGGGGAGTGGCTGTGGTTTAGACTTAGCCCTCCCTTCCTTGGTGCCCTCTGGCTGGCACAGGTTGGTTCCATCTTCCCAGCACACGAACCTCTGGGCCTGAAACACAACAAACCCTCCCTACACTGACATAACTCTCCACCCCAGGTGTCTGAGTGGTCAGGGCAGATAATACAGACCATTAAAACTCTTCCTCACAATGCTTCATTCAGCGGGCCACAGGCCTCTCATCCTCTCCTCCCTTCGGCCTTGGAGATGTTTTGCTTTCACTGTGGCTCTGTGTGCTCTCAACTTTGCCTCTGAATGATCAAACAGGTTAGTGGTACTCATTGCATTATATTATAACTCAATGGGTTAGTCAAAAATATAAGACACAATACGTTAGTTAAAATATGAGACTAAACTTTACTACTACTTAAAGTGAATGCATAAACAGGTACATAAAGGCAAATGTTTCACCCCACGCAGGATTCACTTGTTTAATTGGGTAAAATGAGTAAGTGCTCAATCTAATAAAACAATCATCAGTGAGATATATTCAGTGTTGATCAGTAAGGTCAAAGTGGAGAATATGCTCAGTGTTAGTTCTGATGTGTGCAGCTCTGCAGTCTCCAGTGTAGAGACACAGGTTCAGCTTTATCTCATCAGTCAGTAAAACATTGGTGTTCTGTTTTATTTATTAATCAGTAAGGCACAATATCAACTTCAGTTAGTAAAAGGCAAACATTCAGTGTTAAGACAGTTTTCACCCTAACACGCCACTACAATTGTTCTGGCCATAATGATACATCCACCCGCAAACATTAGCGCATGCTACCGTTACAGATGGAGCTCATTAGCATTTAAAGGTGCAGGCACAGAAACAGCCTGTTCTCAGTAGAGCTCATTTGAGTGACTTTCAGACAGCTGAAATTCAGGACCACGGATCAGTTTGGGGCAATACATTTCGAATACAGTGTGTAGTTGGACATCTGACAGCTGTGTGAAATTGATTAAAAAGAGTATAATATGGGATCTTTAAGCTCTGTGCAAATTATCCATTTTGTATTAGCTACTGTACATTATTTCAAAGGAGGTGGCTCTGTGTTTATCTGCCATGCCTCCAACAGTCAGGCCAACGCATGCGGAACGGACTTGTCAGAGGTCCGCGGAGACTCAAAGTGGATGTCCGCAGTGCATGTCCGTGCAGAGCTCAAATTTTACTACAATGCAGACCCCATGTGCGCGCACAATGTGGACTGCGCCATGAGAGAAAGTTGTAGACATGATTATTGAAAATATTGGAAATTGGCATGAGAAATGTAGGGAATTGGTAGGCTAGGCAGTGGTGCACTCGCTTGACTATGAAACGACTGTGGACGTGCTGCGCAGAGTCCGCTCTGCTCTGCACAATAGCTGGACCCTGAAATCACAACCAAATGTTTTTCAGCCATCTTTTATTTGATCACTTACACCACAGAGAATTTCTACTTCCTGTTTGTGGGTTGTTAGCTTCTCAAGGTACAACTGAAGGCAGCAGCATCCTGTGATTAGCTCTTGAGACCACTGTTGCTGCTACTCAGCAAACCTAACATAATCTTGCTTTGAAGAGGCCAATCAAAATGAACATTTATAGAGCAACAATATATATATAAAGAATATCTAGAACCTCACCGTACAGACACTGTTAGCTGATGAACACAGTGGAGCCTTTAGCAGCTTAACATCCAAGAGCCAAAAGAGATGAAATATGTAGGCTACTGTAGCTTATGTATTTTACAGGTGACCAGGTGACACCACTCTGAACAAATGATCATATTATTCCATAACTGTGGGATATATGACTTGACAGATGTTTCCTAACAACTTCATCAGCTTATGTTGATGACATATGTTTGCAATTGCAACACATTTTCTGCCATTAGGCTACATCTTTTCCACCCATATCCATCTGCACACAGAGCAAATACATTTTACTGCAGTCCCAGCATTGAGGAGTTTCGTTCTTTTCTTGTTGGAAAAAAAAAGAACCCAGAAACAAAAACAATAACAACAGAAATACCCTTAAATAACAAACACATGTTGCTTTTACAGTGATCTTGCTTTTCAATGAGCTTGGCCAGAAAATAAAAACCGCTTAGTTATTTGCAGAAAATGATTCTTAATATAATCTAATGATCTGCAACCTACATTTCTGGTAAATTCATACTTTCCATTTCATTCACACAGGGAGTGGATGGGCACATTTCTTGGACAACACACCCACACTTTTTGGTACTGTGCTCCCAAAACAGCGGTGGTGGCTGAGTCATTCTGAACCTATGCATGCATCAGAGAGGACAGTGTCAGAGGGACACTGACGGAGGGAGAGAGAGAGAGAGAGAGAGAGACCTAGATAAACACATCACACCTTTCTATGGAAAATAATAGCGTGTTATTTGTGCATGTGGTGGGGAAAGATGAAACTATAAAAGGATGCAACTCTAAGGGCAACATATAGCATCAGATCAGAGAGAGAGAGAGAGCGCGAGAGAGAGATTTCCCAATATATGGACAGGGGAGTCCCCCAGGCCAGACTATTACAGGCCTTTTTTGTCCCACCTCCACAATGGGTGATAGGCTTTATCTTGCATTCATGAGTGGGCTTCTGTCAAAATGTTTGCCTGCATCTTGCTGTTTGGTGTTGCCTTCCCTAAACAGACTGACAGAGCTTCAACATGGCACGGGGAATCCCCACTGCAGCTCTCTGCCAGTATCTGTGAACTTCTCCAGCTACATTAGACTTCATAGACATGTTATAGACATTTGTGACCAATTTATAGAGGCTTAATACATACTGTACAGTTCCAGGAAGCCTTCTGATGACTAAAATAATAAATACTGGTGGCCCCCCTTGGTGTTGTTATTGGTGTACTGCTAGAAAAAAGGTACAGTCCCCACAACAATTGGATGCCGCTCTGTGCCTTTTCTTTGGGAGAATGTTGCTCTCAGTTTCAGATAAGCATTTCAGCTCAGACAGTGTTATCTTGAGTTTGAAGAAATCATCTCCCTCACCGTTCACTTAGATTACATTTTATTAAACAGTGAAGCCCAGTGGCCCTTCGTGGAATACCTGCACAGAAATGGACATGGAAAAATGAGAAAAAAGACAATTTACTTACTTGTACTTGTACTTGTACTTGTACATGTATTGGCCCATGCTCTTTCATTCATGCAAGCCTCTATTTCTGAGTGTTTCCCATACCAGTAATGATCAAAATTATACAATGATCAATCATATTAGGGATAACACTGCAGTAGGCTTGTCGACTAGCACTCAATTTTCAAAAATTACTAAACTAGCAAAGTATCCAGTTGTTTTCAGTTGTTAACCACAACATAAAACTTTCACTACACTGTGTTCTATACCACAGCATCTTAACTGACAGCTTTTGCTTTCTCCGCATCAAATCATCAGCTTTTTTAAAAACTGTTTTTGCCTATGTCCACCCAGGAGCACAAGGACCTTAGTATTTTACAAATGTGCCTTTTTTTTTTCTTTGGGAGAACACGTCAGGCCTAGTGAAAATATAGATGTTCTGAGGTTCTCTTGTCTAGGTGATTATTTTGTAAGGGTGGAAATTGGTAGGCCCATAGAACCTTTCAGTACACACAAAAAAGTCACATAGTCTAAAATTAACAGGAAGGCAGCCATCTTAATTGAAAGTGCCTGGCCCACGCACAAAAAATCTCATAATGAACTAATGAACTTTAACCAACTCCCTGTTTGTCTGATAGACTTCATATTTGATTAAAAGTTATAAAAAGCTTGAGGTTTCTCTTGTGTTGTGTAAGAACTCAAGCACAAATTGTCTAAGCTGCCCCCATACTCCCATACTTAGTATTAGTATGTGTTACAAGAGTATTGATCTGAAGAAACTTGTCAGGGTTATGAGGTAAAAGAGCCCTCCCCCCTTAGAAAATTATAACTCAAATTTAAACCCCTTGAGGCCCGCAGGAGTGTATTCAACCTTAAGCATAAATTAAGCGAAGCCTGCGAGCTAGTTCAGGCAGCCAACTTTTTTTTATTTTTTTATTTTTTTTATACAACTTTATTGACAACAAGAGTATACACAGGATTGAATACAGTTAGATTAAATAAGTGTATACAACATTAATACACAACCAAACCATCATAAATACGCAAGGGGATGACAGCAAAACAGAAAAAACATAAACTTAAATAAATATTTTGTAAAGCTTACAAAAATCATACGTTTTAACAGCTTTTTTATTCTCACAATCACAGAGGGAAGAGATATATTGACCAACATATGCAGACAGTTCCAAGAAGTTTGGCTTCTTACCAGAAAATTTTGACTTATGTATATAGAATTTGGATAAAATAATTAACAAGTTAATCATATAAAACTGAGAATTTAGTTTTTTATCATATTCAGTATAGCCAAACAAAACATTTTCAGGCAGCCAACTCGAGCTGTGCTGCATCACTCTCATGACATCATACACACACCCTCTCAGTCGGGCGGTCTATTTAGGATGGGTGATTTACCCATCGTCCTCTTTGCTCGTCTATGACACAGCAGCATCTCCACCACCACCCCAGCAACCACCTATAGGCTTCGGGTTAAGATAGTCGCTCATCACTCCCATATTCTTTAATGAAATCCTATTCTCAGGGAGTGATGAAGTCGGAGCCTTGATGCCAAACTCAAATGTATAATGAAGCTGCAATAAACATTTTTAATCGTGAGTTGTCTGACTGAATGACTGTACAGGTGAATATTGTTGCAATTGTTTGAACTATGGATGTGCCGGTGAGAAAGCCATCAATGACGTAAAAAATTGTATACAATGTTATAACGTGTATATTTGTGTAGTCTTATCCATCACAAACAAGAGATTACTGGTTATGGGGTGCATTTGTGTTGCGGTGCCACACAGACAAGAGCTGGGACACCGGGTCGGAGGCTCTGATCAAGGTTGGTTTTCAGCCAAGAGACGCTACAGTAGGTGGCCTCCATTCTCCCTGGAACAAGTTACAAGTCATTGATTTAACCAGCACTAGGACTCTGAAGATGTTTAATTAAGGTAAAAATGTAGCATAGTTCCTCTTTAAAACTAAGTACATCTATGTGTGTTACTGCCTTGAAATGCTGAAATACTTATCTATACAAATTGGGGGAGATTTGTTGTTATGATTAAAGTTTACTGCTGCACTGCCTGTCTTTGACTCACTATCTTCTACCATCTTTGACTGTCTTGTCATGTCACTGCAGTGGAACCCTCAAATTAAAGTAGCTTAATTTCTGTCATACACTGTAAAATCGGCCCACAATTTCACATTTTCCGACATAAATCAGGCCTATATACTCACATGACGTCACAGCTACTCTTGACTCCCAATCATTCATTCCTATGACATTTTCATTCTGTGGTGTGATACACAGACAGATGCCGATCATGTTGGTCTGCCTCCACCTGGTGGATGCAGTTGATAATGCAAATGAAAATGCAGTTCATGTTGTTTGCTGCCACATGGTCCCTGCACACTGTATTCAGACCTGTGGCTGCATGCTTTGTTGCATTTTCTTTTGGGTGGTTTGTGTTCACATGGTAACAGTCCCAAGGACTCCAAAGTTGTAAACAAATGCCATACGTGAACCAACTGTTCTCTCATTGGTCAGACATCTTACCTTGAAGGGGGAGGATGTTACCCAGGAAAAACAAATACCATGAAATAAATGGTCTTAAAGGAGCAGTTCACAAAAAAATGAAATTCAGTCATTACTGACCCACCCTCATTCTTCTTCTTCTTCTTCTTCTTCTTCTGCCAGATTCACTAAATTCCAAGGACTTGCTTGATTTTTGAAATCTGCCGGTAACACTTTACAATAAGGGTCCCTTAATTAACGTTAGTTAGTACATTATTAAGCATTAATTAACTGTTTAATAATGCATGAACAACCGTTATTATGTATTACTTAGCATTAGGTAACACATTAGCTAATGTGTTAGTAAGCAGTTAATTAATGTTTACTACTCAACGTTAATTAATAAATTATTAAGCATTAATAAATGTTTAATAATGTAATTAGATATTATTATGCATGCACTACTCAGCATTAATTAACACATTAGTTCATATATTAGTAAGCCGTTAATAACGTTTCTAGTAATCATTTACTAATGGTGATTATTTGGAGTGGATAAGCATCAAGTAACAGCTAACTAATGCATTAATCATGAGCTATATGGCCCTTAGTATATGTGCCTCATAAGCATTACTTAACCATAGGTAACCATTAGTGAATGCTTTTTGGACCCTTATTGTAAAGTGTAAACATGTATCCCATAGGTAACACTTTATAAATGCTTAACTTCCTCATAAGCATTACTTACCCATAGGTAACCATTAGGGAATGCTTTTTGGACCCTTATTGTAAAGTGTAAACATGTATCCCATAGATAACACTTTATAAATGCTTAACTGCCTCATAAGCATTACTTAACCATAGGTAACCATTAGGGAATGCTTTTTGGACCCTTATTATAAAGTGTAAACATGTATCCCATAGGTAACACTTTATTATGCTTAACTGCCTCATAAGCATTACTTAACCATAGGTAACCATTATTCAATGCTTTTTGGACCCTTATTGTAAAGTGTAAACATGTATCCCTTAGGAAATGCATAACAGTTGTAAATAAGCATTACTTAACCACTATTAGTTGAAATGTAGTTGAAGCAATCACATACAGCATAAAGCATTTCACAACTTTTATTTTAAACACATAAAAACAGATATAATCACTGAGAGGAGAATTTTGACATATTAACATCTGACCTCGTATTTACTGTAGTAAAGAACATACTGTAGAACAAAACAATGTGCCGAGGGGGCATGAAAATAGAACTGTCTGTCTCCACCTGTCTGCCAGTCTCTCCCTATCAGTCTGTCTTCACACTGTTTGTCAGTCTATCCCTGTCAGTCTGTCTTCACACTGTCTGTCAGTCTGTCTTCACACTGTCTGTGAGTCTATTCCTGTCGGTCTCCACACTGTCGCCAGCCTGTCTGTCTTTCAGTCTCCCAATGTCTCTACACTAGTCTACCTGTCTGCCCCTTGTCAGTCTATCTGTCTGGCAATCTAAACTTTCTTTGTTATGCGCAGGAGCTTTCTATCATCCTTCATTTTAGTTATTGTAGCTGAAATGACTTGGTTGGCCTTTATAACTTCCTCACATCTTTTAGCAAAGTCTGCCACCGTCCCCCCCTTCTCAACCAGACCATATTCTTCTGGAGCAGCTATGGCAAGCTCAGCAATCGCTGCAGTCTTCACAATAGTAAGTCTGTCAACGCCATACTTCTCGAAGGATTTGGCCATATTCTTCCCCGTCTGGAAAATGGCAAGGACTTTCTTGTACCGCCTCACCACATCACCTGGTCCTCCAACTAATATAAACACACAAGAACAAGAGGGAATGTATCATTTAAATCATGGGATTGGTGAGAAGAAAAAAACACAATCATTGTATTATAATGCTGTTTGCTTATCAATGGGGTGCCCCTGAAAGACAGAAATCTAGACAAAGGTGCAATAGACCATTTCAACAGCAAACATATTTACAGATTGATGTGCAAACCTACATGGTAGAGGCTAGATCCGATCAATGCAACAATGACACAGAACCCTAACTCTAACTCTAACCAGACACTTAACACTAACATCCAAACAAGTGCACTGTGTCCCCTGTCTGTTGCGTTGATCAGATCAAGCCTTTACCAAACTTAAGAGGGAGGTGATGGTGAGATAAAGGGATAGAGGCTGGTGATTGAGAAAAGGCAGATAAGCTATTTTATTTTTGACCAAATGTTCCTGTTGTTGACTTATGGATAGTGAAATAAATTTTTACTGTGGAGCTTATGTGGTATTATCTTACAGTGTGATTTTGATATCATAACATGCCTTACAAATAGCCTATTGCAATAAATATCATGGGCTTGATATTGATATTGATAATTGATATTGCACGACCAGTGGGCTAGCGCAATGACCAGGACCAGCACACACACAGGGATTCCGCAAATAATAAATTGGGAGAAAATGAGGGGGAAATGCTAAATACTGTAAAAATGGATAGATTTGGGGTCAATAATTTGGGGAAATTAACATTGATTTGGACTGTTCTGGTCCTTCTAGTACACCCCTCTGCTAGCGTGTGATGAGTGATTCAGTTACTTGTAGGAACATACAGACAGAACACATACAGCCCAAGCCAGTCAAGAAATACGCTTCACATACCCCGCTGGCGAAAGCCGTGTTTGCTTCTCTTTGCCTTTTTCTCCTTCTTCCCTCTCTTCTTCCCACTCTTCTTTCTCTTCCCTTTCCCTTTCTTCTTCCTCTTTCTCTCCGGGGATGAATCAGAACTCTCTGAGCTGGACTCAGAGTCGTCTTCTTCACTATCGTTTTCACTGTATTGCTGCATCTGCACCTCTTCAACATCACTCTCATCTCTTTGAGACTCCTTAGCCTCCTTGAGACTCGCCAAAGCTGTGGATGCAAGGATTAATAGTACATATTACCAATTTGATTGCTTATTCGCTTACAACAACAAACACAGGTGAGGTTAGGTTGGAATGGTTTTCCAGAGAAGATGCACTTTTATTTGTGTGAATTGTACTTGAAATGTACAATCTGCTGGCTATGAGTATGAAATTTGTGTCTTGTAAGCCTAGGCTGGGCTCCTTAATTGGTGGATGACACATTAATAAAATAAATATTTAATTCACAGGTATGACAAAACTTTTGTACCCACAGTGCACACCCATCATATCCTGAAAGTAGCCTAGAATCTTCACTCACCATCTGAGAGTTGAGCCCTGCAAATGTCACGTTCTGTAGTGACATCTGAAAGTTTTTCCTCCAGGAACTCAGCACGTGTTTTCCACTTGTCCCTTTCCCCTCTTAAGGGCCTTTCACACCGAACGCGGCAGGCGGCGGAAGGCGGCAGCAAACCCATTCATTGTGTATGTGCTACCGCGGCGCACCGGCGAACGGCTCTGCGCCGAGCTGAGCGGCACGCGAGGTGGGCGCATGCCGCGGCGGCGCGCTGCGCCCGAATTAAAACATTTTTAATCTGGGCGCAGCCAGGGCGCAGCACGCTGTGACGACATCTCGGCGCGTCCAATAGGAGAGGATGTAGTGGAGTCTGAAAAAAAATCAGCCACTTGCAGAGAGAAAACAAACGACCAGACGTTCAGTTAAAGTGACGGGATGCATGAAGTGAGTTGTCATCCTCCTGAGGATCAGACCAACTCTCTCTAACAGGCTGTTAAACTGCTCCCTGCTCAGCCTGACGCTAAAGTTCACCTGGAAGTGGTCGTTTTGTAGCTCCTGGCGAACATATCTTTGCATATACCCCCCCAAATCCTGTCTTGTTTGTTCGGTTGCTCAGCAACTCGCGCCATATGTGTACGCGCTGCCGCCCTGCTCTGCGCCTGTCTGCGCTGTACCTCGCGGTGGGCGCAGCGCATACCGCGTTCGGTGTGAAAGGCCCTTTAGCTTGTCCATGGCAACTTTGGCAGTTGGGGCCTCTGTAGTCGTATTGCCTGAACATGTATCAGAATGGTAATAAGACAGACATGACACCATCATAGATATGACAGAGCACATGAAGGAATCTTGATGAATGTTGTCATTAATGTTGTTATACATACAATATTTCTAGTTATTTCTAAGCTAGTTAAGAGCTAACTGTTGAACATGAACATCAATGTTACCATATTTTCCAGAAGAATGTCCTTCTTCTATTTTTCTCTTCTGAGTGTGTAGCCTCGTCTTGTGCGGAGGCGAGACGTCAAGCTCATCCATTTTGAGATGAGTCAAAGTCCTACAATAAAGGTCTCTGGCCGCGTCTTGTGTATCTTGCTTCTTCTGTATCGAGCCTGGACTGGCCTGTCACACAGAGAAGCGGTCGGTGCGCGCGAAGAAAAAGCACATTTCCAAGAACGTTATGCTGCGTTCCATGTAACTCGGAGCTCAGGCTTTTCAGACCCTTTACTTGAAAAAGTGCACTGGAACGCAACCTTATGTCGGGGCTCCCATTCGGGAACCCGGAAAAAAAATCTGGAGAATCAGTTGTCTACCATCACACAACAGTAGGTAGTGTTACAGTAATGTCTGGAACGCTTTGAAGAAGGAATTTGGAGTTTTCAACGGGGAGTTCCCGAATCCCGAGTTGTCATGAACGCAGCATTAGCGCGCACCTGAACTCGCGATATGTTATCACGTTATCGCGATGAATAGTCGAACTAGTTTCCTGGCAGGACGACGGACGGACAGCAACATGCGTGGTTTAAAGTAGTGATGGGCAGATGAAGCTTTTTGAAGCCATGAAGCCTCACAGCTAAATGGTTCACAAAAAGGTTCATTTCTCGAGGCCTCATGTCCACTCAACCCCCCCTGCTGGTCAAAGACTGTTTAACAGCCAGATATGTTGTAACAGTGAAGCCATAGGAATGACTACAAGTAAAAGACAAAAATTGATCCTAATAAATGCATTTCATGTATTGTTCATATATTCACTCATTTCACACACTTCTATTTGTGTTTATTTCAGTGTTTTAACAAAGTATGTGGCAGTGGAAGTGCTTGTAAACATGAAGAGGGCAATGAAAGTGCTTGTAAACATGAAGAGGGCAATGAAAGTGCTTGTGCAACTTCAGGGGTTTATCCATTTTTATTTAAGAACAAGACTTGTTCAACTGTGCTTGGTTTAAGACGATTCCTTCTTTTTGAAACAATTTCTCCTGCTTTGGAGAACACTCTTTCGCAGGGTACAGATGAGGCAGGGGTGCAGAGGAAATCAATAGCCAGCTTGTAGAGGTTTGGATAAATTAGGCGTTGCCTCTCCCAGTACTTAAGGGGGTCCTCCATTCTCGGAATGTTGGGTTCCGCCAGGTACCTCTGTACCTCCACTGTAGCATCTGCAACCACATTGTGGCTGCGCTGTGTCTGCTGCACTGTGGCATCAAGGTGCTGCCACAGTCTGTTTCCTGAGGAGCATAAACACATTGTGTTAGAGTCATCATAATTAATTAAGACTGACCTTAAACCAAAGGAAATAATATTACCTGGTCTTTCAGTTCCAGGACCACGTGCGGATGTTGATGCTGTTGCTGCAGCTGCAGCTGCAGCTGCAGCTGGGGATGACGAAGACCTAATAACAGCAGTGCATTCTGCCATCAAACGTTTCACCGCTTCGTTGGCCTTTGTTGGGCTCAAGAAAGCAAGCTCCTTAAAGCGGGGATCCAGCAGGGTGGCCAGGGACATGATGCTCATGCTTTGAATGTTGTGGAGCCGTTCCCTGAGGAGCCTGATGAGGTGGTCACAGAGCTCCCTCGCCAGTGGAATTGAGGCCTGTCTGGCTTCATCTTGCAGCATCTGGTCAACCATTTTTAGTAATGGTATTACTTTGGACCCAGATACCCTTTTCTCTTCTGACAGTTCAACGGTAGCTTCATGGAAGGGTGAGAAGATGGACAGACATGCGGTAACATTCTGAAATTCATCACAGGTTAGCCCAGGGATATCAGTTGGGAGACCTGCCAAGGCTGCAGCCACAGGCTCCCTGAGCTCCACCAGTCGCTTGAGCATGTGGAACGTACTATTCCACCTTGTTTCGACCTCCTGAAGCAGTTTCATTTTGGGTCTGCCCATCTGCTCCTGAACCACAGCAAGTTTCTCCTAAAGACAAAAAATGAAGTTATTGTGACATGCAGAAATATAAAAACAAAGAATACATTAACAGATGTGAAAATAACCTTTGCAGTTGTGCTGCTCCTGAAGTATCCCACCAGCCTTCTTGCCTTGGTACGAATTGCAACCAGGACAGGGTTCTGATCAAGAGCCTTTTTCACAATCAGATTGAGAACATGAGCAATGCAAATGGCATGTCGGAGCCGCAGGTCCCTACCACATGCAATCATGTTAGCTGCTCCATCAGTTACCAGGCAGGTTGTTTTGGAAGTTATTTCCCATTCCTCCATGAGGGATGACATCACATATGCCAGATTTTCAGCTGTGTGTGTCAATGGAAAATGTACTGCACCCAGTAAAGCTGACTGCAGAGAGGTATCTTTATCAATGTAATGACACGTCACAGCCAGATATGCGTCCATGTTCATGGACGTCCACATATCGGCAGTTAAAGTGACTGCTGAAATATTCTGCACCGCAGCTTTGGCTTTGGCCTTCTCACTGCGGTATCTCTCAGCAACCATTGCCTTTACAGCCTAAAGAAAAGGAAGAAAAAGGATAAAAGAAGAAAAAATTAACCACTGTGTCACATTCAATAGTGTTCTTATGCTTCATCCCTGTCACCAAACATACCTTTCTAGTTGGGAGGACGTAGGTAGGATCCAGCTTTGCCACAAACTCCTTGAATCCTGTGTCCTCTACGATGCTGAATGGCTGGGTGTCTTTGACAATCATTGTCACCAAGGCCTCATCCAGCTCCTTCTTTCTGGTCACTGGAAGAGAAAGAGTGAGTTTTTCTTAATAACAGTAGGCCTACTACTACTTGTGTTAACTTTATTACAGGTGATTAGGAAATATGTAATGAAAAGTATGTTCCTTCAATGGACATATTGCAGTTACTCACCTGCGCTGGGCCCAGCCACATTGCCCCCACCATTATTCTCATGCAAAGCACGAAAATGACGGAGCATGGATGAAGTGTTGTTGTTGTATCCAAGCTCCTTTGCACACAACAAACACTTCACCTTGGATTATGAGAAAAGACAGTGAAATTGTTATTATTATTATGACTATATTGCATAATACACATGTAAAAACAAAAAACGTAATAACGTTACAAAAGTGTACTTACCTTATTGGGAGCGATCTGATCAAAACGTTCCCACACAGGAGAAAACTTCCTCTTGCGCACAGGCTCCATCCGAATAAGCAGCAGTCCAACAAATCCAACAAAATACTCTCAAAATCCAAAAAATCGCCAACACTAACCCACAAAGTTTGAGCGGATCCATTGCGGTTTAAATGTGTTCAAAGACCGCGCCAATTACTCGAACCACTTCCTGAACCGGCGAGGCTTCAAACGTCATCAGTGACGTCACTCTCCCTGCACGACGCAAGCGTCGATACGCGCTTCACTAAACACTTCCTGGATTTCTCGACACACGCTCCGAAGCCTCGGCACAGTACGTCCCATCACTAGTTTAAAGTTGGTAAGAAAGTTGAAAAAGCTGACAGAAGGCAAAAAAACTACCAAGAAACACCTCAAACTAATTGAGTGGCTACAAAAGAAAAAAATACTGACAAGGAAAGTCAAGTGCAACCGGTGTCACCATAAAATGAAGCTGAAGAAAAAGATTGCCTCCGTGGACCGATTTGAATGGTAGGTAACGTTGTGGGGTAAATTTTTCTGGTCATTGTACAGGCTAACTAGGCCTGCTTTACACGCCAGGGAGACTAGTGCTGTTCTAGCTAATGGGGATCCTTGAACATAAATACAGTAAGTTAGTGCAACTTCCAATAAATGGCGAAAATGTCTTTGTAGGCTACTACAGCTGCATTGTCTGTGTGAAGCTAACGTTAAATGTATGTTATCCATGCTAATAAATCCTCTGTGATATAACCAAGGGGGCAGTTGTGGGTCTGAGAAGTGAAGCTCACTTCCGCGTTCAAAAAACTGCAATCCCCTCGGATTCCTCTGGGGGCTGGTGTCAGAAGGGAGCATTCCCCATAGACCCCCATGTTAAAATCGCCGACTTTACATCCTCAGTAAACATGTTAAAAGCCTGGTGTCAGAACGTTTTTTCGTCTCAATCGATAGTTTCTACCCCCGCACACACTCTGAGGGGGGTGAATTTTTTTTTAACTCTATAGTTTTACTGTTATTAGGTTAAAATTCTGGCCAATCAGGGCGCGGAAACGTTGAGTGACAGGTCCGAGCAGCTCCGTGGACCGCTGCTTCGAGGCCAGTGGGCGGGTTCTCGGCCGGCCAATCCAACATGGCGCTGTTCAGGCCGCCATATTTGAGTCACAAAAACGACTCCCCAAAACCAATGGGTGACGTCACGGACGCTACGTCCATTCTTTTTACAGTCTATGGATATAACTTAGCTATACTTTTGTACAATGGTGATAACATGCATAAGTTACAGCATCCTTAAACTCCTCCTGACAATAGAAAGGATATTAATATTGTGTGTGTGTCTTGTCAGCTCAGCCCAGCCCAGCCACCCCCCCCCCCCCCCCTCCCCCCTTTTTTTCTTTTTTTTTTGCAAAATGCTCTTTGATAATTATTCTTAATCTTTTATTATCATTATCATTATTATTATTTAGCTGTGCTTAAGGTACATAAGACCTTAGCCTTGGACAGAGACAGTTAACCGTCTTGCACTTCTCTAAATACTGTACAGAGTTCAGTCTTTGATGGCTAACTTATACATCTCCATAAACCTTCAGATTAAAAATACTATATTGATACATATCTAACATAACATCACATTTCATTTGGGGGTGGGGGCTGAACCCTGTACAGAACGTGTAAGCTACGCTAATTTATTCCTCTGTCATTATTTTGTCTTTCAGGAGGTGTCAGCAACGCAGCTGCAAGCGCAGACGAGTGAAAAAGTCAATTCGACACAAATCGATTTTCACAAGATCAAAGATGTCTCTGTTTAACTGGATGCAATTTGTGTACAGGTTTGACTAATAATACATTTATTTTGTTTGGTGTTTGAATATGTGTAGCCCACTAAGCTTGTGTTATCACAATACTGAGATTTCTAGCTGTGATATGATACTGTGAAAAATACGGTCACTTTTCAATACCATGCAGTGGCATAGCTATTCCTTGATACCCTCTTTGACGGCGTCCAACAACAGCCTGTAGCCAACGTCGTCTCAATCATTAACTACAAAGGACAATTAATATTAGCTTAGTGGGGCGGTGTTTAGCTCAGTTGGTAGAGCATCCACCCCATGTGTTGAGGCTATAGTCCTCACTGCAGGCGTCCCTGGTTCAAACGCCGAGCGGCCCTGTCCGGCGTGTCATTCCCCCTCTTTCTGCCTCCCATTTCCTGTCTCTCTCAACTATCCTGTCAATTAAAGGCATATAGTAACCTAGCCATTGTAGAGAAGGTTGATTTAACTCACCAGGCATCAACGCCTTCAGTGCTGCCAGCTCTTCCTGCAGGTCCAAGTGGAGTTTCCCCAAAACTGCAGCTTTCTTTGTCACTGCCTTCAAGGTTTGCCACAAGTGTTTGAGCACCTTGGCGTTATGGCCTTAGGCCTACACCTCACCCATGACTTAACCAGGGAGACACGCCAGGGGTGGAGGCTTGGCCAGTTGAACTTACAGTGAGAGTGAGATACACCACCAAAGCGACAACTCCCGTAAACATGTAGAAATCCAGCGTTACTATGCCGAGTTATTGACAATGGAATGTGCTACCCCACTCATGGGAGATTGTGAAGTATTGATAAGGAAGAAAATTACATCAAAACAGTGTTAAATATTCAGTCGCAATATTTGTCTATATTTTGAAACTTGTTGACAAAACTACACAAAGTACATCAATAGCAGATTACCTATGAGTAAGCCTGAATTCATTTATGGGTTACTCTACATTAGTCATTGGGTTTTGACTGAACTTATTTTATATTTATACTGTTTCAAGGTTTTCTCAAGGACTGAGGTTGCGCCAGCTTGATTTGATGATGGACAACGTTGCTGGGTCCTCAAGGACTTTAACAAGAATGGCAAAGCAACTGAGGGAGGTCTGTGTGACTGCAATGGAGAGACTACGTCAGAGAAAAGGACAGAGCATTGGGGGAAGGAGCCAGTTCGTGGTGATAGATGAGAGTCACTTCAGACATAAAAGAAAGGTAACTTTTTATATTAACTGCTACAAATTGTTAAGATGCTAATTATGACCTAGTCCTGATGACCTAGATGCTCAACGTCCAGGTCGGGACTGGACGAGACTTGAACATCTGGGGAAATTACTGTAGGATTTTGTCCACTTTTCCATGTCACCAAAGTGGAAAATAAATATGTAGTATAATCTATAATGATTATAGGGTCAATATTTAAAATTTGATCATATTATATTTTAAAATTGATCAAAATCTCGGGGTAAAACGTTTCAATATCAACTACAATTATCATAAATATGTTTAGAAGAAAGAGTTTAATATGTAAAGTGGTTGTCGGTGTGATATACAGTTGTTAAAATTAAACATATGGCACCCTTAATGAAAATCAATTTCCTCTAATTCCTGCCAACTTTATTAGTTTATCTGACAACCTCTGCTTTCTTCTTCTGCCATTTTCCCCAAAACACAGTATGGACGGGGCAGGTTTGCTGGGGGCTGGAACCGGAGGAAGTGGGTATTCGGGATGCTGGGGGTGCAACGCACTCAAATAAGAAGATGGTCAGGGAAGCCGGTGCTTCGCTTGGTGGAGAGGAGGTCCAGGAGGGAACTGGTGCCACTCATAGCCCATCATGTGAAAAGGGGCTCATGTGTCATCAGCGATGAGTGGCGAGCCTATCGAAATGCTCTGCCTCCACTGGGATACAGGCATTTCACAGTGAATCACAGTGTGTCCTATGTAAATGCTGAGACAGGGGCCCACACCCAGCACATCGAAAGAGCTTGGAGGTCATACAAAGAGACAGTGTGGAGATTAAGGGGAAACCGCACTGAGCAGCTGCTTATAGACCACCTGTATGTCATTGAGTGGCACGCGTGGCTTGGGGAAAAGCATCGCCATGGTCCCCTAGGCAGGCTACTCCATGATATGAGACAGAAAGACAGGTAGACTAGCAGTGGGGAGACTGACAGGGATAGACTGACAGACAGTGGGGAGACTGAAAGGGATAGACTGACAGACAGGTGGAGAAAGACAGACAGTGGAGAGACTGACAGAGTGTGGAGACTAAGAGACAGGTCGAGACTGACAGAGAGTGGAAAGACAGACAGGTGGAGACAGACGGTTCTATTTTCATGCCCCCTCAGCAAATTGTTTTGTTCTATGTCTTTTTTTTTTCTCTTTCTCTTTTCTTTCTCTGCAAGTGGCAATGCGTCGCCTAGCATTGTCACTTGCATTATTATTATTATTTATTTTATTTTTTTAATTCTTTTTTTTATTATTATTATTGTTGTTTGTTCTTTATTTATTTATCTTTTTTTTCTTTCTTTCTCTGCAAGTGGCAATGCGTCGCCTAGCATTGTCACCTGCATTATTATTATTATTATTTATTTTATTTTTTAAAATTCTTTTTCTTTATTATTATTATTTGTTCTTTATTTATTTATCTTTTTTTTTTCTTTCTTTCTCTGCAAGTGGCAATGCGTCGCCTAGCATTGTCACCTGCATTATTATTATTATTTATTTTATTTTTTTTCTTCTGTGAAAGTGAAAGTATCGAATACAGTTACTCAAGATTGTCTGTGGTGTTTTTAATCATAATTTAGTTAATAATACTGTAATTAGTTTAAAAAAGTATTTTCATCAGATTTCAGTCAATTACTAGACCTTCAGGCGACCCTATTTGAATTCCAGGTGACCCCACATGGGGTCCCGACCCCAAGGTTGAAAAACACTGTGTTAATATGTCAAAATTCTCCTCTCAGTGATTATATCTGTTTTTATGTGTTTAAAATAAAAGTTGTGAAATGCTTTATGCTGTATGTGATTGCTTCAACTACATTTCAACTAATAGTGGTTAAGTAATGCTTATTTACAACTGTTATGCATTTCCTAAGGGATACATGTTTACACTTTACAATAAGGGTCCAAAAAGCATTGAATAATGGTTACCTATGGTTAAGTAATGCTTATGAGGAAGTTAAGCATTTATAAAGTGTTACCTATGGGATACATGTTTACACTTTACAATAAGGGTCCAAAAAGCATTCACTAATGGTTACCTATGGTTAAGTAATGCTTATGAGGCACATATACTAAGGGCCATATAGCTCATGATTAACGCATTAGTTAGCTGTTACTTGATGCTTATCCACTCCAAATAATCACCATTAGTAAATGATTACTAGAAACGTTATTAACGGCTTACTAATATATGAACTAATGTGTTAATTAATGCTGAGTAGTGCATGCATAATAATATCTAATTACATTATTAAACATTTATTAATGCTTAATAATTTATTAATTAACGTTGAGTAGTAAACATTAATTAACTGCTTACTAACACATTAGCTAATGTGTTACCTAATGCTAAGTAATACATAATAACGGTTGTTCATGCATTATTAAACAGTTAATTAATGCTTAATAATGTACTAACTAACGTTAATTAAGGGACCCTTATTGTAAAGTGTTACCAATCTGCCATGACACCTGCTGCCTGGCTTTGACTCCCTGAGTCTATTTGAGAAGTCACACACCAGGCCTCACTTACAATTAGCTCAGTGAGTTAGGAGCTGGGTCTTGGTGTTGGAGGATGTGGGTTCAAGACCCAACAAGGGAGTTGATGATAACACATCAAAATACTAAATGGTCTTTGAGAAACAAATGTAAAAATTCTTAGAGTCATAGTAAATGATGTCTGACAAATACATATCAGAATTTTACCTCAAAAACTGATTTTTCTTTTTACTGTGTGTTTTCAAATCTGCCTGCACGACAGTGAATGGTTTACTCATTTTGTGAAGCCACTGTGAAACTGCCACTTGCCGATTAGCTCAGTGAGATAGACAATGCTCTTTGGTTCCAGAAGTTGCAGGTTCAACTGATGCAAAATGACCATTATAAGGTCAACTGTCCTGTCTTCCTATTCTTCTGTTTGTTGCTCAGAATTTGCCTAAATTTGCCAAAAAATAGTCCGGACCCGACCCATCGCTGCGCAGCAGCTATAATTAATTCTGTTTTTCGGACAAATTTTTCCCCCTGTTTTTCTGACTAATTTTTCATTTTTGTTACTTTTGGGTAACATGTGCATCCATTCATCGCGCCATTCAGATTTCACAGATTCACAGATTTTCACAGGGTTAAAGTTTGTTGAAATAACCACCATCACCTGGTTTTGTTGCTCTACAGTAAAATAACCAATTTCCATCCACACCAACCTAGCATCACTTGATTAAAGCTGTCACCTGCAGGTTCAAACAGCTGCAGCCAATCAGTGTAATTTGGCTTCTGAGTATGCAAGTGTATGTGGTAAATGGTAAATGGACTTGCACTTATAGCGCTTTTCTAGTCACTCGGACCACTCAAAGCACTTTACAATGTAACAGTCACATTCACCCATACAGCACTGTTCGCAGACATTCACACAAGGCAGGTGTGGGTTCAGTGTCTTGCCCAAGGACACTTTGACATGCAGACAGGGGGAGCCGGGAATCGAACCACTGACCTGAACTGAACAACCCGCTCTGCCACCTGAGCCACAGCCGCCATGTGTAAGCTTAAAAGATCAAGAAACTCTGATCATTTTGACTTGACTTGACTCTCTTTTTTTGGATCAAAATTTTATTTCAATTTTGAAATTAGAAAAAAAGAACTTGAGTGAATAATACCCAGGTACAATGGGTGTACATATAGACAATACACTGACAGACAAGACGCACATGGGACATAAAATAACTTTTAAGTAAATCAAAAATGGTTAAAGTTAATAAAACAAACAAACAAAAAATACTAATACAGGCAAAGGCATTGGTTAGCAACTTGCCAACATAAAAGCACCCAAAGTACAAGAGAGGACATACACACAAACATACATACACATTCTGATATAATGCAACTTGTGGTAAAATTTGGTCAAATTTATGAATGAACTTAAAATGAATGAACTGATGGACCTGATTCTTTGGTGATGAGAATATCCAGATAGTATGCCAGTCGCAAACAAGATCAAGAGATTGTAAAGAATTTCCCCAACCATGTAGAACTGGGAGAGGTTTAATACCAGTTATGGTGAGCTTGGTGTAAATCCGAGTGACTAATTTAGACTTTGAGGAAAGCAGTGTTATTGAATGAATGCTAGGAGAGACATCCCATAAGTTTTTAAAGCAGTGCAGCATTGAAGGTAAAAGAATGATGAGGAGCCTGGGATGGAATAGGAGCTTCTAAGGTCTTGGAAGGATCAGAGGCCTTAGTCATTAAAGATGTTGCCTTATAATAAAACTGAACTAAAGGACTGCTTATTTTAAACAACACAACACATGGATCCATGGTTTAGACCACTGGTGAAAAATAAAGGGCATTGGCCCGGATAGTAGTGCATTTTTGCGCCAGATGGGATGAGAGGTGTGAAATTTGCAAGCAATAGATAAATGCTTTTCAATGGAATACCAGATGGATAATGTGTTAGAGATTTTTAAGCAGTTTTAAGCTTAACGTAGGATAATGGTAGGTCCTGTATTCTGATTGGATGTGACAGAGCATTTTCTATGGCATGCCAGGGTACTTCTAAAAAAAATCCAACCAGATTTTGATGGCTCTGAGTTGAAAAGCCAAGAAGGTAAAGCAAGACCACCAAGTAATTTGGGATGAGAAAGAGTAGAAAGACTTATCCTAGCTCGTTTCCCCTTCCAAATAAAATTTCTACAGAAATTACTTTAAGAAAAGTGGTTGGTGGAGAAAGAGGAAGCATGGAGAGCGGAAAAGTGATTCTAGGCAAAATATTCATTGTTATGGTGGAGATATGGCCAAGGAGACCAGGTATTGAAATCTCTCTTTACTTTTTCTAAAGCAGAATTAAAATTATGAAAAGATGTATGTATTATGTATAGATAATAGAAATTTGACAGATTAAGATTTGCGAATGTGAGGTTGAGGGGCATAAGAATGGATTTCCGCCAGTTGATTTCCTGAAAAGGAACCGAATGTTTGGAATAGGTTCAGAAGTAGGGCGTTGGCGATGTCAGTGAGATACAGAGGAATGTCATCTGCATAAAGAGAAATATAGTGAGATGTCTTCATAATTTTGACAAATGTTATGACATTGTTTTGTCTCAGTGCTAGAGCTAATGATTCCAGGGAAGAGTGATAGAGCAGGGGACAGTGGACAGCCCTGTCTGGTCCCTCTCGTTAAAGAGAAGTCACATGAACCAGGGTGACCAGTTTCAACACGCGCAGATGGGGCTATGTATAATATTCAGACCATATGAATAAAAGAGGGACCAAAAACAAAGCGTTTCAACACTTCCAATAAAAAACTCCACACAATCAAATGCCTTCTCTGCATCTGGACAAAATTATCGACATCTATTGTAAAAAACAGCAAATATTGTCTGAGGCCATCCGACCCTTCACAAAGCCAGTTTGGTCAGGTGAAGCAGAAGAAACACAAGAGTCTAACCTTAGGTCAGCTTTAAAGATGGCTAGGGGGCGGTAGCTAGAGCATTCAGCTGGGTCCTTGCCTTTTTTTCAGAAGTAACGAGATAAGTGCATTATTTTGGTCTCTGTGAAAAGAACCAGCATCTAAAGAGAAATTAAAGGAGTCAAAAACAATAGGACCAATCAAATGCCACAAAGCAAAGAGTAATTCGGGGGGGGGGGGGATTCCATCCAGGCCTGGAGACTTTCCTTTTGGCATTGAAACAAGACCCGCCCCTGTTTGGACCAGGTCAGATTTTTAATTTTCAGGCCCGTTAAAGGAATAGTTCACCAAAAAAAAAAAAAAAATTCAGTCATTATTAACTCACCCTCATGCTGATTAATACAGAGAAGTTTTTGAAACAACAATCTTCAAGCTCTTTCAATGTGATTGGAGCTTAAAGGGACAGTATGGGACTTTATTGGCTTTTTATTGACAAAAATCAAATATCGCTTTCATAAATACGTATTTCACTGAAGTGGAATCGCGCCCGCAGACAAACGAGCGCTTTCTCGTACCTTAGAATGAGATGTTACAAGTCGTTACAAACATACAGGGGGGGGGGGGTTCACCGAACCTTCTCTGCCATGTTGAATCGCCATGTTTTACGTTCAGTGTCACCGTGGCTGTAAGTAACCACAAACTCGGGCCGCCGGAGCTTCTCGGCTCGGGGAGAAAGTTTTCCAGACAGCGCCTGTTAAAACTGTCACCACCGTGTAGCTAGTGTGAGGAAGGACGGAGGCACTGGTGTTGCCTTCAGGTGCAGTCAGACACCTGAATGACGCCGTGAGTGACGCCGTCGGCAAACCGACTGGATGTTATTTTACTCGACGAGAGAAAGCCGGTAAAACGTGGGTCAGGTAAACAATACGACATCGCCATGACAACATATTGTCACACCTGTATTGTTTTGCCTCGTGCTGGCGGACCGTTTGTTTACATAGAGGCTTGTTTATCCTGATACATGCAGCGTGTGTTGTTTTTCTGACTTCTGCCCGAGTTTACGTAAACGCAACAGCAAGAATACGTGCCGACATGCAACCGCACCGCTAGATGGGGGTAAATGTCACATATTGTCCCTTTAAAGGGAGAGTGGCATTTTTAAAAAGTAGCCCCTAAGTACTTTAATTACAGTATATGACTCTCTGCACTCCTCCCGTTAGCAACGCCAGCCCATAGCCCTGCCCAGAGATTTACAACATACACATTCATCTTTGGTTGCACTTACATAAGAAAAACACAGACGCTTGCCAGCAAGACTTACATGAGACAAAACAAATCAACCATGATCACATACATACAGGTAACATCCACACTTCAAGATCCCCTTTACTGTGTCTGTTGATTATAGAAATGGCATTGGGGATAAAGGAGCCCTTGTAGATCTTTTTCTTTGCCAGAGGTACTTTATAACGCTGCCCTCTAACAATGAGAAAGTCTGTATTTATAGCTACATGTGAGCATTGTTGTTTTGCTTTTACCCATGCTTTTAGTCCTCTGTTAAAGGAGTTTGTAACAGTCTCCAGTTTCAGGTGAGTGGGTAAAGTGTTCCATATTGACCCCTTTTATTGAGAAGGCAGACTGTCCAAATGAAGTCGTACACTTGAGAACAATGCAGTCACCATTGTAGGAGGCTCGTGTGTTTACTTGGCTTGAGCTCCAGCGTCTTTTTATCGGTGCAGAAAACAGGGGTGATACACAGTTATGAAGACATTTAAAAACCAGTCTGATGTTACAGTAAATTATGAAGTTTTCAAATGCAAGAAGGTTGTGTTTTCTCAGGATGCCACAGTGGTGCCATCTCACTGTTTTTTGATCCATAAGTTTTATTGCTTGCTTATATATTGCTATGGGTTTCAGAGTGACTTGAGAAGCTACCATGATGTGATGCAATATGACAAGTGAGAGAGAAACATAGCATGCATGTAGAGTTGTCTCTTCGGATAAAATGAAAACAATTGAGGTTTGGTTTAACCTTCTTGCAGATGTAATGTACTGTAGCTACTTGTTTATCAAATTTTAAGTTTTTGTCTAGTATAACCCTCAGGTATTTGACCTCATTTACCACAGTAATTATTTCATGTAACTAGAGACATGTTGGTGTCAGTTCAGAAAAAAATGATCCGCCTGACTGGCTCAGTGTCTGTTGACTGCTGTGACTAGTGATGAGCTACATCCTGTTGTGTTTTACTTCCAAACTGGTGTGTTAAGAAGACGCTGCAGCCCCAACTCCTCTGAGGTTAATACGGTTAGAGCACAGATGAGACTTCATGCCACTTTTGAGGATAGTTATTGAGTCATATATTCACTGCTACTTACTAGATGAAGGCCTACACAGGATTGATGTTTGCATAGGTTATAGTTTGGTGCTCTCTGGTGGTGTAAAGATAAACTGCAATTTAAAATGACAGTACTCACATGGGTGGTTTAGTTTATAGGAATAATGTGAATGTCAGCACTGGCGCAGACGGACTGTATGAAGATTTTCCTTGCTCTCCACCTCATTGGTTTTGGACGGTAAAGGACAGTTTCAGCTTAGGCCGTAATAAATGAAAGTGATTGAGCTGCCAATGTCTGGTATTCAATAAATGTCTTTCTCAAAATGGTGTGAGTTGACCCCACAGGTGACATGGAGCATCGAACTAAATCTATGGATGGATTCATATGTGTATTTATTTCATTTCATTTCTTTATTTATTAAATTGGGACAGTGCACATTCATCAACACTGATGCATTAAGCATCAGTGTAAATGTGCCGGACTTAGCACAACTGCTAAATTTCAGCCGTATAAGTAGTGTTCACTGTAAAGGTTAAAAATAATTTATGATGAAGATTTAGTTGCTTAACTTGTGAATTTTCACATTCAAATGTAAGGGGGGATTTTAAATGAACCTGTGAAACATTCATTCATCAGGTGTGAGTTTGATTTACAGATTTTCTCCATATTGGTTTGACTCATTTCTTCAAACAGAAATTACATTATCAAAAATCTAAGATCATTTGGCAAAACAGTCTTACAGTTCAGCACAGCGCCATAGTTCACTAGCAAAAACAGTTCACTCACGTGTCAAGACTAAACTCCTTTCTCATATAAATAGTCAGTGCCCCAAATGAATCATCCCTTTGGCATTGTGTGAGCACTGCAAGTCAAAATGTTTAGATGTTTTGTGTGTTTAGATGTTTTTTATGTCTAACTTATAGAATACAATTGTGTATAAAACTGAAGAAAAAAAAGATTTTACAGCAAGAGTAACCGCCAAGGTTTGACATCACACATTGCACTCATGGTACCAAGGAAATTGTAACCATTGTTATTCACACACATAAAGTAACTTGAATAAGGAATTCAATTCTGTTGTGAACAGTTGCCACGTGGTTTGGAGGTTTGTCCATGTTGATTTGAGAATGTAATTTCTGTTTCAAGAAATGAGCCAAACCAGTGGAACTAGTGCGAGTAGTGAGTCCTCCAGTATTTGGTGTTGTACATCTTTGAGGCCACTAGGGTGCAGAAACAGAAAATGCAAGCATGACGCTGAGCTGTTATGGAGTGGAAGTAAAACAATAGGCTGCAATTTCAATTCCACAATATTACATTGGAAGTTACATAGAGCAAATAACTTATGAAAGCAGTTATTGTTTATACTGAACTTACTGTGATTTACTTAACTTACATCCTGTTGGTCGTATTATGATGGCAGCAGAAATAAGACTTGACTGATAAACATATTTAAATCAAAAAGCCCAGTTGACAGAAGGAGTGGGTGGGGTTCCCCGTGTGGACCCTTGCATCCAGCGCTCCTTTAAGTGCTTTTATATTCTGTGCATTCCAAAAAACACACATAACCTAGTTGGATAATTGAGCTGGCCAGATATAGATGTCTGTATTTCTGTTTCATCTGAACATTGTAGTCTAGTCCCATTATCATGTGTGTTCTGATGATCATGGCGTTGCCTGTTCCTCATCTGACATCATTCTCCTGCTCAGCATGGCAGTGAACCTGCAGGCTGGTTGTTTCATGTTCCAGGTTTGACTACTGTAGGAGCCACGACAACTACCCATTATGCTATGTTGATCATTTCTCCTCCTAACAGAAACCTCAACAACACATGCAACCCTACATTCACACCTACACACCCTGTCAAGACTTTGTTCTGTTCACTCATTTGAACTCCATAATCTACATGATTAATAAATCAGGTACTTCAGTGGTGTGCTGTGATTTCCCCAAATTCACAGCAGAGGCCGCTGTGGTTTATTCTCTTTATTATAAGCACTGATGTAAAATACTGCTATTTCAAACCAAGAAGCATTACAGAATCAAACCACCATTTCCTTTAATCATCTGAATATTGTCATATGCCTTTAAAGCAGAAGTAAACCATCCGGTCGTTTTGGCTAACTTCTTGTCAGCCGATGGAGTTAGCAGTCCCCGCCCTCGTCCCTACGTCACCACATTCACGCGCATCCCTTGGCTGCACACACAGAGAGGACCGCCCCTTTATGCTGTTCTCTCTCCTCATTGGATAAAGGTTGTAGGATACAAGGAAAGTTTTCTCCTCGGCTTACAGCAGAGCAGAGTGACTGACAGACCCATGTTTCGGACCAAACACTCTATGTAAGTGATTGCCGTCGGAAGATATAACTATTTAAGACTTATATTAACACAAATATTCCGTTTACTTCTGCTTTAATATCCTCCAGGCTGGGTTATTGCAGCATTCTTTGTTTTGGGCATCAGAGTCTAAAGGCAGAGGATGTTATTATGACGCTGTTTAAAGCCCTTTGAGACAAACTGTTTGTAAAAATGGGCTATACAGGCCTATCCAGGATGTACCCACCTCTCACCCTAAGTCAGCTGAGACTAGTACAGGATAAGTGGTACACAAAATGAATAAATTCCTTAAAAAAAGCTTGAAACCAAGGCGTAAGAGTGTTTGTTTTGTAGCCACTCAAAAGCATTTAAACAGTCCTCTGTATATTTAGCAGAGAACATAGGTGTTTTCTCAGACTTCTGAGTGTGATAATAATTCACATTTGACTTGGGCACAGTCTGAAGAGTCGAAAACACTTCAGCCCCACTCTGACATTTAAAAATGCAAACCAAAGACTTAAAGGGATAGTTCACCCTAGAATGATATTTCGCTCATTATCTACTCACCCTCATGTTGACTAAGGGCTGGAAGAAGTTTCAGATTCCTCCGTGGCTTCTCTGAGTTACAGGGGGTCTCGGCATAGCAGTGCATGTCCATATAACGGTTGCAAAGGGACACCGGAGCTCTTCGTAAAAAAACACACACAAAAAAACATCCAAATACCTCCATGATGCTCGTATGTAATGTCCGTCTTGTGCTGAAGCCCCAAATTGCGTAATTGTCCCGAAAAAAATTAAATAAGTCTATATTTTAAGCTTGTTTGTAGCGGAAGCTTCTCGAAGCTCCTCTTCCTGGTCCGTCCAAATCTCGCGTGATTTGCGCCGGCGTCAGTGCGGTTACTGCGAATCACGCGAGATTTGGACGGACCAGGAAGAGGAGCTACGAGAAGCTTCCGCTACAAACAAGCTTAAAATATAGACTTATTTAATTTTTTTCGGGACAATTACGCAATTTGGGGCTTCAGCACAAGACGGACATTACATACGAGCATCATGGAGGTATTTGGATGTTTTTTTGTGTGTGTTTTTTTACGAAGAGCTCCGGTGTCCCTTTGCAACCGTTATATGGACATGCACTGCTATGCCGAGACCCCCTGTAACTCAGAGAAGCCACGGAGGAATCTGAAACTTCTTCCAGCCCTTAGTCAACATGAGGGTGAGTAGATAATGAGCGAAATATCATTCTAGGGTGAACTATCCCTTTAATCGTTCCATCTGTGGTCACTGTGGACCAGTGAGACAGGATATGTGATAAAAGGTGTGATAATAGCCGTCTTTGTTTGTTAAGGCATCCCTAATGGAGCGAAGCCTGCGAGCTAGTTCAGGCAGCCGACTTGAGCTGTGCTGCATCACTCTCATGACATCATACACACACCCTCTCAATCTGGCGGTCTATTTAAGATGGGTGATTTACCCATCGTCCTCTTTGCTCGTCTATGACACAGCAGCATCTACCCTATTTTCTGCCCCACCACCACCCCAGCAACCACCTGTAGGCTCCGGGTTAAGATAGTCGCTCATCACTCCCATATTCTTTAATGAAATCCTATTCTCAGGGAGTGATGAAGTCGGAGCCTTGACGCCAAAATCAAATGTATAATGAAGTTGCAAAAAACATTTTAATCGTGAGTTGTCTGACTGAAATGTATTTATACTCCAGACAGCCAGAGCCAGGTATATTGTTTTTGAGTTGTCCATCTGTGAACAAGTGTTACATGTCTGTAACACCTTCAAGAAACTTCAAGAAAGATTTGGCACAAACATCCCCTGAGACGCAAGAATGAGTTTCCCTGGTCAAAAGTCAAGGTCATGACCTGACAAAAACATAGCTTTGGCTCTGGGATGCAACATCTTGAGTAAATATCTTCAAATTTGGTAAAACATTCACCTGGACTCAAAGACGATTTTATCTGACTTTTATAATTTAAGTTCAAAGATCAAGTGTGCTGTGACCTCACAAAATATGATTTTAGCCTTCTTAACCTGGTATCTCAAGCTCCTATCAAGTAAATGTCTTCAAATTTGGCACAAATATTCACTGGGAATCAAGAACAAACTGGACAGACATTGGTCAAAGGTTTCAGCCATTAGTCTAAACTTCACACTTAACTTGAGCGTTATTTTTTGTAACTCATGACTTTTACACCTGTACACACACACACACTATTTGTATTGTACTTGTTACTTTGAAACAGAGCACTTAGATGGAGGAATTAGTCTTCTTTTATTTAAACTACACTGCAGGTCGTGTTGTGTTGCTGCATGTAACAGCCATCATGGTACCACACCACAGTGTCAGTCAGTGTCAGTCACATCAGTCATTATATTCACTATGAAGACGTCATTTTTTTTCCAAAGTGAGCAAGGTTCTGTATTCATTTTCCTCTGGGTGCTTCTCACTGGTTTTTTAAGTGGGTAGTGTTGCTAATTGTTGGTTAGCTAATGTGATCACTAATGAGTTGTTATGTCACTGTCAATCAAACAAAACGAAAACAAAACCATACCCACACAGTGCAGATGGAGCGGTCTAACTGAATTTTTTAATGTTAAACTTTCAACCTTCGCTGGTAATAATAATAATAATAATACTAATAATAATAATAATAATAATGTTTTATGTTATGTAATGTTATTTCATCATGGATTGTTTAGAAATACCAAAAACCAGAGTATGTGATAGTGCTGATAGTGTGTCTACTTCCAGAGTGACTGAATCCTCTGCTGTTACCTGCAAATTACTTTGAAGGAAGAGAGCTAAGTGATGCTGATGGAGGGCTTGTTGTCGATGCATGATTTCCAGAGGCTTCAGTCACATAGATTGTTCAGCTGTCTGGTGTTTCAAACCAAACAATGATTTCAATGACGTCTGGATCTGCATGATCTGTGGGAAAGATCTCACTTAATCGAGCCAGAAATGTCAATGCAAGATGCGACCAGACTGTCAGCAAGAACAGACCATCAACAGTTTCATATTGTGGAGGGCTGTAGTGCATAAACCTGCTCATTGCTAAAACCATGGGCAGTGTGCAGAGATGTGGAAAGAATGACATGGTCAGATTAGTCATCCTTCCCCATATTCTCCACAAGTGGGTGAGAGATGTGTGGTGAACACCTAGAGAATGGTACACGCTTGACTACTTTAACCATTTACTGAGGGGATCTGCTTTGTGGAGAATCTGCTGCCATCTGATGCTGTGTAAAGACCTTTGAGACAAACTGTTGGTAAAAATGGGCTATACAAATAAAATTACCTTGCTCTTGCCTTGCCTATAATAATGCCTATTCACCAGATCTCCTCTATTTGAACAGCTACAGGAGAATTTGGACCTACATATCAGTAGTAATGTAGTTGATGGTCATGGTGGTTCTGTCGTCTACAACAACCATCAAAACACCAAATGAGGGAATATCTCTTGAAGGGATGAAGTCAATACTATAATTACTGACTATGAAGAGATCCCTTTCTAATGCAATTCTTGAAAATTGCAGGATAAAACTGCTCAACCAACATTGCCAGTTTGGGTTTGACAAATGTAGTGTATTATTCACCTGAACTTTTAGCTTTAACATCATGTATTATGTTTATTCTTTGTATGTGTGCCTTTTTTTGGGAATGGAAAGAAAGTGTGAATTGGTGCTCTACTTCATGGATATGTTTTGCTTAGAAGTAAACAAATCGAAGGTAGATATAAGAGAGAAAGACGCACATACATTTATAGATATATAAAGATGTTGCATTAGGTGTTTAGTTAACAGTAATAGATTAGATAGTGAGTGGCTCTTGTGAAATGTACCCTAGGAGAATATCTTTCCTGTTGTTCACATTTTTCCTGTGAGAGTCTTGCTTAAGTTTATGTTAGACTCGTCCGGAGTATGAATGCAAGGTCGTAAAACTCTATAGGCTAGATCCTGTCTCATGTCCATAGACGCAAGACATGAACTGTGTATGTTAAACACTTACAGGAATTGTTCATGTTATGCAATGTTGAACACTTAATGCCTATTATGGTAAGCTATATCCTTATGTTGGGAGAAGGTGGAGTTTTGGAGTTAGAAAGTATATATGATCATGGTGTTGAGCCATTGGGAGGAAGATCTCACTTTGGCACCAGGGATGCTTCAGGATTCGGCATTTTTTGTACACTGTTCTTCTTCTTGTTAATAAACTTCTTTTTAAATGCAAGTGAAGACGTGTCGGCGGTGATACCTTCTTTTCATCAACACATCAATATACCACACAAATTAACTGGGTAAGAAAGTTACAGGCTTTGACTGTTAACTAATATTTATATATATTATATGACTGGCTTACAAACCTAATTTTTAACTCAATGTATGAAGTATATGTTTATTCCTACAATACAAATGGGCACTGACAACATGCGACCTAGAAATTTTATCTGGGCTAATTTTCTTATCATTAATCTTGTACAAGTGCTCAGTGAGCTCTTGCGCAGCTGTGGTGAACTTCAAATGCAACCTAAGATCTAAATACCCTTGTTATTGTTGTTGTAAGGAATGTGTCAGCACACATTCTCACATATCTGTCTTATCTTAGCTTGCCTATGGAGGTGAGGTTATCTGCTGATAGCTTCAGATATCTTGTGGTCTGTGAAGTCCTGCGAATTTATGTATCAAACATCTACGAGTAGAATCTCAAAAAGCCACACCTTAAAAACGTTAATGATGGCTGCTCGACATAGAATGACACATTTTTCAGTCTGTGCAGAACGGATCATAAAGAATAGCTTAGTGTAACTGCAAAGTGTTTGGAATCTTCTGTCAACTTCATCTTTACGAAGCCCTTTTAATATTACTGAAATTTACTGAAACAACTTTGTTGTTCTTTTTACAGCAACAACCCCTTGTCTTGGCCCATGGATGTATTACATTCTAATTGGTGTTGGTAGTCCAGACAGGGTTACTGTAATTACAGGTATATCATATATATATATAATGTAGAGCGGGAACAGATCTGTGGTTATGGTCATGTAGCTACATTTGCATGTTGGAGCGGGTATAACACATCCCTCATCCACTTGCACTTATGTTTATTAAAAACAACATGGTGCACTGCAGAAATGTGTCTGCAAATTATGGTAAATCAAAATGTTTGTTGAGTCCATTATTGTTTTCACTGTTAACTAACCATAGAGTAGTTTGTGGTTTAGCCAGAAAGTACTGAATTTAGCCAGATATGACAGACCTGTGTTGCACGCTGAAAGGATTATCCAGCTCTTACTGTGAGAACCGTTGAGCCCAAAGAAGTTCGATTTTTTTTCAGCGGGGATTAAAGGAAGCTGAGAGTCTTTCACAAAAATCAGCTTGCACACATACAAGACCCTCTTGATATTCACACCGGAAGGAAACAGGCGTCAAACCAGCTACTTCATCTGAGCCCAGCCTGTGCACCTTCTTGCACTCCCCTCTTACATGTGAGTCTGTGGTGTACAGAAAAAAACCCCAGAAAAAACTGAGCAACAAAGGTGTTAAACTGCAAAGAGGAGGAAGAAGAAGCTGTGCAGCAAAACGAACGCAAAGCATTGTAAGCTCACTTTAAAGCTGTCACTTAACCTGTTTACACTGTGTACACTGCGCTTTAGTAAAGAAAACAGAAACCCTCCTTTGTTCTTTGCTGCTGTGCTTCTGTGGAATACACGGAAAAACAGGCTCATGGTGCCTTTATCTAAATACTTTCCAGTGGTCATGACAAATCTCATGTGGGTGTCCATAATATGAGCATAGCCCACTCAAACATGACACCCACTAGATTTCAGTGACAAAGGCTTGATTAATTAACAAAACACTTCCTGGTTTCACCAAATGGAAACTATACTTTCTGTTTATTTAGTTCAAAAGCAATTGACATGGAATATTTTTTGTGGATCCTATACACATTTACACATCATACATGTCAGGTACACCCCAAAATAAATATTTAAAATTTGCTACAACTAAATTAGCATATTAGTGTTAACTGACTATCCCAACATTTACATTCACAATATTTGTTCATAAATAAGTGGAAATTGCAATAAACTGTCAATTAAAAAGCTGGCAGTAAAGACAGAATGCAATATTGGACCTGGATTTTAACATCATATTCAGTGCAGTTATTGTCTCATTGGGCTAACATTCAACAAAGGATTCATTTGGGTAAAGTGATGAGCAAGATGTACTACTGTCTGACACATTCTGAGTTTACATACTATCATTGGAGTGACTCACTGATGCTCACTGAAAGCTCAAAGACTTCAGACCTTGTAGACACCAAAGAAGTTGGCGTAATGTTCATGAGTAAGATAATGGGGCTGTGATACATTCACATAAACTCTGTCGTATTTCTGCAGCTTCAGGGCAGAGCCCAGGTAACTGTCGGTGGTCCAGGAGTGCTGCAGCTCCCTGGAGCAGAAGCCCGCCCTGTGGGCCTCCATCAGGTTCACAGGTTGCATGTGTCCCACTCTCCTCACAAACACGGAGTGAGTGAACGAGGATGGGGAGCAGCTCTTAAGGATCAGCTCCACTCGTGAGTAAATGTGGTAGAGTCCACTCTCGTTGACCTGCAGACCGCCATCCTCAAAGCGATACGTCACTCCTCCGGACACGAAGGACCGACTCGTCCTCAACTCCCATCGCAGAGTCTGAGACTGGCCTTTCACTTTGTCAATCCGCCCTGGAAGAGGAGACATAATGTCACTTCATGTACATATTAAAAACAATCCAAGTTTAGCTTCACTATGAATAAAAATGTTACCTATGACATGTGCTGCAGATCTGCTGTCTTCTTCTCTGCTGTTGTCTCCATGCACCTCAGGTTCACTGAAACCTGAAACGACCCTCAGATTAGATTCTCATCATCTCTAGTTTGGAGACGCTTCCACCTTGTGCAGGATTGTTAATGTGTGCTTGTGTTGATTGTTTACACTCACCAATTTGCTTCTGTGGTGAACTTAACTCTGTTTCAGGATTATCCTTCAGTGAAATGAAAGAAACAGAGAAGTTTATTCAATACCACATCATACAAACGCTTTTCTTTTTCTTTCTGCCTCAGCGCCTTCATCTGAAAGTTCTCTCACAGAGTGACTGAGAGAGGATTTCCTGTCTCACTGGTCCACAGTGACCACAGATGGAACGATTAAGTCTTTGGTTTGCATTTTTAAATGTCAGAGTGGGGCTGGGGTGTTTTCGACTCTTCAGACTGTGCCCAAGTCAAATGTGAATTAATTATTAAACTTTGCAACTCTGAAGTAACTTTCCAGCAGGTTTTCCATGCTCCCACCTTCCACTTATCACCCCCCACTCTATGCAATAGGTGAGAGAAGTCACACCTTTTAATTTTGTACAACTCTATCCCATTAAAATTGCACAAGCAATATCACACACAAAGGAACACCATTAACATTTATATTATTTGTCACTGACCGGTCAACTGTTTAAAACTTTGCAAATTGGAACCACCTCAATACTTGTACACCACTAGCTACTTCATTAAAAACTCACAGAATTTCAAACTAGTCCCTCCATTCTGTCTTTTTTTCAATATTATTTTCCATATCCATCCCAGCCTGTGGTTCCTTACCTGTCTCATCTGTTTCAGTTCGGTCTGCATCTTGTAGATCTGGTAGGCTTCAAACCCCAGGGCAGCAAACACCAGCAGAAACAGCATCAGCACAATCATGGCCAGGCTGGGGCTGATCCCCATGCAGCCCCGGCTCTTCTCACGGCCCCTCACCCTCTGCTGGGCAGGTGGAAACGGCCAGCAGGGTACCAGAGCCGGAGGCTGGTCAGAGCTCTGACCGCTTCCACCTCCATTCACAAGGAACACCTGTGGGAATGGATAGTTCTGGTCAAGGCTCATGTTGCAGGTCCTATACCGAAAGTCAAACCGTCTGTGTGTATCGTCTCTGCATGAAGGAGGTATGTACTTGTGTCACTCTGAGCACCTCTGTCTTAAAAGGCCAAGCTTCAGCTGTCAAGACATTCACCACCCACAGCACCTCCCCCACACACACACACACACAGACAGTAGTGCACACACAAGACAAGTGCACATCACTTTTCATACTTCTCCTTCTTTGCTGGATGCTTTTTATGCAGAATTACTTTATTTTATTAGGCTTTATCTCACAGTTTGGGAGCTTTATGTGCTTACTGTTGCATTCAGGTTTTAGTACTTTCTTTCTTTCTTGTAAAGTCACTTTGGATAAAAACATCTTCCAAATAAACACATGTAAATGTACTTATTCAGAAAGGCCTATGTATGACTGCTGACACTAATATGTGGCACTAATTACACAATACAATACACTTTTTTTGTGTGTGTGTGTGCTTTTTATACTTTGCTTTTAACTTTGTAGCATTTGAATTGAAAAGTGCATTAGAAATAAAATGTATTATTATTATTATTATTAACTTTGTCTTTGACTGTGCAGTGCATACAGACAACTGTGGGCAAAGGCTGTGGGGGAAGGAAGCTACAGGTTTGGTGCGGCTCCCCATTGACTAACCACCAGCTTAACAGAAAAAAAAAAAAAAACCTGTCCAGAAGTTCCACGAAAAGAGACATTCAGCAGCCACAGACACACTCATCACAGCATGTCATGGGTCCTTTTACATGTCATGGGTCTTGTGAATCAGGTGACATACATTTCAACACTTCTAGGAATTTTTTTGTGAGCTCTGCGCTGGTTTTTCAGAAAGTTCTCCTTTAAATGTACTGAATCTTTCTCCACTAAATTAAAAAAAATGCATTATGATTAATATGAATTTTCCCTTCAGATCAGTATTTGTGAGGCACGGTATGTTGGTAAACAGTGATACAGCAGTTTCAGAAGCACACAGCATAGTCTTGGTGGGAAGATACTGCTGCCACATGAAAAGGGCTCACGTCTCTGCACTGCCTTCCGTGCTGGCTGCTGATGAAAAGCTGGTAGCGATACTCTACGCAACTGCAAATTAACCCCAACCAATACCTCAGAAAAGTGCTTACAGGAAAGATGAACACAAACACCCCACTCAGTCTGGAGCTATACCACTGTGGTCTTTGTGACACTTCTAGGTTTGTCTCCTTGGATATAGAGCAGTTACGTAGCTTTGTCCTTGTGGTTGCCGCAGTTTCCATAAGACATTGCTTTTCATCATTTGCTTAATCAAAAAAAAAAAAAAGCTGTTTCCAGCAATTAGATAGCTCTAGTGGTGATTCATACTAAAGTTTGTAGTGGTTTTGATGCAAACTCCTCTGACCCCCCAGATAAGATACAAGAAACAACCAGCCTTGCAATTGAGCAGTGCACACTTACAGACTGAAACAAACACTTTGACGTCTATTATTGTCATTGGTGTTCAGGCCAGTTGTGCACGTGGTGGTAAAAATCATATTGATAAATATGGAAGCTCTGTCCATGGCTGCAAAAGCTTTGTTTCGTTTCTCTGGTCCCTGCAGAAAAAGGGAAACCCACCTTTTCAACGTGTGTATAGCGCTAACTAAAGGTGACTACGTCAGGCTTTACCATAAAGGGCACAGAGGACCTGCTTTCTAGAAGCTGATGCGTCCGTTTCCCAGAAGTGTCATGCTGAAAGTGGTCGTCGCAGCAGCAGCAGCAGAGGCAGCAGCAGTGGCAGCAGTAGCAGCACACAGTAGGTTAGGTGGGAGGGTGGGGTTTGGGGTCTAACCAGGCCGCGCTCAGAGCTGCTGCTCCACTTCATGTAACCGAAGAGACTAAAATGAATCACTGAATCAGCATGTATCTCAATCAATTACTGGGTTTCTCACAGTCACCAGCCGTTCTGCAGCATCACGGAGCCAGCTGTGGTCACAGTGACTGATTACACAAGTCGGTTAATGCCTTAAAACGACCGTGAAATTGCACAACAGAGCTTTTTATCAGGTCTTGAAAGTGGAGCTTTAATAGGAAACTGAAATTCATGAATTCATTTCATGTTTTCTCATAGTGTGACTGTCATACTCATGTATGGAGTACATTAAAATATTACCAGGGACTCACACAATCAAATCTTAAATACTTCAGTAAAAAAAGAATGGTTTAAGCCAAAAATTGATATTACTATTTGGCCCATGAGAACCACTATCAAATAGGAACCGCTGAATGAACACAGGACATGAAAGGTTTCAGTCAGTGTATTTTAAAAATGTAGAAAATTGAGCGCTATTATATTTTATGATCTAAAAATATCATGAGTGACCGTCCTCAGAGTCCTCAGAGGAAGAGTAACAGTCGAGTCCCAGGACATGAGCAGTCTTCTCCTCTGTTGTGCTGCTGTTCAGTGATGTCTCAGGTTTCCTCTCTGCTGTTTCAGTCTCTAACTTGCACACGTGGACGTCACCTTTCTGCTCGGTAACCAAACCCATTCCGGTCCCATCATCCTCCTCTGTCCCTCTGCTCCCTATTTGTCCTGATGCAGAATTCCTGAGGTTTGGCAGGCCAGAATGCAGCACCCTGGCAAGACTTTGTGTTTGAGAAGACACAAGCTGAGGTGTCCGTCCTCTGAACGCAGCAGCAGCCACTGCTAGTTGTGTTGGGTCAAAGGAGAGGGGCTGGTCCTGGTCCCCACAGACCACTGCTGAGGTTTCTGACAGTGGATTGGTGCCGGAGCAGCTGGGGGCCGAGGTTCTGTCACATCCAGTCCAACCGCTTGTCAAATCACTGTCGGCTCCGCTGCGCTGACTGCTGTCCTCCTGTGACCAAGGCTTTTTAACTGTAAACCAGAGTGAGGACACAGAGAGATGAAAGGTCAGAGGACTGTCAGTTGTTGGTGTCTTAAGGGACAACCCACTCAAAATTAAACATTTAAACTCAGATTAGACAAGCAGAGTGTCTGGTTCCCCTTGTGGGCCCACCCACTAACAGGTACCATGACAGTGTTGTTTACACCTGTCAGTGTTCACAACGTTCGGCCTGATTAGTGTATACTGTATAACTGCATAAGCTTTGCTAATTTAAAAAACAAGTTAAGACTCTTACATACATGAATGGATCTTGCTGTGTTCCCCTGAAATGAGGTAAGCTTGTTGCTTATTCTAGAAAAAAAAGACTTTTACATTATTATCAGATAATAATTTAAGTAAACCTGCCTAACACAGCACATTTCACATACATAAACTCAATGTGCTGCATATTAAGTACAACATCTGTTCTTCCTGTGACACTGTGCCATTTGTTCATCTGATCCTGTCACCGTTTACATGCCCATACTCACTGATGCCATGTCATCGTATTGGAATAGACATTTTTGTTGACACTCAGTGACTCACTTGGAGTTGAACTTTTACTTCCTAAACCAGAAGAGAAAGTGGGCCTGAAACTCCCAGGCTGTAAACTGGCTCCCCTCCGGCCCAGACTTCACATGATGTGAACAGTTGGAGTGCTACATCACATCCTTTCTCAAGGTGAAAGAATGAATGCACTGACCGTTGCTGGGACAGTCTGGGGCCTCTGCTCTCCTCTTGCAGTACGCCCGGGGAGTCCACGGCTTGTGTTTACAGGAGGGGTCAAGCACTCGCAGCTTGCCAATGAAACTTTTGTATTCCTTTTCCAAAGCCTCAATCTGCAGCTGGAACTCTGCTATCTTCCTCTCTGGGTAATGAGACAGCTGGGACTGCTGAGAGAAGCAGGCATAACAAGACAATTCAGTTATTAAAGCCGGGGTAGGCAGGATTTGTTTTAAAAATTAAATATTAACTTTTTAATCAAACTGTGTTTTCCCATTCAGCAAATCCATTTTGGTCTGGGGGTTCCTGATTGGTTGAGGGGCTGGCTCTGAAAAGTTGGTTCTCAAGGGAACCAAGAAAAAGTTGGTTCTCAAGGGAACCAAGAAAAAGTTGGTTCTTCCCTGTGAACCATGACATCATCAGTGGGCGTGTCGTATTCCAGGCTGTGATTGTGAAGATGAGCAGGAACGAGGAGAAGGCAGCGACTGACAACCTGGAGAAAAATAATTTGTCGTGGTCTGTGTTGAGGAAACTAAATGTTTGAATTTCAAGAAAAGCTAGAAAGCAGAACAAGAAAGAACAAGTTGTATGAATTTCCCTTCCCTTAATAAAGTAAAGTAATTCTTATCTTTGAACTCTGGGAAGAGATGGACCAGGCTGGGTTCACTCCAACACCAGACCAAATAATTAAAGTCCCACTCCCGCGACCCTTTTCGGCCATTTTAAAACCAGCTCATTAGCCATGCACATTAGCAATGTACCTCTGGGGGGTGGGCGGAGACTGCGCTGCTCTGCACACGCCCAGCCACCTCCTCGCACCCCACCCCCCGCTTGCTGACAGCTGGACATTGTACAATTACAGATTCAGCGCGTTTAACGTAAAACTCCACACTGGGATTCGATCCCAGACTGGTGCATAGTCCTTGCTCACAGTGCAAGCTGCTCTACCAGGTGAGCTATACCTATTATACCTTGACAGCTACACCGAGCTGTGAAGGCTTTCACCTCTGAGCCAGATGCAGAGCGGGGCGGGAGCTTGTAGCACTAGTGCCCTCCCCTGGAGCTGTGACACCCTCAACTCCAGTCTTCCTGAAACTGCCAGTTTGAGTCTGCCATTGGTTCACAGCAGTTTGAAGGCAGAAAAACTCTGAAATGCAATTTTGCACTTCCTTCTCTGCTGATAAGTGCTCTAACACAAGAAAAATGCCACAGGAACATGTGAAAAGCTCAAAAAACACGATTTTCACGGGAGTGGGTCTTTAAAGGTGTTCAGAAATGGCCGTTTGTCCTGTTTGTTGCGCCTCCTTCTACCAGTTTCCACGAGTTGCCGCACGAATTTACCCGAGTAAGGAAAACGAATTTGATTGGTCGTTATCGAGCGGGCGGGATATTCAATGTTTGGGGTGAGACCGAGCTCGGTATGTGTGTGTGTGTGTGTGTGTGTGTGTGTGTGTGTCTCAGATGTTTGATTGATGGATGTGCCTGATGAATCGTGAGCAACGTGACGCATAATTCATGGGCCTGTACAGCTTTAATAAACTTAAAAAACAGAGGAAGGATTACTGAGTCAGCAAAAAAGCAGGAATTTTGAGTAATGCAGATTAAGGTCCTCCCACTTTGGTTCCACACTTAAAGGGATATTTCAACATTTTGGAAAATTCGCCTATTGCCATAATCCCCATAGTTTTAGGAGTAGTTTCATAGGTATTCATCGGTAGGTGCCCCGTCGATCTAAAAACAGCTTGCACCGACAATTAAAGGTAATGAACCTACTCCTAAAACTATAGGGATTATGGCAATAGGAAAATTTGCCAAAATATTTTAAAATGATGTGAATGCAGGCATGGAACCACAGTCTGCACCAGAAGAACTGTGTTTGTCTGAAAGCACCATCAGTAAAGCAATAGTTACTTTTCCTGGTGATCAGTTACTTTTACAATGTAGTAATTCAGTTAATAACTCAGTTACTTATTGGGGAAAGTAACTACCAACTATAACTAGTACTTTACCACTGAGTATGACTTACTTACTTGAAGATAATACTCTATTTCACTCTTGATGCTAGGGATCCACTTCCTGACGGAGGGGGCTGAGTTCAGAGTTGACTGTGGGAGAGAAGCATAGAGCAGTTTATGGGTGAGAGCAGCCGACCCAGGTCAACGTGTCCTGAGATTCAATGTAAACTAGTTGGTAACTGAGAATGACTTTACCAGCTTGGGTCTCCGCTCGTGCACATCTCTGAGGCGTCCCTCTGCACACAAAGTATTCAAGTCAGACCCGTGATGCAGCTGTAACGTTAGCTTAGCGCTGCAGCACTGTAGCGCTTCGTGGTTGAGTCGCTATTTGCTTCTGTTGCTGTTACAGTTGTTATGGCGGCCACTTACCCTCTCTCTCCCTCTGCAACCACAGTCTGTTCAGTCTGCCTTGTTGCTTCTCCTCATTTCTCGCCATTTCAACTTGAGCCGTGCCGCGTGCCTCCGCCGCGAACAAAACAATGTCACGTGAGGTAGCAACCCTCACGTGCGTGACGCTTACATCCCGCGATAACTCCCTCTGACGTCACTGAAAGGGAACCGACGTCCCAGTTGAATCAGAGCAGATCAGAGCCGGACACCTGTCCTCTGGCTGAATCAAAACTAATGAAGATCTACAGGCTGTGCCACAAGTTGTATGTGCAGGCAGATAGCGTGTATTGTTACTCGCAGTTTTTTTTTTATTGTTTTATTTTTTATGTTTCATATTCAGATGTTGTAAAGGTGTCTCTGTGTAAGGCGAAATGAGAATATGCAAGTAAAATGCATATTCTCTATTTAGGACTTATATTAACAAAAACATTCCACTGATATCTGCTTTAATGTGCAATGTGTTGCCTTTCTCTGTGTTGTGTGTCCTGCCTATATGGACCTGAGTCTAATAAAAACACAACACAATGTAACGTAACATAAAGCAGCAGATAAATACAATTACATTAAACAATAAAGCAATTGAATCCCCCAAGAACTCTCAGATAAAAACAATACAAATGTGAAAAAAGTACAGTATTGGTAAAAGTGAGAATCAATCAATCAATCTTTATTTATAGAGCACGTTGGCAGCCCAGAGTGCTTTACATAAAACTGTAGATACAAAAAAATGTCCCCCCTTCTCCCACACACACACACACACACACACACACACACACACACACACACACACACACACACTAAAGAGGCTAAAACGATAGGTCTTAAAAACGTCCAGGTTCTCTGCTGTCCTCAGGTCCTCAGGCCGGATGTTCCACAGACATGGGCCGTGAGAAAAGGAAGCAGAAATGTTCAAGTACTGTTGCCCAACAAGAGTTTGCACTGCGAAGCAAGTCGCTATAGTGTGGCAGCATTTTACCTGTGATACAGTATGATAGATGATCCATAATGCACACTCATGGTAGGGCGTTGTTGCATTTTTGAAAATATTCAGAATATTTTGCTTATATATGATCAGAAGAAACCATTTTTATGTTAATTTAATCATGACTTTAATCATTTTCAGCAGGCCTAATGGGAGGAGGGAGGGTTGAATCATGTCAGCCTATTTATCACTTTGCAACTTTTTTGACACACAGCTGTGAGCTGTCGTGTAAAAACACCTAAAACATATTCACCTAAAGGCTAGATAAATAACAATGTGGTTTTAAAGACAAAATTATAGCTGCTGCGCAGCGATGGGTCGGGTCCGGGCAACTTTTGGGCAAATTTAGGCAATTCTGAGCAACAAACAGGAGAATAGGAAGACAAGACAGTTGTCCTTATAATTTCCAATTTGCATCAGTTGAGGATTGAACCTACAACCTCGGGAACCAAAGACCAGTGTCTATCGCACTAATCGCAGCTAATTGACAAGTGGCAGTTCAACAGTGGCTTCACAAATTGAGTAAGCCATTCAGTGTCATGTAGGCAGAAAAAGAAAAATCAGTTTTTGAGGTAAAATAATGATATGTATTTGTCAAACATCTACTATGAGTCTAAGATGTTAGGAGCCTTCGCACATGGTCCAGTCCAAGCTATTTGGATTTTTAAATTTAGAGGCTTGCTGTGATGCCACCATTAGGACAATTGTCTTGTGTTTTGGACATTTGACATTTTGATCTGTCATCATTATCACCCTGGCTGGGTCTTGAACTCACAACCTCTGACACCAAGAACCAGCGCTTAACTCAGTGAGCTAATTATCTGGAAATGAAACATGGTGTGTGTCTTCTCAAATAGACTCAGGGAGTCAGTGTCCGGGCAGCAGTTGTGAACGCAGATTTCTGTTATCTAAACAAAAATCTGTTAATACATAAATTGCATTTAGACAGCAAAATAGCTTGAGGACATTTGACATTTTGATCATCATCACCCGCGCTGGGTCTCAAACTCACAATCTCTGACACCAAGAACCAGCTCCTAACTCGCTGAGCTAATTGGCTGGTAGTGAGACCTGCTGTGTAGCTTCATTTATCCACTCAGGTGAGCCAGTGCCCGGGCAGCTGTTGTGATGAAATGGTCAAAATGTCAATAATTCAGTCATCTAAACAAAAATCTGATAATACATAAATTGCATCTTGACAGCATGGAAATGTTGGTGATTTGTTTTTAATGATAAGTGTTTTGCTTCATAAGAGAAAATATGATGTTTAAAAATTCCACACTCACATTGACTGCAGTTGTTCCCATGAGAGCAGAATTCAAAATGTTCTAGAAAATTCAGTTTTTGAATTAAAATTCAGATATTTGCTAAACTTCATCAACCATGACTCCAGAATATTGTCATTTTTTTTCAGGAAGTTTGAAAATGTATTTAGCAAGAATTTGATGGTATATGTTTACAGTACTGTTTACAGTCAAACGTTTTCATGCACTGTAGGCTCAATTTTTGCTTAATCAAAAATCCGAGAAACAAGTTTTGTGGAGGACGGTCTGGAGATGCTCTGTAGCAAGTTTGGTGTCAATTGAGCAAAAATTGTGGGAGGAGATAGCCTACATTTTAAAAGTTTTACAGTTATTGAAAAAAACAGAGTGATGGACTTCATAATTTGTAATAAGTTTAAGTGGACAAAAGTTTCAGCAGTATTGAGGCTACATTGTGGTGAAGTTTCAACACTGTAGCATCTACCGTTGGTTTGGTAGGAATTTTTAAAGTTTTTAAATTTAAACGCTTATTGTGCCCCCCCTAGGAGGGGGGGGCACATGTCCTTGGAGTTGAGTGAATCTGGCATGGGACTGAACCTTTGTGCAAAGTTTGGTGAGTTTTCGCCCATGGGAAGTATGACTTCCTTGGAAGAAGAAAAAAAGAAGAAGAAGAAGAATTCCTAGGAATACAATAGTGTCCCGGCAGCTGCGCTGCCCAGACCCTAATAACTTACTTCTCATGTAAAATGGTCAGAGAAGTGCTAATGACTCGTGTGGTTTAAAAAAAAAAGTACGACTCTCTGCTGCACCAGTGAACTTCATGAGAACACTGTGGCTTTCACCATGGTGAGACCCTGTCTTTGTTTCTAGGTCATGGGAAGTGAGGCATTTTTAATGTCAGCATGCCGCACGTGAGGAGTTAACTTTTTGGATGAACTTATTTTCGTACCGTACACTATGTAAAACTGAACAGATATAAAGTAACAGCACAACTAGGTTACATCGATAATATTTTACAGTAATGCATTTTGATTTTGCACCTCTACCTGGAGACCAGTGAAACACCACTCTAATGTAAATGAATATAATATATAATATATAATATGTAGTGTTAGTGAGTGCAGACCATAACCTGACACCTCCATAACTCTCTAATCAGGGCAGTATGATACAGTATCATAATGCCCTGCAGGCCCATGGCCTTGTGCAACTAGATTGATTCATAGAAGAATGGAAAAGTGATGTGCTTGTGGTGGTGTGGGGGGCTCTTGCGTAGTCTTGGTGTCAGTATTTTAGTAATTTTTTTTAACAATCATATCAGAAGAAAGATTTCATTGGAAAGGCGGCTGTGCATCACAAGCCGTTGCCACACCAGAAAATAATCATCTTGCTGCACCTTTACACACATTTCTATAGAATATGTGCGTAATGTATGATGCATCTTTAACCACATTTTCCCACTTAAAAGGATACTGGGGGCACTGCAAATAAAGCAAAACCCATCTGCAACATTAGCAGTGCAATACGTTGAATTTGAAATGACAGTTTTTTCTTCTAGGGGCTAATTTGCAGTAAGACAACATATTTCTGACTTCAAATATTTGAATATAACACTGACCCAAGAGAAATACTTATTACCACGTTAGTTAGGCATTAATGAACACTTCAGCAGGACAATTTCAGACAAAGGGAATTATGTGTTTTTGCTACATGCTTGGTTTATCATGCCAGGCTTTGAAGTCTGTTTTTAATTAATTACTGTAATGTAAAGTCTTTGCAGGTTTTGAAGCAAGTTTTTAGATGTGATTTCATCAGTGATCTCAATACCTGTACACATGGACTTACAACTATTATACTGACTTTTCAACTCCTGTCCTTCCCTCTTAAAGGAGAATTCCGGTCATGTTTGACCCCTAAACCGTTGTCCTGATGGTCACCCAGTGTTGGGGGGAGCAAAAAACGCGACTAAAATTGATGCAGGCAAATCGGAGTTACACCATGGCTAACCAGCACTAGCGATAGCGCTAACTTATGGGGGCAATTCTTTCAACCACAACAAACACTCAAAAAACAATCAAATATCTATGGTACATGACTGGAATCCTTATGACACACCACTGAACTCATATAGTGCACAGTATAAACAGTATAAACGTTGTGTTTTTGCATGTAGTAACTCACCTCATATAGCCTAACTCTGAAACATCCTGAAACGTAGAAGTAGTTACGAATTAGAATGATTAAAATAATTTAAATAATGAATTGAAAGCTGCGGCAAATAATGTTTTCAACCATGATTTAATGGTCTCATTTATAAATTCATAATCATCCTTTAGGACTCAGCCTCAGGCATCAACAGCTCCCTCTAGTCATTTTATTTATAAAGCAACAAAGTAATCTCAAAGCACTTTACAGATAATGCAGTGTAGACCTTCTCTTTACAGAGACCCAACATATCCCACCAAGAGCAGCTCACATAGCAACAGTGGTGAGGAAAAACTTCATTTCAAGAGGCAGAAGCCTCAAACAGAACCAGACTCAGGGTGGGTGGTCATCTGCCATGACTGCCTCACTCATGCAGCAGTGGTTCAGCAACCTTCAGTTCTTCAGATCTTCTGTGGCTGCCATGTGGAAAAAACATTTCACATGTGTGTCTCTCAGTCTGCTTGGTCTCCTCCTTTACCAGCACTTCCACAGAATCCAGGTGCTCATTTTCTGCGGCCAGGTGAATGGGAGTTTTATAAGGGAGATCTAAAGTGTAGATAGAGATCCCAGCCTTTATGAGGGTCCTGACTGTGTCCATGAGACCCCTGCTGGCTGCAGCGGGAGGCTGTGTGACCACTGTTATCCTGCAGGTGCAGGTCAGCTCCCTCATGTATCATGAGCTCAGTGATGGATGGATACCTGTGTTTTGCAGCTATGTAGTAGAGTCTCACGGGAGAAAGTGTCAGAAATTAGTGTTATCTAAAGTTCAACCTTTATCTGTAGTAAGTGGAACAGTGCAGCTGTCTTTGATCTCAAGGTTATATGATTTTTGCAAGTCCTGATGGTCAAAACCATGAATGTCTGAGCTGCTGTCATGACCCTTTCTGAGACCAGTATCCAGTGGATCTTTAGTGCGATCCCACAAACCAGACCCCTTCTTTTTGCCCAGATCACATCGGCAGTATATGATTAGATATTAACCACTAAATACATTGAATATCATGAATAGCCTACACAAATATAAAGAACAAACGTAAGATGCTCTCAAGCCATTATGAGACACTGTCAGAACTGACTGGCTGTGTGTGTGTGTGTGTGTGTGTGTGTGTGTGTGTGTGTGTGTGTGTGTGTGTGTGTTTTATACCTTATTGCTAAGTCTTATAGGAAGATGCTTTCCCTTTCAATCTATTATCCAAATCTACAGAGTAACTAATTAGGCTACTGTAACTGTCAAATAGAAGTGGAGAACGGTAAAGTGTAATATTTCCCTTTTTAATGAGGTGGAGTACTTATAGGCTTCAATTATTTCGCATATGGGACGATCATGCTGGACGTTAACTCCCTTTTGTTTACAGCCTGTGTGCGTGTAGCTACATAAACGCAAAGCTCTATTCCTTTTTCTTCTGAGGGGTGCGGTGTAGGACTTTATTTCCCAGCGGAGTAATCCTCTCAGTTATTTACCCTTGGGAAGTCGAGATCCAGGTTGAACTTCTCGGGACTCACTTTATTATGCCGAGATTATAGTCGATTCACTTCCCGTAATACACCGCCTCCTCCGTCGTGACGTAGATCTTACGAGTGTTCCCTCTCCATATATGGCAGGGAAGCGCACCGTTTTCCGGGATGATGTCATGTTGTCCCAAGTTTGAGAAATCAGAGCAGGGCAGAAGCAAGTGTTTGATGGAGGTAGAGTTGACCGTTAGAATTGAGCAGGTTGAATTATATTAAATGATTTTGACCAAATCCCAGATCGCCAGCTCAATAAGTGGTTTATCATACTATTTTATTGGTTACTGAATTAGTCTAATTCAAAGGATTTTTTTTTTTAGAAAACATGGCAAAACGTTGAGGTGCATATGCGTTACAGTTATATTATGACCAGCTTCTGCACGGATTTAGGCATACAAGAAAAAAAAAAAAATATATATATATATATCTTAAATAGCTGATGTTTCTTTACCTCTATCTAACACACGAACAAAACAGGTTTTATTCAGTTATTCTATTTATTTCTTAATTATATGTGTTTCTTAATTGTTTTGTTGTTTTGTTCTTCAACAAAATAACAAAACAAAACAAAAAAAATCAGAAATAAATAGATGAAATAAGAGCCCATAGCATAAAAAGCACAATAGACTTTGCTTTAAATTATTTATGATAAGTAACTCTATGGTATGTTAAGCAAAGCAACACTAGATGGCCTAATAGGCTATAAGGTGTAATATTGAGTTTGAAAAACCATGATTAGCTTTCAGAAAACTAGGTCTATGTCTCCCTCTAGTGATAAATTGTAATCAGTGCATACTAGTGGCTGGGAGGTGCACGGTCTGTCTCAGTGGCTCTTCAACTTTTTCACATTAAGCGTCCCTAAATTGACACAAATTGAACTTCTGGCTTCTTTTTTATAAGATTTAGTCCCACGAGTCCCCCCGTTTGAGAGGAATTATACTATAAGATGTTTTTACTACACAATATGTGTGACACACACCACAGGCCTACATTCTAGATAAAATGAGTCCCCTTTTTGCTGTGGACTCTTTGGATCCCTCTGAAAGATCATCAGTCTATCTGACCCGCTGTGGCACAGTCACCTGCTGTGATACACAGGATTTGAACTGGGCTGATGATATTTGCTGCAGGATTCACAGCAAGTGATAAATCAGTTTCCCTACTTTCAGTTGTATCAACCCAAGCTGTTTTTCCTACATAATATTTGATCAAGTGTGCTTGTAACTGAAACTGTATCTGAATACCTGACATTAATGTTGACAAAGATAATGGATTATCTTCTTTTGAACTTCTTGTGTTTACACCTGGATTATTGTTTCTTTATTTCGGGCACATTTGTTTTCTGAAGAATTTACATCACACTCAGTGAAAGGTCCTCTGATCATAATAACTATAGAGTGTGTTCAGAATATAGTCTCCCATTGTGGCAGTTTTGCCTTTTGTTGAGTTATTACCTGGTAATGTCTTATTGATGAAGTAGTCTACATCTGCTCACTTAATAATATTAGCCTACGTCAGATTGAGTTTGTTAACAGAGGTGTTCCCATGCTGACTGTCTTTATTTACAATGGGACATGAAGTACTGATGAAATAACACAGAGGAACGACCTCTGATTTCCCCTTTTTGTACAAATCAGTGACACTTTACTTGTCTTCCTGTCATTACATTTACAAATGGTATTGTTACAGTGTTTATACTGTCATACCTACCAGTGTGCTGTGGTAGGCTACAAAGTGGTAAAATTAGGCTCTAAATCCTAATTTGCAGAATTACCTTCAATCAGTAAGAGAGCCTGGTTTGTCAGTTGCACCACAATCACTTAGCCTGGATCAATACCAGCACTAATGGAATTTATCTTGGGCTACAGGGAACTCACAGCTCTTGCAACATGTTGCAACATGTTTTATTGTTTGAGCTCCTGACATGGCACACCCATTTAAAAAAAACCTGTCACACACTTACAAGAACACAGAGGCAATGTTGCTTCATTTTATCTGGTTTATTTTCTTAAATATTGATTAGTTTCTGAAGTGCTCAGAAAACAGAACATAAAAAGTTATACAGTATTTTTATTACAAATGGTAAACATAAGTACTCCAAGTTGATCTTATATACATATAACAATGAGTGAAACCCCATTAAACAACTTTAGAAAAAAACAAGTAAATCTTGAAGCTTTTCTAACATAATTTCTTACAATTAAGAAAAAAGTACATTGTACTGTAACTCAGAAGTCAGGCAGCTTTAGTTACAACTTTTCAGCCGTTTAGAGTTGGCCAACACGCCCATGTTTGAGGCCATTATGGCTACAGCAAGAAAAGTCTCTATTGCAGATTCTTAAATCCTCTAATACTGAATTTCTTCTTGGATGGTCATGAGAAGACCCATGCAGAGCTGGGTGTAAATCAAGAAAACTTCTGTCCAGTCCAGTTCTGTAAAAAATCAGCACGAAACAGAAACAGAAAGGTATCCTGCTTGTTGCCATGCCCCCCCTCTAGTTCATGGCTACTGTTCCTGTCCCGAGCTCCCTCTCTGGGACGCGCCACCGGGGAGCGCGTGGCACTCAGGAACTTTAGTGCGGCTCCCGGTCCTGCCAGTGTCGCGCCACATCATCCCTAAAATGCCGTCACCATTTCGGGAGACACAACCACTCACTATCACAGGAAGCGTCCGTTTTCGATCAACTAACAACAGTCTGTCTTCTCTTGGCCGCTTCAGAAGGTCTGGAGCTGCTGCGTCAACATGAGCTGGCAGCCGCTGTTGACGTGGTTCATCACCTTCTGCTTCAGCTGGGCCACCTGCTCGCGCAGCATGTTGGCGGTGGACGCGAGCTCCGAGTTCTGGGACTTGAGGGTCTTCACTTTGTCCTCCAGCCTCGAGATCCGCTCCAGCTTCCTCTTCCGGCACTTGGAGGCAGCGATGCGGTTCCTCATCCTCTTCCTCTCGGCCTTGATGCGCTCCTGACTCTCCATGTCGATTGGAGAGAGGGGAGGGGTCTCTCCCGGCATCTCGGGCACGGTCTGGGGCTCCTCTTTGAGCGCCGTGAGCCGCGGCAGCTGCGCGGAGGAAGCCTGGCCGTAGACTGGAAGCTGAGGCGCGGTGGCGGAGAAGGACATGGTCGGGGCTGAGGTGGTGTAGCTCGGAGCCGACACCGTGCTTATGGCCGGGTTGAACGTGTTCAAGTCCTCATACACCGGCGAGTCGGAGCGTATGGCGGAGTTGGCGTTGTAAACAGTGGCACCGGCGACAGACGACACGGGAGGCAGCGCGGTGTTGACACTGGTCTGAGGGGCCGAGGTGACACTCACGTTGGCCGGAGCGGGCATGTGTTGGTGGTGCAGCTCGGCCAGCGCTCGGACGAACCCCTCCGCGAAGCCCTCCTGCTCGTCGGTGACATTCTTGGGGCACAGGAACTGAGTCGGGGTCGGGGTGGTGGTGATGAGTCCGTTGCTGGACTGGATGATGAGCCGCTCCAGCTCCGGGGAAGCCAACTTAAGCAAGCCCACGTCGGGGGAGGTGAGGATGTCACCGGCTTTAGCCCGCAGGTGAGGTTTCAGGGTGCCCGTGGGGTCGGACAGGTTCAGTGTCATGTTGTGTTTCAGCGCTTTGGGGTTGTTGCTGTATCCGTAGCCGGCGTTATCGTGCTGGGAGAAAGCGTTGAGTGAGTCGTCATAGAAAGTAGTTTCCATCTTGGTATACATAGAAGAGAACCCAAGAACAAATGTAGCTCTAAAGTCTTCTACAAAACAACAGTTCGTCTCCCCTTCTCTTCTTCCTGGTTTATCAGGTGAGTTAAAAAAAAAGAAAGAAAGAAGGAAAAACACTGGTTTCCAAACGTCCTCTCTCTGCGTAAACTTCCAAACTGTCAGTGCGCACTGTTCTTGACACAGGAATCAGGACTTACTTCTTTCAGCCGGCGACGAGCGATAGTTCAGTGCTGAGTTGTAAAGAGTTTACAACGTTTTTGCCAAAGCACCCACACTTTAGTGAGTCCGTGAATGAAAAGTGCCGAGTGGCTCTAACTTCTCTCTCTCTGTGTCTGTGCTGCCTCCTCGGCCTGGATGTGTATACTCTGAGCGGTCCAGCGTGGAGGCAAACCTTATCTGCTGCCGCTGCCTCTCTAAAAATAGCCATGATGTCATGACGGGGCTCTCCCATTGGCCAGAGGGCGTGTCGCGGGGCGGGGCCCGCTCCTCAGATAAGGGCCCGGCCCCTTGCTTAGACGACCACCCAGAAGGTTCTTAATCTCGCGGTGGATTGTGGGATGAGGTAATGCTGTAAGGAGAGCGTAAACGCGGTGCATTGTGGGATGACGTATTGTTTTTGAATATCTGGTTACCCGCTTCACTGTTCGTGGCGGGACCGCTTGTTGTATGATGCTCTATTTGTTGGGAAACAAATGGAACCTTATGTTATTTCATTATTATGAATTACATTTTTTATATTTCTATAAACTTTTTGTGCACACTAAAAAATTTCGTTTTAACCCATAAAGTATTGTAGGAAGCAGGCTATTGCTGAGACATCTCTAAGAGCCCTGTCAATCTCATATCATGACCTATCCTATTCCAAATATTTACATTGGAGAAGTTTAGCACAAAGTGAAAATGAAAACATTTTCTATATTTTTCCACCTGCAGTGCACTTATGGTGTAAAGTCTTAATGTTTTCATTTACTTCTTGTTGTGGGATATTGTGGTGGACTCGGTTGGTGGTCTCACATGAATTGCCTATAGCCTACATAGCCTACACACTAAACTCTCCTCATATTTAGTTGTGAATACACTGTGTATGCTAAGAGAGTTAAATTTTGGCACCTGGGCAGGTTAATACAAACACAGACATATTTACTTGCAGACATGCAGGTCTGTTATTTACCTGAAGTGTGGTGCCAAGTCCATCTCATTGAGTCATGGTAAGATTTAAAACCACCTGAGCGTTAAGTCAGTCATTAGGAGACAGATTTTTATAGGGCCTCTGCTTTTACAGCTCTAAAGACCACACATCTGCAGAGCTACTTTTGAGACCTTTTTATTATTGCTGCAACTACAAATTGCTAAAGATGGATCTACACACTCACTGTTCGTCCTCATAAAGAGCAAGTACATTTCCTATTATCCATGTCAGGGTGTGTAATTAGTGTTGTGCAGTCCATTGTCCCCTGGCCCTTGGTCAGAAATCACTGCTGGTTTAATGGCAGGAGGTTAACGGGTGTGCCTCACACGTTCTCCACTCTTCCACACTCCCACTGTCTGGGTCATCTTCTGCCCTGCCGGCTTTACTGCCCACTATCTCCAGCACACCACATCTAAATATGTCCCCCCTGTGTGACAAGTAAATCAGTCCCTTGGCGCTGGCTGGCTCAGGAAGGCACCTAAGGAGGATGAACCAGATGATAAAAAACCACCACAGTCTGACTTTTTATGGCTTCTAATACTGTCTTTATGTACTGTTGTATAAGTCAGACGGTGGCAATCAATAAAGTTGGATATGACCTGATCTAATTGGTTGACTTAACTGATCTTGAGCAGTTTCTTTTTTTGATTTAAGTACTTGAGAGAATATTTTTGTGCTTTATGGTCTATGGAAATGTAAAGATGAATTTTATACAGAAAACTGATATACTTAGTTTTATAACAAATCACTCAGGGGATGAAATGAGAGGAAGCAGAATAAGGACAAATTGTTTGGTTACTCGGTGTTCCACTTGCACATTTTAAAATATTTATCCACTTTGCCTCATTCATCTATTTATGACTGCTTTTCTTCTGAATTAAAGTGCATGAAAGAATTATAAGTAGGTGGTCTAGTGCCCACCACCTGACAGCAGGGATCCGCATGTATGACTTCACCCATTGTCCCAAATAGACAAATAAAGTTAAGGCAAGACACATGATGTCATTTAAAGTTATTATCTCATTTAAATTAAAGCTATTTCAGAGTCAAATCCCATGGCAAAAGTCAGACCTTGGTAAATTCTGTTTCATATACTTTCAAATGGTGTTTCATACAGAACCCCCTAAATGTTTCAATATGGCTTGAGCGCTGCATGAGTTGGGTCTGCTTTTCTCCCCTTGCCATGTGTAAAGTTATAAAGCGGTAACCACAGCACTGTAGTTTGCCAAAGTCATTTTCTGTAGGAATGTATGGGGAAATTAGTCTGGAGGACTAACTGTGTAACTGACTATTCAAATTGAGGCTGGGATATCCTGCTGTGACCTTGATTCAGAACCTGGACATTTGGTCACATTAGCCCACTGTGGTCCCACGGTGGGCTACTTATTCAGTGTTGTCCTTGCATCATGCAGGACAGAGGCAGAGGCCTGAGTAGGGAGAAGGCTGCTCGTAACAGTGGAGAGATGTTGCCAATAGCAATTAAAATAATTTACTTATATTTACTTATATTTTGCCGTTTTTAATCTCATATACATGATTTACAGATAAGCCAGTAGAGCTGACGACGGCTCTGGAGAATCAACAACAAATGACACAAAGATACAAGCCATGCTGCTTTCACTTCTAATAATCAGGGGAATTTTGCAAATAGACAGCAAAGGTGAAACTTTGAATCCAGAGAAAATAATAACCTGTGTTAGTGTGGCTAACAAAATTACAGTCCTGACTTTTTAAGACATCTTTCTGTACAGGGTATTATGACTCAACTTTTAACATGTCTTTTTCACGGTTTTTGTGTTTTCTTTCCAGGATGATAAATTAACACAATCTTTCAAACAAATGTGTGTAAAGTGCTGTGGTCCTGCTCAGCTGCATCCTGACCCGAGGCAATACAAATGGACCTCACCAAATGGAAATAAAGGTGAATTGACCTCGATGTCTAGTCTTTAGCCTTTCCTCCCACCAGTCCCCACTTCTTGGTGAACTTTTCTTTTGGCATTCCCCTCTCTCCCCTGACTTTGACCTTCAGTCCCTCCATCCTGATGTTACCTCTCCAACATTTTCCCCTCTGGACAGGATCCCAGAAGTCCCCCCCACTTACACTTTTTTTTTTGCCTGTCTCTTATCTCTCTCCTCCTCCTCCTCCTCCTCTCTTCTCTCTCTCACTCGTCCCTCGCTGTCTTATCTTATTCCTATCAGTGGCCGTACAGGCAGCAGGATTTCCCCTGTGATGGAAACAGGCTGTGGCTCAACTGTATTGTTTTAGCAGTTCTTTTCAGTAAAATCTCAGAATGCTCTCTGCTTTTGTATGGGACTCGTTAAAAGTACACTGGCTAAAGCACTACAGTACAAAGGACAAGGAAAAGCGTAAAGCCATTGTAACATTAAAAAAAAAAACATTTGGTCTTTACGTCAAACTGAACATCCCTTGTGGTTTGCAGGATGAATGAGAGACAGGGGGACTAACTGCTGCAGCTTTTCAGACACTGCACTCTCACAATAGTCTTAGCTTGTGAGAACAATTGTTGTTTCAGCTGTTACACGAAGGAAAAAAGTGCCTGACTGTGTAGATTGTGTGTTGGACTGGCCTGTAAGCAAGCACAGGCAAGTTATTTCACTGTGTATGTGAGTACACGCTTGGGCCAGCCTTGACGATAAATGCATCAGTTTGTGAAAGTATGAGTCTGTATGTTAGGACACAAAGCAGGTGGCAGTCATGGGTTTGACCACACCCATATCTGAATTCAATTTCATTTTGATGTCAACTATACACCTATTAAGTTTCATGACAGTGCCCTTCACAGTTGTGGTGCTGTTGTGGTTAGAAAACGTTTTTACAGACAGACTGGCTGACTTTCAGACAGACATGTAGGCCTACTCAAAACCACCTATGTGGTAGTTCCCGCTCCGGGACCACATTTTGCCATGATGATACACACACACACACACACACACACCAAAGTGAAACCAATATGTGCCCCACTGTTGCACCTCATAACTAGCTAACCTGCAAGCAAAGAGGAGGAAACAGTTAGCTAAAAGAACGAAATAAATTGTTAGAATAGATCGCTTCAAATATAATAATGGCTAAAAGTGATGAATGAATAGCTAAACAGCGAGACGTATAAACTATTGATAGTTATCAGCTATGTTTTGTACAAAGCATTCACAGTTTGCTATAAGTTATTTGAATGATTTGCTAAGAGTATTGTGTAAGATGTTGATACAACGACATAAAGAAGGAACATATTTCATGAATATAAATAAATATGAAATATGAATATAAAATATAAAGCAAAAAAAAGAATAAACAGTTGATAATAATCTAAACTCCATAAAAGATAAATAGTTTTGTATGGCTGAAAAGGTCCTAAACCTCCAACAAGGGCCACTAAAAGTCACCAGTCCACCTAGTATGGATGTCTTTGGACAATGGGGGGAAGCTGGAGAACCTGGAGAGAACCCACACAGGCACAGGGAGAACATGTAAAGGCTTCAGGCCCTGGAACCACACATACAATCTTCTTGCTCAGATCATTATCAATTTACCAGGCAAGAAGAAATGCTATGAGTTTCTCCACATACAACAGAAAATGATTCAGACTCCGAAGATGCTGAGGAAGTAGCACAGCTCAGAGTACGTACTAGAACCTCTTCTGTTGTCAGTGGCTGAGTAAAAGTAAAAGTAAAACAGCTGGCAGTGGCAGTATTTACCAAAACTTAGCTCCTGTAAGTCACATGTACACCAACTATGGATTATTTACCATCATATCCAATATTTATTATAGCCCATTTATATAGCATATTACTAGTAAAACTTAAAAAACATCCACTTTGAAATAAATTCAAATACAGTCATTTCTAACTTTAGTTTATCTGACAAACTGTGGCCATGAGCAAAGGGCTGGGAACCACTGAGAAAGAAGATCAGGAGTTGAAAGTAGCCGACATGATTGAGAGTCACATCTTTCATACTCCCCAGTGACTTTTTTTATATCATTTATACCTGAATCATTTGTTGTATACACACACACGCCCAAGTGAATTTTACTTTGGCAGCCGTTTTTCTAATGAAAAATGAAAGACACAGCTAAATGAGAAATGTTCTTCCTTCCCTTCGAGATCCACGATGTGGCAGGAATCATTGTGTTTGATTACTATACCCACACACACACGCACGCACACACTGAATCTGCTTGAGTGATGTCTCATTGTTCCGCCCTTCACTAAGTGTAGAATGAGTATTTGATGCTCGACAGGGCTTTTCAGACGTGTTTTAATTCATTTGCCCATAAAAAGAACCATGCTTTCCAGCAGCCTCTCAGGCACCCTCACCCACAAAAGACTTTATTAGCTTTGACAATTAATCGTCGCTAACTACCTAGACTAATCACAGCTTGGATTTATTGGTCAGAATCATATGGAATATCGATCCGCCCTCTCTCATTTTGACCCTTTCAGCTCACCGTAACTCAGTGTGTAATGACATCATTGGTTAAGGGTGGGCATACTGCAGGTTCTTTGACTTTACTTTTTCCTTTTTTGGACGTCAGATACTTTTTTTTTTAATCATGGGAGAGCAGAACAGCTTCAGTTAAAGGGTTACATGCTCACAGACTGGCACTTGTATGTTTGTCAGTGTGCATGTCTGCATGTGTTTTTATTTGTTGTCTCAGAGTAATTTAATCTGTGAGAGTGAGTCTGGGCCTCATTATGTAAATGAAATAACCTCATCTAAAACAAAAGGCAGAGTGAGCCACACTCCCTCTCCTTCTCTCTCACACACACACACACACATACACAGCAAATAGACGCAGCAACACACACATACAGGTGGGCAAGGTAAATGGCCTTTTTTGTGTATGTGTGTGTGTGTGTGTGTGTGTGTGTGTGTATGTGTGTGTGTACTCTTGGACCTGTATGAGTCCTCAGCTGGCTCTGGTCAACCTGTAACAGGGAGGTGTGTGTGTGTCACCAGGGAGAATGATCGATAGCTATTAAAACCCACCAGTGCCCCAGTCCAGATGGAAGACTGTGGTGTGTGTGTGTGTGTGTGTGTGTGTGTGTGTGTGTATTTAGCCGTGATCAAGCACCATGTTTGTACAGGTGGGACACTATATGGCCGCAATGTTAACCTGTTCCACTCCATTTATCCCTGCAAGCTGGGGGACCGCACATATGCGTGGATGTGTTTTTGTTTTAGTATGTCTTGAGCTGCATGTGTGTGTTTGTGTTGTTGCTGTGAGTCGTGTGCTGTGGTTGTGTGTTGTCAGTGTGTGTTTGGACTTGCTGGTTATTCTACCCTGGCTTTTCAGAGGCAATAAAAAACTAAAGAGAAGAAGAAGAAGCAGGGTGGGGGTAGTAGTAGGTGGGAGGGTTGGGGTGTGGTGTGTGTGTGTGTGTGTGTGTGTGTGGGGGGGGGGGGGTGACAGGGCTGAGCGATTGTTTAAAGTTTTGCAGCAGTTTCAGTCTGTGGTTGTGAGAGAAAGAAAGAAGAATGGACATTTGTTCATGTACTGAAGAGGAAAGAACATAAATACGGGCTTGTCAGAAAGACAGAGGGAGAGGCTCTCACTAATAAAACATGACTCAGGACATGGTGAATTTAGATTCAGGCTTTATTGGATATATGGTGGGTTTATGTGGATTGATCTGGCAGAATGCAGTCCTATGAAATAAGAGACATGCAACTGCAAAAGTAAATCTCTTTTGTTCACGCTCACACTTTCTTTCTCACACACACATACACACACAAATGCACACCCTCACCACCCTCCTTTGAGGCATCTATGAAACCCGATCACAGATCAATATTGAGTGGTATTATGGCTGTAGCTGTAGGGATGAGGGCTCAGGCTCTGATGGCTGCCTGGCTGTTGAACAAAGCATTTATGACATTTCATATTTTACTAAGACTGTGGAGCCACACCATGTGCTCTGTACTGGGCTGCTGTAGTGTTCACTATACAGAACCATGCCGATGTAGGCCTAAGTTTCAGTTTCAGTTTAGTTTATTTGAAAAGGGACACTGCACATTACTGTAATAAACATTGTAGAAAAAACACATGTAAATGCACCCAAATTAGCTTAAAAAGCTAGTTTTCATCAACTGTCCCCATGCCAGATTGTACAAGGCAACCTTTACAAGAACAACAATGGAATAAAATATTGTAGGCTACTGTAGAACACACACTAACTGTCCGTGAATATACATAATAAATTTGGACGACGACAACGTGATGCGTGTCCACGTTAATAAATACACATTTGGACAACAATAACAACATAAGTGCTCACATCTTTGGGTGTCTACAAGCCAGTTCTTAAAGGGATAGTTCAACATTTTGGCAAATTGGCCCATTGCCATAATCACTGTCATAGCAGTAGGTTCGTTACCTTTAATTGTCGGTGTAAGCTATTTTTAGAACAGCAGCTCAGAGTAACGCTACGGAGGCTCATGGAGTTTCTTGGTTTCTCTCTTCAAACTCATCAAATACATATATTCCAAATATGGGCAACAGTGTATTATTGAGGTGTGTGTTTGGTTTTGGGGTTTGGTACGTGTAGTTCAACTATTGAGTTTTGTGTTTACAGTTTTGATTTTTTTTTAAATCACACAGACTGACTTCAAATGTACAGTCCTAGGCTATGAGTGTGCCTGAAACCATAGCAACAAAACTGAGTCGCAGTGAAGCTTAAACTTGTTGAATGGAAGGAACACAGAGCCAAAAATAACTTGAAAATGATTTTGTGTTTACTTTTGTGTTTCTTTTTGCTACAGTAAGTTGCCATGGCATGTCCCAGGACAGGAAAATACTGGACTTAGTGGACAAGAAATTATGTCATCTATTATTTTTCCTAATTGAACCACTTTGCTGAACGTGAACAGCATGTGTGTTTATTTGTGTGTGTGTGCTGATTTGGGGTTAGG